>NC_069659.1:345673072-345975278 GCF_027244095.1 Hemicordylus capensis | reverse complement strand
AAAACATACCTGTAAGCAAAGAATGACGGCAGTTTTGAAGACTCATCTTATTAATATTTGAAGAAGGCACAATTACATTTTGTTCTTTAAAATGTGGTATATTTTAATTTCAGATGTTATTACCAAAAAAAAAAAAAAAAAAAGTATTGATCCAGGGAAGCAATCAATTTCTAAGACACCAGAATGACTTCATAGCAGTAGCGCTTGCCCAGATAGATGACTTTTGGAAAAGTTCCTAGCCAAGAGCTTAAATAATCTGATCAGCATTCTTGTGCTTGTCTTTCAGATACCATAGAATCGAAGGTGGGTTCTCTCGGAAGGATAGCTATTATTTCCTGTTCTTTGGCCAAAAGCTGCATTCTGCCAACCTGGTTAAATATAAGTTTTCACAAATATTGTCTGTAATGCTCTGTGAAGGAAAGCAACTTATGAATGCTAATGGATATACTTGCAAGATTTTTCCATATTTTTTGGCTTTGCAAAGGCTAATTGATTTGGCAGATAGTGCCATGATCAAAGAAAGTTAATAGGTGGGTGGGGAGGGCAGGCAGGTGATTGGGGAAACAGGTGAGGGGGCCTCAACGGCCTCTCTTGATGGGGGACAAGTCCTCGTGTTCTTCATATATGTTTTCTCCCAGTTACAGTTACATCCATTTCACACACTCCAATTTCCCAATTTTTATGTTCTCTGCCCTTGGTAAATCACTGTCTCTTTTTTGTTTTGGGAATGACTTGTTAAAATTGTTCTGGTGAGCTTCTAGAGTTCTCATTTTTCAGAGTTCTGTTTCCTCCCTAGGGTCTCTTGAAGTTAGGGGTGTGCATGGATTGATCCGAATTTGGATCAAATTTGGACCGAACTGCAGGTATGCAAACCAATTCAGTCAAATTGATCGGCTGGGCTGGTTAGTTCAATGAACCAGCTCGGAGCAGTTTGAAGCGGCTCGCAATTGAACCGCTCAAACAGGCCTGGTTCTCAGTCGAACTGGTTCTGCACATCCCTACAAGAAGTCACATCTCTTGAGTTTGTGGACTGATGCATCTCGTCTTCAATGCTATGAAGATTAAAGCAGGGGGTCTCAACCTTGGGTCAAAATATATGATTGGACCACAACTCCCATCATCCCTAGCCATTTTTGGCCATTGTGGCTGAGGATGATGGGAGCTACAATCCAACAATATATGGTGACCACCAAGTATGGGAACCTCTGGACTAAGGGCTTCACAAAGAAGGTTTTTTGAAGCGGGAGTTGAAGGTAGAAAGGAAGGTGGTACTATGTAGTTGTTATGTTGCAGTTGTCCAACAGAAGGGGCAGCAAGGGACAATGGGTACAGTTGTGTAGGAGAATGTTTGGATGACTTCATGCGGTAGAGCTGGAAGAATGAAGGCCAAGGGTGGGGGTATAAAAGGAAATAAGGGTAGAAAGGATTGGCATGAAAACCATCCTCACAATTACATTATGGGAGATTTACACATCTCACAGTACTCTTCTGTCTTCTCAGTTGTGATTTATGTGGAGTTTTTATGATATCTATCTATCTATCTATCTATCTATCTATCTATTCATTCAATTTTTAGACCGCCCTTACAAAATAGCTCAGGGCGGTTCACAAACATCAAAGACCCTTTAACAATTTAAGAGCACTGGAAGGCCTGGCTGAACAGGTAGGTCTTTAGGGCTCTCCTAAATTCCAATAAAGAAGATATGCAAAGATTTCAGGATAACCCCCCTACCTCCATCTTCTTCACTAAAATGAATTAACTCTATGCTTTCTCAATCTAGAGAGGAAATGGCTGAAGGCCATTGTGGCAGGAGATGATGGGAATCGTAGTCCCCAACATCCTTGATTACAGCATCAAGCCTTTGGTCATTGTTGTTGAGGATAATGGTAGCTGAAGTCCATCAACATCTGGGGATCCAAGTTTGAGAACCCCTGTATTACAGAGTAACAGCAAAACAAATGCTACAGCAACTGGAATCTTCACCAATGCTGCAAGAATAGGGCCATTTAACAAGTATTCCCATTTTCATCTGAGGGTGTGTGATTTCCTTACATCACATGATTGTAGAAAAAAGAAAGTCATTATTGTCTCAGTGGCATCAATCCAAAATATGATGCTCATGAGACCAGAAAGCAGATCTAAAGACATATCTCGAAGATTTGCTCGTATATTCAACCTAACATTTCTGTCTTGCTTCCAGAACTATGCAAATGCTTGCATAAAATATTAAGTTTGGCATAGGTACACTTTTGCAGGCTTGAGTAATTGAGAATGAAAGTGAAATATTGGGCATTTTCACACTTCACATGGAACCTGAGGTTCCTCCATCAGCCTCGGGAGTGCACACTCCTTGCTTCCATCCCTACACAAGTGCCTACTTCAGTATTCTTCACTGTAAGGCTCGGGGACCAGCGGTAGCCCCCACCAGCCCCAAGTGCAGCTCCTGACTAGTTGTTTATTGGGCCTGTGTGAAGCTCCAGCCAAAGCTGAATACTCTGCACAGCTCCTCATGGCACCATGCAGAAGCAGCTGTTCCCACTCTGCAGGGCTGTGCTTTGTTTGATGCTGGTCTTTAGGGTTGAGCATGAATGGCTCGAGCAGCCGCTGGTGTGGTGGGGTGTGGTGGGGATCAGTTCCCTTAAAAAGCAGGTAAGCGACTCCTTATCAGCTTGCCTGCCACCCTGCCACTTTTCCGGTGGTGGCTGCTCTCCAAAAGGCTGCACGCAGCTGTGGCGCTGTTCCCTGCAGCCTCCGGGTGGCGTTGGCACCCACATGGAGAGTGGTGGCCCCCAACAGAAAAGCAGCAGGATGGTGGACGAGCAGGTGAGGAGCTGCTTACCTGTTTACCTGCTTTTTAAAGGGAAAACTCTCCACCCCACCGAACTGGTTTGGATGCTGGCACCTGAGCCGGTTCGGCACTTTCCAAAGGAGGTGCCAAACCATCTCATGCACATCCCTATTGGGCTGGTCCTTTAAGGGAAATGGAGCCCCTTTTTGAGCCCCTGCACCATCTTGTAAGGCGTTCACAGGGTGCTGGGACATGTAGCTGTTCCCAGCACTTTCTCCATAGAGTTCTCACTCCGTCTATCTCCCTTCCCAGCACTGAGACAAGTGCAGTATTGTGAATGTGCAGAGGTCAGCACAGTGGGAAATGGCTCTCACACTGTCTTGTATAAGATGCTATGGTTGCGAATCCCTGTGCTGGCAGGGTCAAAAGTTCAAAATCGTTTTTCTGTAGATTGACAGTTGGTTTTTGGAGGGGAAAGAGAGTTTAAAAAACGGAGGGAAATTTTGTTTGTTCTAATTGGATGGCTTAAAAAACTGTTGGGCCAGAGAAACTGTATATATTGAGAGAGTTTTGAGAGGGTTGCTGGAGAGAGGACTAAGGAGTCCAAGAGGTCAGGGTCCTGGAAGTCAGAGCCAAGTCACATCTGCTGGAGAGAGAGTCAGAGCTGGAGGTTGCAGAAGAAGGAAGAGTCTGGAAGTCTGCTAGAGTGAGTCCAGGAAAACAGAGAGTGAGCAGCCAGCAAGATGACATAAAGTAAAGGTAAAGTGTGCTGTTAAGTCAGTATCGACTCCTGGTGACCACAGAGCCCTGTGGTTGTCTTCGGTAGAATACAGGAGGGTTTTACCATTGCCATCTCCCGCACACTATGAGATGATGCCGTTCAGCATCTTCCTATATCACTGGTGCCCAAAATAGGTGTTTCAAATAGTCTGGGAAACATACAAGTGGGGATTCGAACTGTCAACCTCTGGCTTGAAAGTCAAGTCATTTCTCCTAGCTGAAATCACGAGAAGAAAAGGAAGAGCCAGGCTGGATTGAGACCCAGACCTGTACTGTAGAACAAGAGACTACCCAGCAAGTCAGAAGCTGAAAAGAAAGCACAGAGGACTCTGAGTAGGGACCAGTATAGAGCCAGGTAGTGATTGTGTTTCCCCAGTTTTTATTTTTCCTTGACCTGCTCTGTTAACAACGGTTTTGAATTTGTTTTTTGTTTTTTGATGCAAAAATAATGTTTTAATTAAACCAGTTTTTCTAAAAGTAAACTTGCTTGTTATTTTTTTTAAAATAGAAGCTTGTTGATTTGCCTCCACCACATGCCTATAAGCCTTTCCACACTACTGAGGTTTTTGTTTGTTGTAATTTTTGATGAAGGTGAAAGGCTGTTGTACTGGACCCAGCTTTCCCGAAGTCCACTTTGGTAAAGCAGTAAAAAGGTTAATGGACATGACCCCCATTGGTGGTGAAAGGAATCTTTTCCTTTACAATTTTCCCAGCACTTTGAAGACCGACCGGGATTTGACTCTGCGAGCATATTCGGAGCAAGAAGCCAATGAGTAAGAATCTTATATACTTCTTCTTTAATGTTTAGGGAACATGACCTTAGTGAATAAGAGTTTCAGATTATTAACCATTCTTCTTCCCTCACTTGGAAACCAAAGTCTATATTCCATCTATCCTTATAGGATGGTTTAGATGTTTTATGTGCATCAGTAGAATAGGATTATAATTATACAAATCTATGGTGAGGCCACATTTGGAATACTATGTAGTGTTCTGGTCACCATACCTCAGAAAGGATACTGGAGAACTGGAGGTGCAGACGGTGTAGAAAAAGGCAACCAAGGTGATCAGGGGGCTAGAGCACCTTCCTTACAAGGTAAGGCTTCAACATTTGGGGCTTTTTGAGATCTGAGGACAAAAACCTCTTGGAAGCACCATCGTCTATCAAGCTGATGGCCACTGCTTAACAGACTTTTACCGAGGCTATTCACACGATCACTCAAAAGCGGGCTAAGGGAGCCCAGCCCACTTTCAAGCAGTTGTGAGAACCTTGTGAGAACCGGGAGCCATGTGGCTCCCAGCGGTTAGCCCGCTTAATTCTCCCCCCCCTTAAATGAGGTTAGCTGAGCAAGTGCTCTGCTAACCCCATTTTGGCGATTGTGAGTTGCCACAGCACGGCTCCACGCCGTGGCGACTCATGAGGAGACCCCCGACCGGGAGGCTCCAACGAGCTTCCTGGCCTCGGGGGTCTCCACAGAATGCCCCGCGCACTTATGTGAGGCATCCTGGGATTTCTGGTGGCCAAGGGCCCCTGATTCCCACTGCCCCTACCGGCTCCATGATGGAGCCAGTAATCATGTGGGCGGCCGATCCAGCTGCCCAGGGACGGCTCCCTGCTCGTGTGTGGGGAGAGTAGTCTAAGCCCGCTGTCTCCTCAAACCACCTCTAGGCACTGCACTTTTGATCGTGTGAAGCGCCTCACCAAGTCCAGTGTGATAAACTCAGGAGACTGGCCTTTTTCAATGAACTATCAAACCATTCCTTGCAAGTAAGCCTTCTGTGGCTACAATGCTACTCTCTTGCTAAATCTCTGTTTTGCAGGATTTTTAACCCTCTTTACTGTAAACATTTTGCTTTTGTTGCTGTAAATTTACTGGCATTTTATTTTTTCGTGATTGTGACCTACTTTGAGAACAATGGTTGCAAAACAGGCTCTAAATTCACCAAATAAATAAATATAACAAATAAATTACCGTGAATCAAGACGAGTGGTGGAAGAACAAAACCCATTCCTAGATGCGACCGCAGCAAAACGGAGGTGCGTCATTGTTTGATGATTGCTTTATGTATAACTCAATTAAAAGATTTGTAGCTATTCCCAGTGCTGTGATTACAACCGCATTGTGCTTACTGACCTGCTAGCTGAGTGGCTTGTTGTTGATGTCTTTATGAGCCATCTAATGCTAATGTATTGCAGTTAATGTGCAGCTTAATTTCCTCCAATATCAATCATGTATGTTTGCTATTTGTTTGAGGCTTTAAAATCAGTGAAGAAAGAACTGCAGATTTATGAGGCCAAAAGCCTAAGAATGTGATGCTATTAAATAAGAACCTAAGGATTGCCTAACTGGATCAGGGCCAAACCTGATGTTCAATGGGAGTTCCATAGCTGGAACTTCTAATGTTTTGTTTCTTTCTTTTTAAAAGAACGTTTCTATTGTGTATGTGGCAGAGAGAAGAGAGATTTGGTTCCAGGTTGTGGTGTAGGGAGAAGGGGGGTCTAACCCTTTGCCCCGTTCCAGTTCACTGACTTAAATATCCTACCCTGAAGCTCTTAGCTACAGATGGAAAAACTTAGAGGCATAATTTGTAATAGAAAGTTTTCCCTTCCCTGGTTAATAGTAGATTGGACTGCATGATTTGAATCAGGGATGTAGCACAGGGGGAAAGGGTTATACCCTATGCCTAGGGTTCTCAAACTCCCCCCCACACACACACACACCTCAATTGAGCCAAAATTCAAACTGAGCCGCCTCCTTTGGCTTCTTCTTAAGAGAGATGAAAAAATATGAGGTGTTCCAGTAGTGGAATTCCCACATCATGTGCAGTTTGGCCCTCAGACCAAGATATGACTAGTCCAGCCTTGCGTTTTCAACAATAGCCAGCCATATGCCTCTGTGCATTCACAAGCAAGGCATGAAGGCAAGGGCCTGGAGCATATAAAGTTGCCTTACACTGAGTCCAATGAGAGACCGTTGGTCTACCTAGGCCAGTGCCCCGTCTACCAGAAGCCTCCCAGGGTTCCACAGAGGGACCTTTCCCAAACTTCTCTGCAAAAGCCAGTGACTGAACTTGGGACCTTTTGCCCGCAAAGCAGGTACTCTGTGATTATGCTGTAGTATTCCTCTTTGCTTCTGGGGTTACGATATTCAGAAGTATACTGCCAGTGTTCAACAGACCAGAAGATCAGTCTCAACTAGTAAAGGACATATTGGTACAGATATTCCATTACTATGTATTTTGCATTTTTTTCTCCCCCATCCCCCCAAACCACAGGGAAATTTGTTGTTGTTGTTTTTTAATAGAATTTTTAATTTTTAAAAAATTAAGGAGTGGATAAAGGAAAGATACGACAAAAGTGTTCAAAATACAAGAAATATCGAGCCTTGCAAATTGTTATCAGCATTGGAAAACGGAGAAAAGCAGCAACCTCTTCCCTCACTTATCACCACACATAATTTGGTAGCGGAATAAAGAAGCAACCTTACATTTCATAAGTACAGATAAAAATGAGAAAGAAGCATTTCTATTGAAAATGCCAAGTTAACAAGAGAAAAATAAAAATAAGTCCTGTATATTTATATTAAAAAGAGCTTTCAAAAATAATAAAATATAAGTATACGTATATTCAAGCAATATTCTTATAAGAAAAATAAATAATATCAAACACTGGATAGCTCTACACCCTTATCTGCATTGTTTACCTTATGTACTAAAAGCATCATAATTTGTAAGTGGCATCTGTATTTATTATTATTATTATTATTATTACATTTATATCCCGCTTTTCCTCCAAGGAGCCCAGAGCGGTGTACTACATTCTTGAGTTTCTCCTCACAACAACCCTGTGAAGTAGGTTAGGCTGAGAGAGAAGTGACTGGCCCAGAGTCACCCAACTAGTTTCATGGCTGAATGGGGATTTGAACTCGGGTCTCCCCGGTCCTAGTCTAGCACTCTAACTACTATACCACGCTGGCTCTTCAACCCTTGTTCAGAAATATGTATCTATGTATGTATTTGATTGATTGATTTACATACCATCTTTCTTCCAAGCATTGGATCTCAAGGCGGTGATACTAATGATGATGATATTATGATACTAATGCTTTGCTATAATGCCCAGTGTGGCAATATTTCTCTACCTGATGGCCAAAGCAGATGCAATGTGGCATTCATTAATATATCCATTCCATTCACATATATAGGCAGGTGGAAGGGGATCTTTCTCCACCTGCAGTCCCTTGGCCATTCCAAATGGAACTGAATTTTCTCTAGGAGGTCCTTCCAAACAACTAGAATTTTAACCACAGAGGCCTGCATTTACTGTAAGTTTAAACCAATATTCCAGAATCTAATATTCCAGAGAAGAACCGGGCCTTCTCTGTGGCTGCCCCAGGATTCTGGAATGTGCTCCCTGTCAAAATCAGAGCTTCTCCATCTTTGACTGCTTTTAAAAAGTCCTCAGGCTTTTCGTCAAAATTTATGCACCCGGGTCAGGGCCTTCTGTGTTGCTGCCCCCAGACTCTGGAATGCTCTCCGAGCGGCCATTTGCTCCTTGGACTCCATCACAGTTTTTAGAAAGCTTGTTAAATCTTGGCTTTTTATCCAGGCCTTTACATGATTGTTTCTATTGCTGCTTCTGTGTGTTTTACCCGTGTATAGTTTTTATGTTTGTATTTTATAGATTTTAAATTAGATTTGTTTCATATTTTTAGCTTAATATTTTTATTGTCATTTTTATTGTATGTTTTTTTAACTTTTGTAAACCGCCTTGGGAATGTTTTTAATGAAAGGCGGTATATAAATTTAACAATAAATAAAATAAATAAATAAATAAAATAATGTTTAAATAGTTTAATTGCTTTTATTCTGTAAAGCTGTTTTTATTATTCTGTTTTTATATTTGCCATGTTTTAATTTATTGTACACTGCCTGGGGATATACATATCAGGCAATATATAACTATGATAAATAAATACATAAATAATATCAATGTATAGGTATTTACAGAGAGAAATGGGGATAAGGCTGTTGTTCAGTATGCTTTGCATGCATTTGGTCCTAGGTTCAATCCCTAGAATCTTCAGGTATGGCTGGGAAATATCTATTTAATTCATTTATTTGCTACATTTATATCCCACTCTTATTCCAAGGAACCCAGAGTGGTATACATGGTTATGTTTATCCTCATAACAACCCTGTGAGGTAGGTTAGGCTGAGAGGTAAGTGACTGGCCCTGAGTCACCCAGTGAGTTTCATGGCTGAACAGGGATTTGAACTTAGGTCTCCCTAGTCCTAGTCCAACACTAACCACTGGACCATGCTGGCTCTCTACACCACGGTTTCTTAACCTTGGGCCTCCAGATGTTGTTGGACCACAAAGGCCATGTCTGAGAATTCTGGGAGTTGTAGTCCAACAAAATCTGGGGGCCCAAGTTTAAGAAACCCTGCTCTACACCACTTGGCTCTACAAGATCCCTGTCTGAAACCTTGGAAAGCCGATGCCAGTCAATGTAGACATTCTGAGCCAGATGAATTCAGGATAATATATTGAGAAGCATACATTCAGTGAATTATGCAAATGGTGTTTATTCCACTAAATTAATCCCATTGGGCACATTAGAGGTCACCAACTCTCTTTACTTTTAGCATCACCAGGAGTTGTGACAGTGTATTCGCCTCAGTTATCATTCAATCCTAAATGGCCCACCACTTTAAAAATAGGAACCAGGGCTGTGAGTTGAATACCTGCCCTTTGAAAAGGAAAGATATTTGATTAGGTGGGGCTACTGTAGAGGAAGGTGTAGCCTTACAGTTTTTGTAAAGCTGAAATGAGCACAAGAAGCACTCACACTTTAAAAGACTATAACTTGCCTAGGGAGCAAGAGGCCGCTGGTTTGAATCCCCACTGGTATGTTTCCCAGACTATGGGAAACACCTATATCGGGCAGCAGCGATATAGGAAGATGCTGAAAGGCATCATCTCCTGTATTCTACCAAAGAAAACCACAGGGCTCTGTGGTTGCCAGGAGTCGACACTGATTCAACAGCAGTACTTTAAGCCCAATAGGAACATAGGGTGGTTGTGGTGTGTGTGTGTTGTAAATTTTGTCTCTAATCTTGTTGTTTGTGATGTTATGGGAACTATCCAATAGGTGTCCATTCAGGATAGTTGTATAGCCGTGAACATGGCCCTAGCCATACCCAGCACAGCAACCCGCCAGTAGTAGTTGTTGCTGGTGTCAATCTTATGTATCTTTTTTAGATTGTGAGCCCCCTGGAGGCAGGGAGCCATTTTATTTATTTATTTATTTATTTATTTATATCTATGTCAACCGATTTGGGAATTTTGGTTGAAAAGTAGTATATAAATATTCATCGTATTCACACACAGAAAAGGGTAGGTCATAGGAGTGAAAACTGGGTCGGACAAGCATCCTACCCAGCTTTGGGAGCTGCTCGCACTCCCAGTTTTCTATCGGGTATGAGCAAACAACTTGGTAGAAGGAATGGGGAGTGATCATGTGTGAGAGGGGAGCTGGGTAGGACAGCACTGTCCTACCCAGCTCTCATACCCAGCATTTTAACAAGGTAGGAGTAAAAACCCATCCTACCCAGCTCCTTTTTCACACACAATCGCTCCTCACCCCATCGAGTTGTTTGCTCACACATGAATGAAAACCAGGAGTGTGTACAGCTCTCGAAGCTGGATAAGATGCTTGCCCTGTCCAATTTTCAATTGTGCGGACTCCTTTAGGGAACCTCAGCTTTAATAGAGATACTAGCAGAGCAACAGAGTTGGGAGAAGTACATGTAACCAGTACCACTAAAAAGTGGCTTAAATGTTAGGTCCTCTGCAACAGATGCAAGCTGATGATCCATATCTCATGCAACAGAATAGCTTCAAGTGCAGTGCCACCTCCTCTACAAAGATAACATCTGTACGAGCCTTAAATCAGCAGGGAGAGCATCTGTGGCAGCTGCAGAAGCCAATTACTGACTCATTCCTAGCACTGAAATGATTATTTTTCTTTGTCTCAGAAACACAAACTAACCTCTGGGATTTGATATATGCAATTGGGATGGTTATCCTGGCCCTGATGCACACAGTTCTTGCAGTGGCCACGCATAGCAAATAATGAATGGGTGTGTTCGGAAGTCAAATGTAGGCCGAACATTATGTAAGTGCATAAGCGATGCTAATCTTAATCCCTTTCCAGGCATCTCCCTTTCTCCATCTAGTCCAGCTGCAGTTTGTAAGCTAAAAAGCTCTCCCATTTGTGTATTACTCTGAGCATTTGCAGCCTCACTGCTGGATTTGCAACTTGGGGGTGGGGGATATTGTTGGGAATTCTCTCTGGTAAGAGAAACCTTTTTTCATTATAGCAGAGTGCACGGAGGCACAACAAGCGGAATTTGGTTAGGCATGTGTGTATGCTGAGAATAAAATAACTTGGAGCCAGTTCATAGTTTCAAATCAATATAAGGAGTATTTATTAAAGAACTCCATTCTAGATATGAAAGTGAAGAGATAGGATCTCTAATCTATCTATCTAGCTGGATGCAGATGGATTCTGCATCTCTGCACACATGGTGCAGGGAGAGAGGAGCATGCATGTTGCAAGGGAGAAGGAAGGGAAGAGGAAGTAGCAGGAAGGAAGTCCCTGAGATTAGCAATCTACATATCAAAGGGATAGTGTCAGAGCAGTAGAGAAGGGATGACCAATGTCTTGACCCTCTAGCCCTCTGACTCACTAGTCTGTCCTCCTATGTCATTGAGACAAGAGACAGCGCATAGTCCTTCACTTCCAACAGATATGAGAGCAGAGCTGGTCTTGTGGTAGTGAGCATGAATTGTCCCCTTTGCTAAGCTGCGTCCACCTCAGCTTGCATTTGAATGGGAGACTATCTTCTCCAAGATAGGGCTGAGACTGAGAGAGACTCCTGCCTGCAACCTTGGAGAAGCCACTGCCAGTCTGTGTAGACAATACTGAGCTAAATGGATCAAGGGTCTGACTCGGTAGAAGGCAGCTTCCTATGTTCCTAGGTTCCTATGATAAGTGGAAAGTGGAGGGTGAAGCCACCAGTATATCCTCCAAGGCAACACTGCCATTTATATATGACTAGACAAGCGTTATGATATATGGCAGGGATAGGCAACCTTCCTCTCCATCTGTTCTTGAGCAACAACTCCCATCATCCCCAGGCACAATGAACTGTACATAGCCATAATAAATGCAATTAACAGCTGGAGAGCCAAGGTTGCCTACGCCCAAAATGTGCGTCTCTGGCTGGTTTACAATTAAAACCATTTAAACATTAAAATTGTTAACCTTAAAATCAGTTAAAACCCAATTATTATTATTTTTAACTATAAGTCTAATTAAAAGCCTAGGTGAATAAATATGTCTTCAGTGCCTTCTTAAAAGTTGCCAGAGATGGTGAGGCTCTTATTTCAACAGGGAGCACATTCCAAAGCCCAGAGGCAGCAACGGAGAAGGCTTGTTCCCGAGTAGCTGCCAGACGAGCTGGCAGCAACCGCAGACGAACCTCTCCAGCTGATCTTAATGGCCGGTGGGGTTCATGGCAAAGAAGATGTTCTCTTAAATACTCAGGGCCTAGGCTGTTTAGGGCTTTATAGGTAATAACCAGCTAACCTCACTGAAATCTGGTTGGATGATTCAGGTGAGGTTTCTATCTCCCAGTATTGTCCACCAGGTTTTAGGATGCTGCAGAAGCTTCATATGAAAGGCTGGGGAGATGGAGTCATGATAGTGACTGTATTTGCATGTAACGTAGAACTTGCCCCCCTCCCCTGCTCTCCTGTCTGCATTTGGAAATAATGGACAGGAGGCTCTCTGCAGTCAGGGAGACTGCAGAGAGGAGGGGGAACTGACTGTGTGGGCTTCCTTATGGTCTGAAGGACACACCTGGCAGCCAATCACAGCCGGAGCAAGGGAGGAGCTTCCTCCCTCAACTCCACTTGCTGCAGAGTAGGACCGCAGTGCACCATTTTAACATAATACTGGCACTGTCAAACTGCAGGTAGGGGTGGTGAAACCCACTACAAACTGAAGCTTCAAATCAGAGTCTTGGGAGGAAAACCTCAGGCTGCTTTGGAGTCTGAACTGCGGTTGAATGCTTTCGGACATACAAAAATTTAAACCTGAGGCTGCTTCAACTCTGGTTTCACGTTATGTGCGAATGGGTACAGACTGTGGATCCATCCCCCTATCTAGGTATCCCCTTTGTCAGTCATCTGGGTTTGACTGACTGTGTCCAAGGCTGGCTTTGGAGACAAGAAAGTGGCTGCCTATGGATGTAACACAGAACCACGGACCCAATGGATCTGTGGATCTGCCGCCCCCACCAGCCCACATTCGAACAAAATGAAGAGCTCCCTCTCTGCAATCTTGCTGACTGTAGAGAGGAGGGGGACCTGACTGCCAGGGCTTCCTTCTCCAATGAAGGACAGCCCCGGCAGCCAATAGCAGCCGGAGCAAGGGAGGAGCTTACTCCCTCAACTGTGGTTGCAGAAGGGGGAAACTACGGTGCTAGTCTTCAGATATATAGAATCCAGAGGAGAGAGTTGTGGTATGCAAGGACAAGACAGTGGAGTTGAATCAGGAATATTAATAGTGTAATGCTTCTGGATTCACACCTCTCCCTGGTTTCTTAGGTTGAAGTGGTGGCCAGGGGTGCTTTCTATCAGCTCTGACTGATACGCTAGCTGAGCCCGTTTCTTGAGATCAATGACCTCAAAACTGTGGTACATCTGCTGGTAACCTCCAGACTTGACTTTTGTAATGCACTCTATGTGGGGCTGCCTTTGTATGTAGTCTGGAAACTTCAATTGGTTCAGAATGTGGCAGCCAGGTTGGTCTCTGGGTCATCTTGGAGAGACCATGTTACTCCTTTACTGATGGAGTTATACTGGCTGCCAATAGGTTTCCGGACAAAATACAAAATGCTAGTTATAACCTACAAAGCCCTAAATGGCTTAGGCCCTGGGTATCTAAGAGAGCGTCTTCTTCACTACAAGTCCCACCGCCCATTGAGGTCATCTGTGGAGGTCCGTCTCCAGTTACCGCCGACTTGTTTGGTAGCTACGCAGAGACGGGCCTTCTCGGTCACTGCCCCAAGATTGTGGAATGCGCTCTCTGCTGAGATACGATCCTCCCCATCTCTGGCAATTTTCAAAAAACACCTGAAAACCCATCTTTTCACCCAGGCTTTCTCAGCTTCCTAAATTTTGGGGTTTTTAATTTTTGGTTTATTTTAAAATTCAAAACCCGATTTCGGGGTTTTTAATCACTGTAATTGTTTAATTATTTCAAAATGTTTTAAAATTGTTAATTGTTGTTTTTAAAATTTGTTTTAGCTCTTTACTGTTTTAGTGGTTTGTTTTAATTGTAAACCGCCCTGAGCCATTTTGTGTACAGAGAGGCAAGTGCAGACTGCTTTTCAGTGCTCTTGCTGCTGGCTGTTTGTTAGCCCCGCCTCTACTCCAGGACTGGAATGCAAGTAACTAAAGCACCATGGCCTGGATCAATGAATGGATTAACCAAATATACCACAGGTTGTAAGGCTGGCACTGTGGAACCAGAGGTCCAGGAAGTGAATTAACCTCACTACAAACTGAAGGTACAAAAGGCAGTTTGGGAAGGGAAACCGCAGATCCATTTCCTAACAAAACTGTGGTTGCCTGTACAATTCGAATGTACAGTTTCTAAAACTGGAGGTGAAGGGATCACCGGTTTTGTGTTATGTGCGAATGTGGCCACAAGTTCTGAAACCCCTGCTAACTAAGCAAAGAGGCACCCTTTAACGTGGTTATTTTCTTATATTTAGCTGGGGGAAAGCAACTGGCCCTATCCATCCCCAGCACTGCATCCCTCTAGTGGCTGTTGCTGGTGTATACCCTGTGTTTCTTTTTAGCTTGTGAGCCCTTTGGGGACAGGGAACCATCTCATTTCTTTTTCTATGCAAACCACTTTGAGAGCATTTCTTGAAAAGTGGCATATAAATATTTTCTGTAGTTGTAGTTCTGTTGGCCCACCCTGTCGGCCAACATTCCCTCTGCCTGAACTGGCCGGGGTAATTCAGGTGTGGTATTGGGGTTCCACAGGCTTATAGTTTTGGGAAGCTTCAGTGTTTGCACCAGATCTCCCACCACAAGTGCAGCTCCAGATTTCATGGCCAACCGTGGGCTCCTCCCAGCTAAGACTGTCACTCACTCAGAGAGTGAAGCATCTTCTTGATGTGGTGTTTTCTGTGGAGTGGAAAGAAGTGATCTAGTAAGAAGGATATTAACATCCTGGACAGATCGTTTCCTGGTAGAGGACTACTCCATGGCAGTGAAGAGAGTCTACTTTTCTGTCACTATTGCAACTGCAGAGTCCTTCCCAGTGGAGCTCTTTTGATGGATGCAGGGCCTGCTACATCCTGGCCCCTTCAGTTGGTTAGAGGACACCTCTGTGACATGTGATGACCAATTTGCAAAGCACTTTGCAGGTAAAATCGTTCTCATCCTCCACGACTTGGACACCGCAATGGCAATTCCAAACGGATTCTTTTCAGCTTGTTCAGCCTGAGGATGTGGACAGGATCCTTGGGAGTGTCAGAGCATCCTTATGTGCACTCAACTCTTGCCCTGCCATTAAAAGCATAAATGGTTTGGGAGCAAGTCGGTACCTGAAGGACCGCAAATTCGGATCTGTCCGCCCCATGAGAACGTCCAGAGAGGCCATCTTGTGTGTGTATCTTTGCTGGCAGAGTTCACTTGAATAATCCAATGCACAACCCAACAGATCCAATTATACAATTGGAGAAAAGGACATGAGGAATCTGTTGGGTTGTGGTTGGGATCCTTAGTTTCAGATCCCTTTACACTATTTGTGTGGTGATCGTTCACTGAAGGTCATGCAAGAGAGAGACTTCTCAGGGGTTGCCTCCATCCTGGGAACTCCCTGCCAAGCGTGGATCTGTGTGTGTGTGTGGGGTGGGAGGTTGACAAATGCCCCTCAGAAAAGCAGTTGCCACCCACAGCTGACCCCATTTCTCTTTCAGAAATCTAATATGTGAGACACAGCTTGCCCACCCAGAAATGCACTTTGTCCCCTTCTATACCTCTGTGTGTGTGTGTGTGTGTGTGTGTGTGTGTGTGTGTGTGTGTGCTGCCACTGCTCCCCCCCCCGCCCGGAGATATTAGAGTGGTCTCCTCCTTGGTAGTATTTCACTGGCTGGCTAAAACTTACCCGTATTTTCTGGCGTATAAGACGACTGGCCGTATAAGACGACCCCCTGACTTTTCCAGTTAAAATATAGATTTTGTTATATACTCGCCGTATAAGACTACCCCCTCTTCCGCACACCAAATAAAACTTATAAGAACCGAACCATCTTTTCTGTTACTCCATATTGTCTTGCAGCAGCGCAATTATTATGTTCCATGGCAAAGTTTACAACTTTAAGTTTGAAACTAGCTTCATATTTCTTTTTTCTTGCCGGTGCCATGATGGGGTTTGATGATGGCATGATAGGATTTTGACTGTTGGACATTTTCTATACTGTACTGTATGCTGTGTGTGCAGGAGGAGGAGGTAAGGGGCACAACAGGAGCTTGGGACTACAATGGGCGGTAGTGGATGCAGGGGCGGGCTCCGCTTTCCCTCCGCCCGCTGTTACACTGCACCGGAAAGCTGTGTGTGTGCAGGAGGAGGTAAGGGGCACAACAGGAGCTTGGAACCATAGTATAATTAGCGATCCCTAAACTATACTCGGCGTATAAGACGATCCCCCCATTTACGAGCAGAAATTTATGGTGTGAAAAGTCGTCTTATACGCCGGAAAATACGGTACTTTCCCCAGCTGGGATTCCCTCATTTTGTCTGATGATCATTCTTTTGTTGATTATCTGGTGCTATGTGTTTTGATTTGTTTTATACCTCCTTCTTTCCCTTCCTTTTTTCATGTTCTGTAAGCTGCCTTGATTTTTTCGAAAAGAAAGGTGGGGGTATAATATTTTTAAATAAATAATAAATTATCACACTTGGGTAGCTTCTGGATGTCTATACGTTGAATTCTCAGGTTTTTTTTTTTTTTTTTTAAGATGAATGAAAAGAAAGGATATTCCATTGAATTACTGGGAAAACAAAGAGGAGCTCAGTGTTACTGAAGCATGTCAGCCCTTTGGAGGAAGGCTGGTAAGGTTCCATTTGAACCTAATTGAACTTGAAACAGATACAGTCGGGATGCATTCTTTGACTTGCATGTATTTTTAATGAGGTGCTTTCAGCTTTCAATTATGCGGTGCCAGCTGTGGCAGTCCTTATGCAAATATCTCCCCAAAATACCTTGAGGTGACCTACAGCGTACATTAGCTCCTGGCTGAAAGTTTTCGGTTGCCTGTACAGTAGCAGAGATTTGAATCAAATAAAAATGAGAGATGAGTTAGACGATCCTGGCTCTTCTCTTTTTTGGCCCATCACTTTATTTTAGTAAGAGCCTCCCAGCTCAGCACCAAGACTGGATTGCCTTTTAATATTTATTGAATGGCTGGTTGATTAAATGTATAGCTTGACTCATAATAAAGCACTCTGGCGCAGGAGTGCAGAACTCAAATATCCTGGTGGGACAGAACCAACCATGACTTGGTGTGGGGGGAGGGGCACAAGGGAAATGTTCATAATTACATTAAGATGAATTATTATATGTAAATGAAAGCAATTATTAGTTACTCATTAAAATATTATTATTTTTTCTTCCCTTTTAATTAGACTTTATTAGAAGGAAATTTACAATGCAAAACAAGATTAATCCAAACACAAACGGCAAAACGTCATACAACAAACCCCAAGCGAGCCATCCATTCACATTCTAATATTATCTGGGGCAAGAAGACCACCATAATTCTCCCAATTGATGTAATGAATATAATCTGACCATATAACATAAAAAGAGTTATTTGCGGTCTGATTTGCACAAGACTGAATAATATGAGATAACTTTTGTGATATTGCAATATGACATAGATGCTTATACCAGTTATGCATATTGACATGGTTTGATTTTTCCTGTGCATGGCTATAGTTAACCTGGCCGCAGTTACCATAAAACACCACTAGTTTTTTTGTGGGTTGTTTTTTTTTTTTTGGTTTTTGTTTTAATGACACATCTGTGTTGACCCCAGAAAATATATTTACTAATGCCAGCTGGGGGCATAAACCTATTTTCTGATTTGTGATTTTGCAATGATTAGTTACCCGTAGCATGAAGAGAGAGAAGGAGGCTGCTAAACCTCTCCTCCTCCTCCGTGCTCCTGGTACACTTTCAAAGCTTGCAAAGATTAATTTTGAAGTGGGGGGTGACCCCCACCAGGGCATATAGTGCAAGACCATCACGTTTTGCGCCTCACCTCAGGCACCACAAAGCTTTGGGCCACCCCTGGGCCGGCAAAACAGTCCACGTGGGCCAGATCCAGTCCCTGGGCCTGTTGTGCCAGCCTGCTCAGAGGCATTCTTATCCCTGGACTTCTGGGCTGAAGTCCAGGGCCTGCACACTCCCTGGGGGCCTCCAAATCCTCCATAGTCTGTCCTGGGTGGTGCTGGCCTGCCACTGTGCCAAGTGGCTGAACGTGACCTCTGCTTTAGAGACAGAGAGGGGAGTGGGGAAAGAAATATGTGGGAAGGGAATATGTTAAATTGTGTGTTGAAATGCATATCGGCATAAATATACCTGTTTTATATTCTTGCATTTTTGTGAGTTCAATTGCCATTTGTGCCCTCAAGAACGCACAGGTTACAAACACTGCGTGTGTCCCAGTGTGTGTATGGGGCTTCCAAAGTGGCGGGGGAGGGGGGCTCCAAAGGCCTTTAGGTCCAGGCTCCAAAATTACCTAGGTGCACCTCTGAGCCTGCTCTAGCACACCGGGGTTTCCCCCCACCCCCCATCAACTAGTGTGCTGAGGAACCTCTTTGTGCTTCTCATGGAAATAGTGGCCGGCATCATGCTGTGCGGCAGTAGAAGTGCTGGAATGCTCTGCATGGAATGCTCCTCTGTGTCAGGATTTCAGCAGAGGCAGAAAGCAGCACCAATGCAAGAGAGAAGTGGTGATCACTTCTGCCTCTGCTGCAGCCCTGATACGGAGAGTTCCAGCTGCATCACAGTGCGTTTCATTTCGGTCACTACTTGCAGAGGATTTGGGGACATGTTTTGAGCTGCAGATTTATTTTGCCTGCAGTGCAGGCCAGACTAGATAAGTCTAGCTGGCAGACACACTGCACAGCGTCCTGCAGGCGTTGCAAGCACCACGGGGACCGCTGCAGCAGTTGGTTGATGCAGTTGTGCAAGAGTGGTCTTGCACAAACACACGGAATCGTGCAGACACATGGTGGACGGCCATTCTTTCCAATGGCTGCCCATTGCACAACTCTGTGAAATCGGGGGGATTTGTGTAAGAAAGCGCGTATGCAACTGTGTCGATGCAGATTTACGAGCATGCAGCAATTCCTGCGGTGCTCACAGTGCCCATGGGACACTGCACAGTGTGTTGACCACTGTATCTAGGCAAACCGAGGGTATGTGCATAGCCAACTCTCCACTGCAACTGTGCACATCCGGGGAAGATTGGTAGTGGTAGTCAAGCTGTGTTGGGCACCCTTTGTAGCCTGTGTTCACAGCGACTTAGGCTCCAGCCTCAGAGTTTGGGCCCTTGAGCTCGCTTCCTCACAGACGCCTGTTTTTGCCAGAGGCCGCCTGTTACGATGCTCTTGCCCCTTTAGTACCTTGGATCTTGGAACTCCCGCTCATTGGGCAGCTCTCACCAGACTGGCCCCTCATCATCGGCCAGCCAGTCCTTATATACAGTCGAGACGTCGCTGGTAGTCTTGTGAGAGCTCCCGGTCTCTCTGGAAGTCTCACGAGATCTCCAAGCCTTGCAAGATCTCGGTGCGGGCCTGCTCCCTCACCTCATGAAAGGTCTCCCTTGAATGCAATCAGGGAAAGTGCAGGAAAAGATTGGTAGCAGTGAGCAAACTGTTTTTTCACAGGAAGCTTGTCTGTAGTCTTCTCACTGAGGTATACTTGATACCCTTGCAAGGAACCTCAGGTCTCCCAAGAGTAATGTGTGCCTTAGATAAACAATCATCTTTCAAGTAGATAGGGTTATGCTGAAGGTGCAGTTTCATAATCAGCCTATATTGTAACCAATGGTTCCAAGTTATTGGCTGGAAGGTACTGCAGAAGAAAGGATCTGCATTTTTTCAGATTATTATTTCCTTATGTGCAGGGAAGGAAGCAGTTTTTAAAACAAATTCTTGCTGAGATTGAGAAAGGTAAAACTGCTGCTTATACTTTCATTTGGCTCTCAGGTTTACTGCCTCTCGTACTGCCAAAATATATTACATTGCAGAGTTCTAGTGTTGACTACCAACCTATTTAAATATTCACCGGGAGCCTATTGCCAAGATAGATTAATTCACAGCATCAAGTTCTAGGCAAGCTGTCAAACTGTCGGAATTATTTGAGTTGTCAGTGCCCTTTGTGACAATGTCGTCCAGGAAGAAGCAAGGCTCCCTTGTAGGATTATCCCTCTCTAGGAATATATATTTTTCCTCACTTTCCCCCCTTTTCTTTTAAAACCTACACAAAGTTGAAGGTGCTGGATGAAACACAGAAAAGATAGATGGTATCTGTTCAAACTGACAGAAATATCCACATTCCAGGAACTGTACCAGGGCGCTTTCCAGACTAGACCCTGCAAAGGGGCCACGTCGTATCTCGGAAGTGTGCTTCCTCACTTCCTGTGTTGTGACACCGCAGTCCCTGTGTGGACAGCAGGGTGCCATTCACGTTTCCAAGGCCTTGTTTCGAATTCAGTCACTGTGATATAGAGCTAGGACGTCGTATATCCGGTGTGAAAAAGTTGCTCGTTTTTCGGGTTGTTAGTTTCCGCGAGACTGCTCCCCCTGCTGTTTATGTTTCGAATGTGTCTTGCCCGAATGGAGGTATTTTGTTGCTGCTGAGCAGCTAGTCTGGGAAGCGCCCTTGTCAGTGGTGGCCAGTGCAGGAGGCGGGAGGCACCTTTACGCGTCAGTTAGTCGGTGCTTACCTCCGCGACTACCGCACCAGAAAGCTGCTCCGAGCAGTGTGGCACTACTCAGCACCCACTGCAGCAGGTGGTCGGCTCTGCCACTCAGCTGGCCTCTGCACATGCTTGGAGGCCATTTTGTGGCCACGCAAATGGCCTCTGCCAGCTGATTGGCGGATCCGTTGCCCCACTGCAGCAGGCGCTGGGCAGTGCACTGCTGCTCCAAACTGCTTTCAGGTGTGGTGGAAGGAGAGGTAAGCGCCTACTAGTTTACACTTGAAGGTGCCTCTTGCCACCCTCCTCCGGCAGCGCCAGCACTGGCTGTACCAGGCGAAGCCACAAAATAGACAGACCATACTTGAATAAACTGACTTACACATATCGGTTCAACCCTTCATCATGTCTTAATTCTGTGTGATTCCAGAATGGCCAGTCACAACGCATTGTTGCAGGACTGGGCAGTCGTACGACCTGGGGCTGACAAAATGGCCGCCGTACTTGCGCAGCGTACTGTTTGAGAATGCTGTCCCAAGAATAGTCATGGGTGCTAGTTGTTACAGAGGTCTAACATCTTCACTGGCTGCTAGCCTGCTTCTGGGCCAGATTACAAGTGCTGTTTTTGACCTTTAAAGTTGTACATGGCTTGGGACTGGAATATCTAGATCAGACTCAGGGCTATCCTTAGGGCATGGCAAACAGGGCGACTGCCCCAGGCCCCACTCTTTTAACCCCCATTAGAATTAACTGGAAGGGGGCCCCGCACTGGCTGATTTGCCCCGGGCCCCGCACCCCACCGGGTCTCTCTAAGGACAATCCTGGTCCGACTGCAAGATGGCATCAGATTTGGAAGTGTTTTCTCACTGCTTTTCCATTTCGTAAGTCACAATCTCAGTTTTTATTGTTTTGCTTATAGTTTTTAAAACAAATTTTATTTGTGTGTTTTAACTGCTGAGTTAAGCATATGGTCCTGCCTTGGCCCATATGCCAGGACCACAGATCATCATCTTAGGTCTTGTTCTTGATCTCGCCCTGACACAGATCTGATTGGTGGGGCCTAGGGACCAGTCCTTCTCTGGAGCACCCCCACCCCCAAACTCTGAAATGCCTTCTCAGAGGTGCTTCATCAGTTTTCTTCCTAGATCAGTTTTAAAAAGAACCTGGAAAGCCTACTTATTAAAAAGCATTTTAAAATTTGTTCTAACTCGGTTTCCAGTTTTAATCAGCTTTAGTCCTGTGTGCTGTTTTTTTCCTTGCTGTTTTGCTTTTTATGTTTGTTCGATTATTATTTAGTGTTTTATTGCTTCTATGTTTTATTGTAAACCACCTAAGCAGGGGGCAAACATTCAGTCTTTTGGAGTCCTAACAAGGGCCTATGACAGGGGTTCTCCACCCTGGATTACCAAATGTGGTCTTTAGCCTTTGTGGCTGGGAATGATTTTCTTTAATGTATTTATTGATTACACTAGTATTTTTTAGCCCGTTATAATAACGGGCGCCAGCCTTCCCTTCCCTTCCCCCCCTTCCCCCCCTCCCTTGCCTCTTTCCTCTCCCTTGCCCCTTCTCACTTTTTTTCCCCTGTCCAGTTTCCCTCTCCGCCGCAGCTCATGGCCGAGGTTCTGGGCTCCGGACCCGCCGCCACCATTCTCCCTCCCGCCCCCGCCTGCCTCCATGCCGCGGCCTGTCTTCATCCCTCCTGCCCCCGCCTGCCTCCATGCCGCGGCAAGGGCCCCTGGGCCGGGCGCCGCCGTCTTTGGAGTCTGTGGCCAGCGCGGGCCCTTCGCTTTCGGCCTCCGTGCCGCCGCCGGTCTCCCCGGCCGGGCCAGGGCCGCCCGCCACCGCCGGCCTCCACTCCGGCCCCCCGCCGGCCCAGTCTCTGTCTCTTCTGGCCGTGGCGGCGGCTCTGCCGCCGCCTCAGCCAATTTTCTCCGCCACCCCTTCCTGGCTTCTTCTGGGCGGCCGCTTGGCCGCCCAACATAGCCGCCGGGTGCTGGCGGTTGTGTCTCCCTGCCCTGTCGCATGCCCAGAACAACCATTGGAGGCACGGACACACGCTTGGTGTCCGTCCACGGACGGACACCAAGCCTTTTATTATAGAGGATGTTTATACTGCCCAAAAGAAATGTCTCCTGGAGCCTTTTCACATGGGGGCTTTTACCTCAAATCTCCGCTGGCTGGGAGTGTGTATGATTGCACATCAGCCAGATTCTCGTTGAAGTCCGTGTGATATCTTTGGGAGCACTTCACACACAATTCGGGTTATTCCTTCCGAATGGTAGCTTAGCCCAATTTATGTCTGGGGTAAAAAGAAATCCTGGATTTCAGTGATGGAGAGGAGCTGCTTCTGTGATTCTTATTCAAAGTGGCTTTGCTCGTCGGATGCAACGAGAGCTAAAAGCCTCATGTGAAAAAGCTCCAGGTAGTTTACAAACAACAACAACAACAACAACAATAAACTAAATTTTATATCTGCCTCCCTCATAAACATAAAACACAAAAGATTAGTAGATAGACTACAACGCTACAGATTCAATCCAAACAATTAAAACCAGTTACAATAATACAGAAACAACAACAAGAAGAACAGTAAAAGAGTAAATACCTTTGATCACCCACAGTTGATCAAAGACTTGGTTAAACAAGTGTGTCTTGAGAGCTCATTTAAAGGGTGTTAGAAATGGTGAAGCTCTAACAACAAGAGGGAGTTCATTCCAGATCCCAGGGTGGCTATGGAAAAGGGGTATCAGGGCTATGGGGTGTGTGTGTCAGGGCTTGGGGATTTCATGAAGGGCCTCCTTCCTTTCCTTCATGAGCGTTGCATTATTGGTCATCCGGACAATTTACCGCTACTGTGAGTAGGTGTCTAGTCTTATTCTGTAGGAAGGCAGGTTCTCTTCCTTCCTTCCTCCCTCCCACCCTCCCTCCCTCCCTTAGCTGTCTCTGGGACCAGTTGAGTTTCTAGTGAATCCATTTCTTGATCCAGGCCACGTTCTAGATTAGTTACAGTTTTCACTTCAGACCTAGACTGGAGGCAGGGCAGATAAAACAGGAAGCAGCAAAAGAAGAGAAAGCAGTCTGCTCTTGCCTTTCTGTAAACAGGACTTATTTCATTAAACTATTAATATTCTTAATCATATAGGAGAACCTCGTCAATCGCGGACTCAATACCTGTGGTTTCATGTTTATGTGGTCAGGTAATTTACATCTGACCTCTGTATATGTGGGGGGAAATGGGGGAAAAGGTTAACCTTGAATATCCACAGGTCAGGGGTGACCACTGAGGTCATTTCTGGCCGCCATTTTGAGATTGGGAGCATCAAAATGGCTCATTTGGGGGGGAAACCGGAAAAACAAGATTTTCGGCCTTTTTTTAAATATTGGGGGCACTGCTGGACTGCTGGAGACTCATGATGCATGGTAGACCATTCTCCCCACATTTCTAGGACCGTTAACCAACATTTTGGGGTATAAAACCCACCAGGAACCTAACCCCCTGATTTGCATTGCCCCAATGACTCCAAATTCACGGTTTCCACATCCATGGTAGTAATAGGAAATGGAACCCCTGCGAATATGGAGGTTCTCCTGTACCCTACTGCCTGGTCCTTGTGTGCCACAACCTTTTCCTCTGGATTCTACAGGACCCTGTAACCAGGGACACAGGTGTGTGTGTGTGACATCAGATGGTACTGAAATTATTGGTCCTTTAGCCATGGCTCTGTCCAAAATATGGCCCCAGTTACAAATGGATTCAAGAAGTCCAAGGGCTGCTCTCCAACCCAGTCTCTTCATGGGAAGTTCTTAAAGGTGACACCCATCCTGTTGTCTGTATGAATGTATTCTAAGGCAAGCTGATAACTGTGGAAACCTTAAACCGCCTTTTGAGGCACAGATTATATTTCAACACATGCTGACTCTTTCAGTAAACAAACAATTACATGTTGCCTCCCATGCTCTATTTATGTACTGGCCGCCTTGCCATGTAATTGGCTTTCCCTCCCCTCCTCTTTGTTTGCATTAACAGTCTTGAGAAGTGCAAAGACATCACTGCCCGAGAAAACAGGGAGTTGCCTCTCATTTCCTCTCTTCAGGCCCATTAGAGTAAATTGTTTAAAATCTTCAGCTGATTAGCACCTGCTCGGGAAGTTATATTAAACCTGCAAAGGAGAAAATATACTACTACTACCAAGATGATGATGATATACTGCTCTTCAACCAAAGTTCTCAAAGTGGCTCACAATCTAAAAAGAAACACAAGGTTGACACCAGCAACAGTATTGCTGTATTTCAGGAAACATCTCTGTGTTATTTGGTACTGCACTTATTTGGTACCGAGGCTAGGGCTGAAATTAAGTTTTCTAAAAATCCTGCCTTTGCCAGCATTGCAAATGTTGCCAATCTTACTTTGGCCTGGCTCACACAACAGTTTGATTCTGGGTTTAATGTGGGTTACTGACATTAGTGTGATTGTGTGAACCCATGCCAAGGTGGGAATCTCAGATTCATCTTGGGCCATAAACCACCTTGACATGGGTTCACACCATCACACTAATGTCAATAACATTGTGTTAAACTTGAACTCATACTAAACTTAGATTTGAACAATGGTGTTAATCAAGCCTTTCAAGATCATGTGAGTAATTTGCCCGCAGGATCATAGCTTGGGGAGGATGAGCTTGTGTCCACCCCTCCTCCCAGCAGCCCCTCATGTGCACCAGCCACACCCCGTGTGTGTGATGTCCCACACAGGGGGCGTGGCCAGTACAAGGACGGGCTCATGCAGCCCTCTGGAGCACATTTCCCAGCCAGCTTTGTTGTTGGCTGTATGTTTTCTTCATCCTCTCCCTCGCTTCAAGCAAGGGAGAGAATGAAGAAAACACGAAACTGACAACAAAGCCGGCTGGGAATGAGACTGGCTGGATTTTGAGGGGAGAGGCAAATCAGGAGGCTCTGTGGAGCTGGGTGGCTCGTGTTCTTTGAACATGTCTACCCAATTATAGCTCCGCTCCTGTTTGCCAGCATCTCACGACTGGTCTGATATTCAGAAAGTCTCACTCAGCTGCCAACTGATAAATGGTACCCGCTATTGCATGGTAACCTATCAAATACTGTCAGTATCAAATCCGTCATTAAAGATCTGTTTGATCGTCTATATTTCAGTAACAAAGCTAAGAGAGGCATTGGCAAACAGGAGCCAGGAAGAGAAATTATGTGAAATGCAAGGAAAATCTTCTGGCCACATAATGAATCTTTGCCCTGTTTATGTCAGGAACTTTACCAGATTAGATACATAATCATTCATTCCCATTGCATTGTCCTAGTTTCGTTGCATTTTATTCCCATGTATGCTGTTCACAGGTGAATTCTGTGGCTCTCATATAAGTGTTCTTCTGCCCAACCCGCATGGTAGGTTAACTCTATGTTACATTCAGATGCTTCCTCAGCTTGATAGGCTTGGGCATATAGTTCTTTAGAAATAAATCTAAATCTGGACAAGGCATTTTTTTCCTACAAAGAATACTGTTGTTCTCAGTGGATGAGCATCTGCATGCTTGCATGCAGATGGTCCCAGATTCAATCCCTTCCATTGCCAGATAGGACTGGGAAAGATTCCTGCCTGGGACCTTGAAGGGTCGCTGCCAGTCAGTGTAGACAACGCTGAACTAGATGGACCAATGGTCTGACTCAGCATAGGAACACAGGAAGCTGCCATATACTGAGTCAGACCATTGGTCCATCTAGCTCAGTATTGTCTACACAGACTGGCAGCAGCTTCTCCAAGGTTGCAGGCAGGAATCTCTCCCAGCCCTATCTTGGAGAAGCATAAGGCAGGTCCTACATTCCTAGCCAACCCTTTTCCGTTTAATGTAACAAATACCAATTATTTAAAATAACAATACTAGCTATTGCTATTGCTATTACGAACTTCACATGGTTGTCTGGGTCCTGGACAAGATAAACACATAAAGAAATACAATGGATGGCGGTTATTGATCTTGAGTCTGAACCTGGACTCCAAGGAGGTCCTATGAGATGAAACTCTGGCTGGATGCAACTTTCCACTCTGATGAATGCTGCTGTCAATGAAATTCCAGCTCCCATTCCCCAGGCTGATGCGGAATGCAAGGCAGGCTGCATCTCACCCCATTGGAGTGAGGTCAACTCTGCAGTGCCCAAAACAGGAAAAAAAACAAAACTTGCCTTTGTCAGCAATGGCAAGCCAATAGGACACTTGGAGATCAGATCTGTTAACTAAGGAGAACTATTTTTGAACAGGCACCTTTCTCATCTTCTGGCAGACTCATCCTCCCCTCTTTCCTCTCTCCCCCCCCCGCCCCACTGCCCTGTTCTGCATTTCTGACACACTATGCAGAAAACAGCCCCAACTGACAAGGAAGCCTCTTTGCCAGGATAGTGCAGGGGCGTAGCAAGGTTGGAGTGGGCCCAGAGACAAGATTTTAAAATGTCCCCCCCCCCCCTCACTGAAGCTCAGCTCATGAAGTAAATAAATCTTAAATGAGGCTGAATAGTGGTAACAAAAAGCATATATATATATACTAGTATTTTTCAGCCCGTTGAAATAACGGGCGCTAGTTGCCTACTCCACCCTCCCCCGCCGCCTCCTCCCAGCCAGACCTTCCGCCTTCCACGGTGGTTTTGGGTGGGTGGGGGCCTCTGCAGTGGTGCCGCCCGCCGACACCACCTTTGGCCTTCTGGGCAGGCGGTGAGTTCCGCCACCACCAAGAGTGCCGCCTGCCGACCCGCTGGACCCGCCACCGCCGCCTCTGTCCTTTTTGGCGGGCGGGCCAGACCCGCCGCCGCCTCTCTTCTCCCTGCGGGCGGGCTGGACCTGCCGCCTCTGCCTCTGCCCTCCCCGTGGCCGCCTCCGGCCTCCCCTTGGCTGGGCTGGCCAACATGGCCACCTGGTGCCTGCAGCCGTTTCTCCCTTGGCCGTTCTGGGCATGCGCAGAGCGCATGCCCAGAACAGCCAAGGGAGACACAGGCGCAGACACCAGAGGACACGGGCACACACCCAGGCACTTTATTATAGAGGATGCATGCCACAATAGAACATCATCCTAAATTATTTTTTGTAAGTTGTGGACGATGCAAATCATTTAATGGTTCTAGAGAAAGACCTGCTGTTCTGGTAGCTCCAGGTCTTAACACTCACATCAGTTTCGGAGGATGAATACAACTGAAGGAAGCCTGGGCGGGTGCACAGCTGGGGGAGTCAGTCATGTGACTTGCCTCTGGAGGGGGGACCCAAGGCAGTGGACCCCCAGACAACCGTCTCCCCTTGCCCTATTATAGTTACGCCCCTGGGATAGTGTCCTCCGTGCAAAAAGCATCTTCTAAACCGCCTGCAGTAACCAAATGAAGCCGCTCGCTTCTCAGGAGCTGAGCTGTCCCACAGGCTGCACTTGTGCACAGGGGCATAACTACCATTAGGCAAGGGGAGGCGGCTGCCTGGGGCCCCCCACGCCTCGAGGGCCCCCCAGAGGCAAGTCACATGTGAAGTGAGTGTGTGTGTATCAGCGAGGGGCCCATTTTAAAATTTTGTCTCTGGGCCCACTCCAGCCTCGTTATGCCCCTGCTTGTGCATATGATGTTGCTTTATTGATTATGCTGTGATTGCACCTTCAATTGAATTACTTTTCTCAAAGCTCTTTCTACTGAACAACAATACAGCTAGGTCAGAAGAGGCTAAAAATAGGCTGGGAGAGTATAGAGTTAATTAGATCTGCTAGGGTGGGGAAGAAAGGGGCGAATCCGTCAGTCTTTGCATATCATGAAAACTCCCTAAGAATTACCACTGAGAAGACGGGAAGAGCACTGCACAATCTGTTTCTTGTCAAGCTTCCCAGTTTGTCGGCACAGGGGTGACCCAAGGTACTGTGGTGCCTGAGGCAAGGCGCCACATGATTTCATGCCCCATGACCCTGGTGAGGGCTGGCCTCCTTTCAAAACCCTTTTAAACTTTGAAAGTGGTGCGGGGTGGGGTGGGCAGTGGGAAGGTTTCCAGCAGCCTCCTCCTTTCTCCTTGGCTTCCTGCAAGCAGTGTGAGAAGAGGCAAAGCTTGCAAGGGTCAGATTAACCCCCAGAGCTGCTCCAAAATACCGCACTCCCCCCGCAATTATCTTTTGTTTATTAAGAAATAAAAATAACATGTTTACATGATCATCTCTTGCACTTCCAAAAGGTGTGTGTAACAATCCAGAATTCTGCTACCATCCCCAACCAACCCTCCCCTCACACCGGATATTACAGAAAAAGAAAAACGATGAATTAATCAATCTCTGTACTAAAAAACCCCAAATCTTGGGTGTGGATGTCGACCAGATGCTATATTATAATTTATAAAGGTTCCCAAGTTAGAGCAAATGATTCATCTGAGTTATTCCATACATAAGCAGTGATCTTAGCCATAGAGGCCTATTCCCATAGCTTTAATAGGCATTCATTCAAGGTCAGGACAACTTGCAATCTCCAAATGGCCGCTTGAAGAATCCTGGCAGCAGTAGGGGTGTGCATGGAACCAGCTGGCCTGGTTTGGTTCGAGTCTGAACTGGACTCAAACCTGACTGGACCAGTTAGGTCCGGCACCCCTTGAACACCCCCCCCCAGTTCAGTTCGGTCGGGGGGGGTCACAAATATATATATTTTGGAATTTAAAAAAAATCTTCTCTCCCCTCTGGGGGAGTTCCTTGGGGCGGTGGCGGGGTGTGTGTGTGTCCATGGAGGTTCACCCTCCCCCCACCAGCCTTCTAAAAGCCCCCTTTGGCCCTTTCCGGCCCATTTTTTCGGCACATTCGGGACTTCCTAAAGTGGCATGGTGGCCAAAATGGCAGCCACTGAGCATGTGCAAATTGCCTCTGCAAGGCCTGGCATGGCCCAGGACCATTTGTTTTTGGCGGCCATCTTTTTTTGGAAAAAATGGCCGCCGCGTGTGCGCAAATCCTGGCTGCAGTAGGACTTTAGGAAGGCCAGAATGGGCCAAAAAAAGGGGCCGAACAGGCCCGAAGTGGGCATTTCGCAGGCTGGCGGGGGATGGGGAACCTCTGTGCCCCACCCCCGCTGTCCCAAGGAACTCCCCCGGAGGGGAAAGAAGATTTTAAAAAAAAATTTCCACAAACAAAAACATTTACAAACTGATCGGGCAGGGTTTGCTTCCAGTCCGGATGGAACTGGGGGGTGGGGATTCGGTTTGACCCTGAACCCCTGAACCTTCCAACCCCCGGACCAGTTCACACATCCCTAGGCTGCAGTAATCATATATAAAGACAACTCCATATGTTTAGTATAGGAGATCCAGCGTGGTGTAGTGATTAGAGAGCTGGACTAGGACCGGGGAGTCCTGAGTTCAAATCCCCATTCAGCCATAATACTAGCTGGGTGACTCTGGGCCGGTCACTTCTCTCTCAGCCTAACCTACTTCACAGGGTTGTTGTGAGGAGAAACTTAAGTATGTAGTACACCTCTCTGGGCTCTTTGGAGGAAGAGCGGAATATAAAATGTAAAATAATAATAATAATTGTAAGTATATAAGGTTTGGCCATATTTAACAAAACAGGTTCAGGTGAATAAGGACAGTTTATCTTTAAAATTTATTGCATATTAGAATTGATTTTCTTCTAGAATTGTTGTGCTTTGCTACTGGTCCACCACATATGATAGAATGTCCCTGCATGATTCTTACATTTCCAACAGTCTCCAGAATAATTACTGTCCATCTTTGCAATCTTTGTGGGGGTGATGTACCAACAAAAATACGTTTTGTACCAATTTTCTCTTAAGGTGCTGTTTGCTGTAAATTTGATATAAACTTTCCATTGATGTTCCCAATGTTAAATATCAATTGTCCTGTTTAAATTTTGCATCCACTTAATCATGCAGTCTTTTATTTTTTCTGTTTCTGAATCATATTTCAAGAGCGAGCTGCTCCAAAGTAGGAGTGGCAGGAAGCGTGTTATCACCCTGCTGGTGGCCCAGGAATCCGCTCCCTGAGGCTGCCCTCTCACTTGGCCTCATAAAAGGACCGCCCCTGTGCAGGAGTTCTTTTTATACCAATCCTATCTTTCTGCCCCCTTTTTTCCTGCTAGAGACCCATCTTTGACCTCCGCCCTTCCAGCTCTACCAACAGAACTTGCGTTTTGGGCGGTATAGATATATGTTAAACAAACAAACAAACAAACAAACAAACAAACAAACAAACAAACAAACATTCACCTCACCATTCTGCTACACAGCTCTTCCCATGGTCCCTTGCTGCCCTTCTGTTGGAACTCTCTCTCAAAACATCTGCACGTCACCTGACTCTCTGCTTTCAACTCCCTTCTCAAAACCCACCTCTATCTGAAGCCCTTTGTCCAGGTGTTCTCAAACCTGGGTCCCCTCAAGGACCATTGAGAGAAGGACCAATGGTAGATCTTATAAGTGCTTCTCTGAGGGAGGGCAGGATGCCATGCTGTCTTGACGAGGCAATGCCGTATAAGATCTGGCTTACCTCTTACTCCTAATGCAGTACAAAAAGGCATCTTTCTGGGTGTAGGAAGGAAGTGTGTCTCCATTTCTCCCCACAGGTTTTATTGTCCAAACCTGGGTGGGGCAAAAACAGCACAAGCTTTAACGTGAACTGCCCTGAGCCATTTTTTTTGGAAAAGCAGTATAGAAATTGAATGAATGAATGAATGTATTTATTTATTTATTTATTTTATTGTTAAATTTATGTACCGCCTTTCATTAAAACAATCCCAAGGCAGGATTGCTTCCCAAGGCGGGAGTGAATGAATCCCAAGGCGGGAGTGAATGAAAGAATGAATGAATAAAAAAAAAGCTCTGAAGGAAGCCACTGAACCAGCAGAGAGCTGGCGATGACTGAAGGTCTTTATAGCTTGCAGGGACCCCACCCCTTCTTGGACCCCTTGGGCAGCCCTCCTGCTCAGGAGGCACCCAGACTGGTTTGCCCCTGCTCCTGAGGAGACCATCAGGAAGGCAGCCCTGAGCAGCCAGGCATGTGTTCTGCCTTTGGAGTCAGAACTTAATCCTGGTTTGACATCACTTCTGCTCTCAGGGACCTGGAGATGATGGAGGGGGCCGTAGGGAAGGGGCTGGGACTCCACCAAGGGTCACTGGTGCTTCAGGACTTCCCAGGTGGGGAGGGACTGACTGGTTGCTCTGGTTCTGATGGATCTGGGTGGGTGGGGGTCATCAGGGGCAAGGGCTCCGGTCTGGACAGCCTCCACCTCTTCCTCGGAAAGGGTCACCCCAGGTTAGTGTCCGGTTGAACCTCAACAACTATTCACACATTTGAGGGAAAGTGCTATGCAGGGCTATAACATGATACAGGGGCAGCACCACATTTGAGGGGGCCCTCAGCAAGAAGTCCTCCAGTGGGTCTCTCCTCCTACCTTGATGGGGCCATCTCCCTTTACCCACCCATCTTGATGAGTAAATGCCACCTCCAGTACATTTCTGAATACCATTTGCAGTGGAGAAACGCAGGAGAGAGCCTGTACCTTAATCTTCTGCTTGTGGACTTCCTAGAGACATGGTGGGCCACTGGTGAAAACAGGATTGAGCCTGATCCTGCAGGGCTCTTCTTAGGTTCTTTTATGTCATGGCAGCAGGTAAGGCAGTGGGCATGAGTTTTATTTTCCCTCCTTGTATCCGCTATCATCAAGGTAAGAGGAGGGACCCACACCAGGCTGCTGGCTGGTGGTGGTGGGCTGGGCGTGGGCCCAATCCTCCCATAGAAGCAACGGCAGTATTGGGTCCCCCAAGGTTGACCTGTGCTGATGTGTACCCTGCCCTCCTCACACGTCCATAATACCTGCTACTTATCTGTGTGGATAAATGGAGTTCGGTAGCAAACAGAAGCAGAAAAGGAAGTCATAAGCACTATCAAAGCCAAGAGGAACTCAGAGCCAGGTGTGACGTGGCACCCCTCCAGCTGAGAGTGTGATAAGGATGGTGTCAACCTTTGCTCTGAACCTCCTGTCATTTGTGACTTTGCTTCATGTCCTTTGTATTATTTACACTTGAGAAGAGAAGCGATTACCTGCCTGTGTAAACCAAGGAGGCAGTGTGAATTACTCCCTAATATTTAATGAAGCTTCAGGCCTCGTATGTGGCTGCATTCTTCTTTGTCTAGTTTACACAGCTCAGCCTCCTCACCCGGCTTATGCCCCACATTTTCAACCTCTACACAGAGTCCTACATACCGCTTCACCTGATCCCAGTCGGTACACCTTCTGCCCATAAGCCAGCTAGTGGCAGCTCAAGATCAGGATTGCCAGACATCTGGAACCCATTTCAGATCAAAGGTACAGATGTCCAGTTCCATGCCACAAGTAGGGTAAGATATGCCAAGACTGGTGGGTTCATACCTCACGCCCAGTCTCGACTTCTTGTCACCAAAACCGACAGCAGACTCACTTGTGTGTGCTCCCAGGGTTGGGGCAGCTTGAGACAACCTCAGGTACCATGTTACATTTGAAGCTGGCCCATAAATCTTAGGAATTAAAGTTTTCAAATCATTTATAGGAAATTTAGCCTCTTAGTACTCCGTGAGTGCCCTAGTGGGGAAATGCTTGACTAACAAGCAGAAAGTTGCCGGTTCGAATCCCCACTGGTACTATATCAGGCAGCAGTGATTTAGGAAGATGTCGAAAGGCATCATCTCATACTGCGCGGGAGGAGGCAATGGGAAACCCTTCCTGTATTCTACCAAAGAAAACCACAGGGCTCTGTGGGTGCCAGAAGTTGAAATTCACACTTCACACTTTACCTTTACCTTTATTCTGTGACTACAACTGCAAAGTGTTAGTTTACTAAAATAAACCTCATTAATAAACGGCTGTGATTTTAGATGATCTTTTGCATCTCCATTTAAAACCCCTTTTCAGCAACTGGACAATTGAAGGGTGTTGCCTATCTCAGCTTTCTGCTTTCTCCACTGCCTGAGCTTCATTATCTCAGTTTTGCTTGTGCTGTATTGGAGGATGGGGTCATAGCTCGGTGACAGAGCATCTGCTTTGCACATCTAAGGCCCCAGGTTTAGTCCCTGGCATCTCTGGGTCGGGCTGGGCAAGAGTCCTGTCTAAAACCTTGGAGAGTTGCTGCCAGGCAGTGCAGACAATACTGAGCTAGATGGGCCAATGGTCTGACTCAGTATACGGCAGTTTTCTGTGTTCCTACTTTCCTAAAATTCAGTGACTAATATTTCAGATGGGATTGTCAGCTGTAGCACAATAACTTGGATCCAGAGTAGTTCATAAGGTGAAGGTAAAGTGTGCCATCAAGTCGATTTTGACTCCTGGTGACCACAGAGCCCTGTTGTTGTCTTTGGTAGAATACAGGAGGGGTTTACCATTGCCTCCTCCGTGCAGTATGAGACGATGCCTTTCAGCATCTTCCTATATTGCTACTGCCTGAAATAGTACCAGCGGAGATTTGAACCGGCAACCTTCTGCTTGTTAGTCAAGCATTTCCCCACTGCGCCACTATATGCTCAAATTGCTTCTGCATGCCTGTGGGGTGGTGGAAGCCAATTTTGTCATCTGGACTGGAAGCACCTTCTCATGCCAGTTGAGGTCCTGCCCCAAAGGCCCACAACATTTGGGGGCAGAGGTTTCAGGGGGCTGCCACCACAAAGGAGAACCTGAAAAGTCCCCATATAGGAGCGGAAGTAACTGATGACTTAAGTATATCAAATCTGAGACTTAAAAAAGGAATCCACAAAGACATGGACACACACAAAAAGAGAAGAGTATTAGCTTCATATATGCCACCTTTTGGAAGAGTTTCCAGCTCTTTTGAAAATAAATATAAGTTTGGACCCTTTGATCCAATCTGCAGTGCCATATAAAAGTGGATATCTATCTATCTATCTATCTATCATCTATCTATCTATCTATCTATCTATCTATCTATCTATCTATCTATCTATCTATCTATCTATCTATCTATCCTATTTCTATACCACCTGATATATACATCTCTTGTCTATGGCAATCAATCAATCAATCAAATCAATCTTTATTGATACAGTCATAGACCAGCAAGCAATCCAATACAAGTCAATACAATAGCTCTATCTATATATCTGTCTATCTAACATATTTTTATACTGCCCAAAACTCATGTCTCTGGGCGGTTTACAAAAAGAAAAAAGAAAGTTAAAACATTAGTTAAAACAAATAAATGACAACAAAAATTTAAAAAACTGGTTAGAATAAATGACAGCAAAAAGTTAAAACATTACAATGATTTAATTTTTTTTAAAAAATATTCTAAAACAATGTTAAAACTATTAAAAGAGTATTTAATTAAAAGCCTAGGTGAACAGAGGTGTAAAGATTTTTTAAAAATTGTCAGAGATGGGGAGGTTCTTATTTTGGCAGGAAGCGTGTTCCAGAGCATTGGGGCAGCTACTGAGAAGGCCCGTCCCTGTGTAGCTGCCAGACAAACCGGTGGCAACTGCAGATGGACCTCTCCTGATGATCTCAATGGGCGGTGGGGTTCATGATGAAGCCAACGTTCTCTTAAATACCCAGGGCCCAAGCCATTTTGGGCTTTATAGGTTATAACCAGCACCTTGTATTTTGACCAGAAACGTATTGGTAGCCAGTGCGGCTCTTTCAATAAGGGAGTAATATGGTCTCTAAGAGATGACGCAGAGAGCAACGTGGCTGCTGAATTCTGAACTAGCTGTAGTTTCCGGACTACATACAAAGGCAGCCCCACATAAAGTGCATTGCAGTAATCCAGTCTGGAGGTGACCAGCAGATGTACTACTGTTCTGAGGTCAATTATCTCAAGAAACGGATGCAGCTGGCATATCAACCGAAGCTGATACCATGGAGAGCTGATACGCAGCTGATACCATCAGCTGATACGCAGCTGGCGTATCAGCTGATATGCCTCTGGCCACTGCCTCAACCTGGGGCACCAGGGAGAGGCTCAGATCTAGAAGCTCACCCAGACTGCATACCTGTTCCTTCTGGGGAAGTGTGACCCATCTAGAACAGGCAGATCAAACTCATCTCCCGAGTTCCGACCCCGCACAATGAGTACCTCCGTCTTATCTGGATTCAGTCTCAGTTTGTTATCCCTCATCCAGCCCATCACCAACTCCAGGTGGGCATTTAGGGAGTTTATGCCTTTTCCCCGATGATGTTGACATGGAGAAGTAGATTTGGGTGTCATCAGCATACTGATAGCACCCTGCACCAAATCTCCTGATGATCTCTCCCAGTGGTTTCATGTAAATGTTAAACAACATCAGAGACAATATGGAGCCCTGAGGGACACCATACAAAAGTTCAGATTTTGAATAACAGCAGTCCCCAAGGGATACCCTCTGGAACCTGCTTGAGAGGTCAGAATGGAACCACTGCAAAGGAGTGGCCCCCCACGTCCAACCCCCTCAGACGCTCCAGAAGGATACTATGGTCAATAGTACTGAAAGCTGCCGAGAGGCCCCAAAGGACCAATAGAGTCACACTTCCTCTGTCAATTCCCAATTGGAGATCATCCATCAGGCCAACCAAGGCAGTCTCCACCCCATAGCCAGCCTGAAAGCCAGTCTGAAATGGGTCAAGATAATCTATTGACATAAGAACGATTCCTAACAGTATCTACCTATGTTATACAGAATAAATTTAAACCCCTTTTGCTCATCCTGTGCCGGCTATGAGGAAGCTAGTATTTGTAGTCTAATTTTGCTAGCAGTCAAACAGAACTTAGTGACATTTAAGGAAATCTCATATTTCTGGTGGGACAGCAAAAAGCTTACATAAAATAAATCTGTGTGGTCTGGGAAATTAATTAAAAATTGAGAGATGTAATGTTGATGGAAATCCCTATAAAACTTGCGATATAATAAAACATGGGATGTGGTTTCGATGGTGCCTGTAGCACAAAGACAAAGTCTTTGAGCATATGGGATTTTCCTAAACTTTCCTTAGAGAACTGCAGTGGCTAACACAATAAAACCTGCTAATGTAAACATCCTGCAATATTTTGAAATTGTAATTTGAGTTAAGTATCTAGCAGGGTTGGAACTAATAGGTTGGCGACCAAGAAAAGCTCCCTTGGGAATCAAGTTCTGTTTGCCCATCCATGTCAAAAACATGTTGACTAAGTACCATTTTGGCTTGATTATATCCCATCCTCTCTAATAAAACGCTTGGTGTCCATCCGTGGACGGACACCAAGCGTGCGTTCGTGCCTGGCCTGTTCTGGGCATGCCCAGAACAGGGCAAGGGAGGCACGAACAGCAGGACCCGGCGGCCATGTTGGGGCCGGGAGAAGGAGAAGTGGCCGCCGCCTACGCCAGGAGGAGAGTGCGGGAGAGGCGGCGGCGCAGCCGTGGCCACGGCCAGAGGTGGCGGTGGCCGCGACGGGGCAACTGGCGGCGGAAGTGCGGGTGAGGCGGCGGCGGGGCCAGAAGCGGCCGCCGCAAATAAAGGAGAGAGGCGCCGGGGGAAGAGGCGGCGGGGAAGCTGGCCGAGGTGGCGGCGGAGCCGCCGCCGAGGCCTGGCGCCGCCAGTAAAGCCGGGCGGGGGGGGAAACCTTGGGGCCCGATCCCACCATTCCCGTCCCCCCACCAAATTACTAAGGGCCAAATTGGCCCTGAAAAATGCCGCCGCCGAACCACCCTCCCAGCTGCCCGATCCCACCATTTGTACAGGAAAGAGGAGCTCGCTAGCAGAGCTCCTCTTTCTGCAAAGGCTCTTCTCAAACTGGCGCTTTGAGCGGAAAGGGCGTCCTTTCCGCTCAAAGCGCCAGTTTGAGAAGAGCCTCTGCAGAAAGAGGAGCTCTGCTGGCGAGCTCCTCTTTCCTGTACAAATGGTGGGATCGGGCAGCTGGGAGGTTCGGCGGCGGGGGCCGAAAGCATTACTAGCGCCCGTTTTTCAACGGGCTAAAATTCACTTGTTCTTAATAAAGTCGCTGGATTGAAACCATAAATGATATTTACTAATCTCATCAGTTGCCCAAGAAAGAAGAAATTAAGAGGAGGATGAAGGAATGGTATGAAAGCAAACTTTTCTGAGCCACATTCAGAGCAGATAATGGCTTTGAAAGATTCATCCAGAAATATCTGAGTTCTTCCTTGAATGCAGTATTAATCACTATAACCAGGGTGTTCAGGGTGTAATGAAACATTTCGCTGAGAGTGCCTTTAACTGATGAATTGTCTGGAGCACCATAATCACCGTAACTTTGCAAAAAAGATTGGAAAACAGCACTTATGTTGTTGTTGTTGTTGTTGTTGTTAATAATAATAATAATAATAATTTTTTACATTTATATCCCACTCTTCTTCCAAGGAGCCCAGAGCGGTGTACTACATACTTGAGTTTCTCTTTCACAACAACCCTGTGAAGTAGGCTAGGCTGAGAGAGAAGTGACTGGCCCAGAGTCACCCAGCAAGTCTCATGGCTGAATGGGGATTTCAACTCGGGTCTCCCCGGTCCTAGTCCAGCACTCTAACCACTATGTTAACTATGTTAACACACGTCAAAAGAACAGAGGGTAGCAGCATTTCCAGACTCTCAAATAATCTTGTGGTTTTAAGGACTGCATGCATTTATTGGGTGCTTCACATATATTAAGTGAAAGGGTAATAATCTATTTCCCTTTTCTGACCTGCACATGGTAACTGGCACATACTTCAAGCACATCACTTCTTGCCTGTGAGTTTTCACGAGAGGAAAACATAAGGACTGGAATTATAGCACCACCTTGTGGAAGCCAGGAGAATAGCCGGTGCAACAGTTAAGCCTCTTTTATTTGCTTCCTGGGTCATTATGGAAAATACCAAAAGCTCAAACAACAACAACAATTACTGCTGCTGCTGCTGCTGCTACTGCTACTAGATTCAGGCATCTACCCTCAAGGATGCACTGCAATAGCTAAACATGGCCCAATTATTCTTGTTTCCTAAGGACAATCCCGGTCTTCTAGTACCCATTTCTATTTTGCCCCCTTGAGAAAGCTTAATTTTGAAATCATGATTATGACTATTTGTACGCCAGCTCTTCACAAAAAGTGTTCTCAAAGTGGCTTATGCAAAAAGAATAAGATGGTTCCTTGTCCTAAAGGAGTTCACAGTGTCAAAAAACCAGAACAGAGACACCAGCAACAGCTGCTGGGCGGGATGCTATGTTGGGCGGAAGAAGGACCAGTTGGTCAGGATGCTGCAGGTGCCCTTTTAAGAATGGCTTGGTGTGCAGAGATACACTAGGCAGGGTCCCTAGCAGAAGAAACACCAGTAAATTTGTGTATGTATGTGTGTGTGTGTATATCTATATCTATATCTATATCTATATATATGATTTTCAAATATATTGATAGATGAAACAAACAAACAGCATATATGAGAAAACATAGGAACATAGGAAGCTGCCATATACTGAGTCAGACAATAGGTCCATCTTGCTCAGTATTGTCTACACAGACTGGCAGCGGCTTCTCCAAGGTTGCAGGCAGGAATCTCTCTCAGCCCTATCATCATGGCGATGCCAGGGTAGGAACTTGAAGCCTAGATGCTCTTCCAAGAACAGCTCCATCCCCTAAGGGGAATATCTTACAGAGCCCACACTTCTAGTCTCCCTTCCGTATGCAACCAGGATGGATCCTGCTTAGCTTAAGGGGACAAGTCATGCTTGCTACCACAAGACCAGCTCTGATGTACAAGGCATAAAAAGATGTACAAGACATAAAAAGGTAAGCAATTCTGTCTTCCACCCTTTTCAGTCAAAACCATACACGATTAACCAAAGGGAAAATTGAATAATCCAACCTAATGGAGGAAGAATAAATATTACATGGTAAAACAGGATAAAGAGTTGCATATTCTCTCAGAATTGGCTCCCGCACTACATTTAACAAAAGCTGGCCGACATCCTAATGCTGACATCTGAAAATTCTGCAAGTGCAAGAGACTGTAGACCTGGGAAAGGTGCAGAAGAAGGCAACCAAGATGATCTTGATACCAGGAGCACCGTCCCTATGAGGCCAGGCTACAACACCTGGGGCTTTTTAGTTTAGAAAAAAGACAACTGCGGGGAGACATGACAGAGGTCTATAAAATCATGCATGGTGTGGAGAAAGTGGAGAGAGAGAAATTTGTCTCCCTCTTGCATAACACTAGAACCTGGGGGCATCCTATGAAATTGATTGCCAAGAAATTTGCAAATTGGACCGACGAAAGGAAGTACTTTTCCACACAACATATAGGAACATAGGAAACTGCCATATACTGAGTCAGACCATTGATCTATCTAGCTCAGTATTGTCTACACAGACTGGCAGCGGCTTCTCCAAGGTTGCAGGCAGGAGTCTCTCTCAGCCCTATCTTGGAGATGCTGCCAGGGAGGGAACGTGGAACCTTCTGCTCTTCCCAGAGCGGCTCCATCCCCTAAGGGGACTATCTTACAGTGCTCACACATCAAGTCTCCCATTCATATGCAACCAGGGCAGACCCTGCTTAGCTATAGGGACAAGTCATGCTTGCTACCATATGACCAGCTCTCCTCTCCAGCCTTGCACCAGTGTAACGTCAGGGATGGTGCTATAACTGGGTGGACAGTTCCAATGAACCTGAACTGCCTGAGGCCATGGCTCATCCCTTGCCCCCGGCCTCATTCCCAGCCAGCTATGTTGATGGCTGGATGTTTTATTCATTCTCTCCCTCACTGGGGGAAAACATGAAGAAAACACCCAGACAACAATAAATCCGGCTGGGAAATTAGCTTTGGATGGCTCGTGGGCCCTTCGGGGTGCCGGGCTGGCCACACCCCCGGATGTGATGTCACACAGAGGGGTGTGGCTGGTGCATGGGAGAGGTCGTCAGGGAGAGCGGCCAACATGACCTCACTCTCCCCTAGCTACGCACCTGCGTAATATCCTTGCGCAGGCAAAAAATTAGCCAGGATACTAGCCACTGACATTTCCTCGGGCGTTAATATAGAGAGCTGGCCTTGTGGTAAAGTAAAGGTAAAATGTGCCGTCGAGTCGGTGTCGACTCCTGGCAACCACAGAACCATGTGGTTTTCTTGGTAGAATACAGGAGGGGTTTACCATTGGCATCTCCCGTGCAGAATGAGATGATGCCTTTCAGCATCTTCCTAGATCGCTGCTGCCCGATATAGGTGTTTCCCATAGTGTGGGAAACATACCAGTGGAGATTCGAACCGGCAACTTCTGGCTTGCTAGTCAAGTCATTTCCCCACTGCGGTAGCAAGCATGAATTGTCCCCTTTGTTAAGTAGGAGCTGCCCTCATTGCATTTGAATGGGAGTCTACATGTGTCAGCACTTCAGGCTATCCCGCATAGGGGATGGCGCTGCGATGGGAAGAGCATCTACATGTTTGCATGCAGAAACTTCCAAGTTCCCTCCCTGGCAGCATCTCCAAGATAGGGCTGACAGAGATTCCTGCCTGCAACCTTGGAGAAGCTGCTGCCAGTCTGGGTAGACAATCCTGAGCTAGATGGACCAATGGTCTTTGACGTGGTAGAAGGCAGCTTCCTACGTCCATATGTTCCTATACACAAATCTGAAGACCAGTGGTCTAGTTTTGGAGGTGGCAACTTATTTCCCAAGGTTAGGAACATAGGAAGCTGCCATATACTGAGTCAGACCATTGGTCTATCTAGCTCAGGATTGTCTTCACAGACTAGTTGCCAGATTGGCTTTTGTAAAGCCAAATTTTGGGTTACGGCCCATTTGACCCACGAGTATACCCCTTAGGTTCCAGCAAATTGCAGGCAGGAATCTCTCTCAGCCCTATCTTGGAGATGCTGCCAGGGAGAGAACGTGGAACCTTCAGCTCTTCCCAGAGCGGCTCCATTCCCTAAGGGGAATATCTTACAGTGCTAACACTTCTAGTCTCCCTTTCATATGCAACCAGGGCAGACCCTGCTTAGCTATAAGGGGACAAGTCATGCTTGCTACCACAAGACTAACATTAATTTATTTGAATGGTTCTATTATGACTCCCTGGTTCTGCCATGGTACTACTATGGTTCTTTTATGTTAGAACCTGGTTCTACTGTGACTCCAGTTAGTCATTTAATTCCCAAATTATTTATTTCTAAGGTGCTTAACTTTTTTAAGTGCTGCATAGAAATTCAAACTAACCATCCAAAAAACAAGCAAGCAAGCAAGCAGGCAAGCAAGCAGGCAAGCAAGCAAGCAAGCAAGCAAGCAAGCAAGCAAACCTCAACCACAACCCTCCCCCACAATGCAGACAGTTTCTGTCCACAAGCATACAACCTAAGGACACATTAGGGAGTAAGGACCAGAAGAGAGCTGGTCTTGTGGTTCTGTGTTCCTATGTCCCTATGATGACTGTGATGTAAAAGAGGATCCCAGTCAATCTGGGAAAGGCAGTATGGACAGATGCATTTTGAGAAGGTGCTGTGAATGCCAAACCAGTGGGGGGAAAGTCAGAGGAAGGAAAATGCCTTATACTGAGTCAGACCCTTGGTCCATCCAGCTCAGCATTGTCTGCACTGACTGGCAGCAGCTCTCCAGCATTTCAGGCAGGAGCCTTTCCTGGAGATGCTGCCAGGGACTGAACCTGGGGCCGAGATGCTCTGCCAGTGAGCTACAGCCCAAATCACATCCCTGTCAGGTGAAAGGATATTCCAGTGCATGGGAGAAGGGATGCAGGCAGAGAACAGCAAAGGAACTCTTATGCTGAACAGGCAGTCTCCTCCATGGGGTCGGAGATGATTCACCTTCTCCACTGCTGAAGCACAGGGCTAAGTCAACACTTGAAGCTCACGGTGAAGATGAGGAGTGAGGGATGCCAGGGATGAGAGCAGTACCAAGGAGGAATATGGTCAAAACGACGAGCAGAGACAAATAAGCAGCCTCATTTAGGACAGAGTGAATTTGCAAGACAGAATCGGGAAGGCCGACAAGAAGAGCGAGAGCAATCATACCAAATGTAAGACCAGACTATGGTCTGAAAAGGCCTCTTCCCCAAATGGAGCAATCTTGTAGCAATCTCTTAACACGTGTGTGAGAGACAGTATAAGACATGAACGGGGTGTATAAAATTATGCATGGAGGAGAGAGAGAGTGGACACCACTCACACCAATCTCTCTCCCTTTCTCACAACACTAGAACGAGGGGTCACCCCATGAAAACTGAAGGCCGGTGAACTTAGGGCCGACATGCGGAAGTACTTTTTCACACAGCACATAATTAATCTGTGGAATTCTCTGCCACAAGATGTGGTGATGGCCACAAGTTTGGATGGCTTTAAAAGGGGTGTAGACAAATTAATGGTGGACAGGTCTATCAATGGATACTAGTCTGGTGGCTGTGGGCCACCTCCAGCCTCAAGAGGCACAATGCCTCTCAATACCAGTTGCAGGGGAGCAACTGCAGGAGAGAGGGCTTGCCCTCACCTCTTGCCTGTGGGCTTCTTAGAGGCATCTGGCAGGCCACTGTGGGAAATAGGATGCTGGACTGCATGAGCCTTGAGCCTGGTCCAGCAGGGTAGTTCTTATGTTCTTAAGTATTAAGCCACCTATACAGTCATTTACTGACCTCTATAGACCTGATCTGACTCTTACACTTACCATGGAATTGGAGCCACATGTGGTAACTGAGATGGAACACTGCCATGTGTATTGCCATTTAAATGTTAAATAAATGTTCTATGTTATATAAATAAACATATGGAAAAGAACATATTTGGCTGATTCAGACATTATGCTGTACAAGTGTACAGATGTCTGAACACTTGTACATGTGTTTGAGTGAATGATTATACATGAGTTCATGTTAAAAGTGAAGCAGGGTGCTTTCCAGATTAGATCCTACAATGGGGTCACAGCGTATCTGCTAAGTGTGCTTCCGTACTTCATGTGTGGTGACACCACAGTCCCTATGCTGTCAGCAGGGTGCCGTTCACATTTCGGATGCCTCGTTTCGGATTTAATCGCTGCGATAGAGTGCTATAACGTTGTATGTGCGTTGCAAAAAGGTTGCTGTATTTTCCCATTGTAGGTTTTTAAAAAAAATTCTAGGGATCGTCGCGAATACAATCCCGCCAAGGCAACGCATTTTACCACGGTTGTAGCAGATAATCTGTGAAGTGCCCTGGATGCAGGATCTTCAAATGCATGGTGCAGATAGGAAGTATACTTCTGTATCTGCGTTCAACGTAACATGTGAATGACTGTACCTGTATACAGATCTGTCCCTGTGTACACTGTACACTCGTATGAGCGTTGAACATAACATGTGACTGGTCCTATTGATTGGTGTCTGTTTGTTGTTTCTCAGAGATCAAGTATGACATTGTTAGAGGCTTTCTTTCAGAATGTCTCACGCAAACATATCCCGCTCTCACTATGCCTGACGGCACTTCTGCACCCCCATATTTCTCTTGCTCTCGGTACCCTCCATTTTGCAGAGAACTTGACTCCCAGATGGAGGGGAAGGCAATGAGTTGTTCTGATCTGGGTGCATTCCTGACGCCTACGATAACAACAGGCTCGCAATGGACCAGAAAGGAACCATCTTTCCATAGCTGCCTGCAGGATGGTCTACAAAAGGCTGAGAAGGGATTAGATGAAATGTATCAGAACAGACTGGCTCCCACTCACGCCATCAGCTTCAGAGAGCTCTAATGAGAGAGTGCCTAAAGAAATGACAAGAGCCTTTAAAGGTCATTGAGCTCTTCTTGATCACAGTCCCAGAAACAGCTCCGATGAATCATGCTTGAGAAGTCATGCCCCATTACAGCAAAGGACCTTGCAGGAAGATACTTGCCCCTTTGTTTTTTGGCAGGGGTGGAGCCACCACTGGGCGAATGGGTTCAAAGAACTCGGGCCACCGCCCCCATGAGGCCACCCCTTGCATCTGACATCAGATATGGGGGGCATTATTTCGCACCCAAATGGGGCCTCATGCCCCGTTTGGGACCGAAATTGGCCCACGCTGCGTTGGCAGCATGGTTGGAGTGACTCTCCCTGCCTTTTAAAGGCAGGGAGAGCCACTCCTGGCCTCGCTGCCAGTGCAGTGGGGCTGATCTCCTTCCCCAATGGGGCTGTGCCTTTAAAGCAGGGAGAGTCACTCCAGCCCACGCTGCCCAACACAGCGTGGGCCGATCTCTCTCCCAAACGGGGTGTGCGGCCCCCTTTGGGAGCAAAACAACGCCCTCCCCGTGTTTGACGTCAGATGCAGGGGGCATGGCTAGCCAGCCCTCTGTGTCTGATGTCAGATGCATATGGTGGGGCGAGGGGGCCGCGGTGGTGGCCGAACACGGGCCACTGCCAGCCTCCCTCTGCTACTGTCTTTTGGGATGCCCAAAGAGGAATGAAGGACCTTGATATCCTCAGACTAATTAAACCTTTTGTCTAGAGTGGCTAAGGATCATTGTCAGGATGGACTCATATCCAGCCACCCTGCGAAGCCAAAGGTTTACTACAAAGGACTCTTGCTTTTTGCGTCTAGGGCATGCTGCTCCAGGGAAACCCCCTTGTCCTCTACACTGTAGTAGCCAGGTAATTTTGGGCCCTAGATGTAATGGGCTTCCGAGGCTTCCGTTTTGCAAGATAAGCATCCTCTACACACACACACACACACACACACACACACACACACACACACACACATATACATATCACAATCTGGCTAATTTCTCTTTTGAAGACCCACTTGGATATGTGTGTTTAGTCCTTATGAAAGGCTGAACATACTTCCCAGAAGTTCCCACTGACCTGCAGATACTAAGTTTTGCATAGACAATCTTGCCACTTAAATCAGCTGAATGCACCACTTTTTACAACAAGGGAGAGCTGGTCTTGTGGTGGCAAGCATTCATTGTCCCCTTTGCTAAGCAGGGTCCACCCTGGTTTGCATTTGAATGGGAGACTACATGTGCGAGCACTGTAAGATATTCCCTTTAGGGGATGGAGCAGCTCTGGGAAGAGCACCGGCAGGCTTGCATGCAGAAGGTTCCAAGTTCCCTCCCTGGCAGCTTCTCCAAGATAGGGCTGAGAGAATCTCCTGCCTGCAACCTGGGAGAAGCTGCTGGCAGCCTGTGTAGACAATACTGAGCTGGACGGACAAATGGTCTGACTTGGTATATTGCAGCTTCCTATGTTCCTTTGTAATATGCTCAAGGAAAGATTGAGTTTTTATTTTTATTTTGTATTATTAGAAGAACATCTGAATAGCACACTTCCCACTGACCTGTAGATACCAAGTTTTGCATCATGAATGAGACGACATCCTGCTCCTGCCACTCTCTCTCCCCTCTTCCACTTTTAGGAGGAAGGAAGGAAACAACCCCAGCAAAGGTGAGGGGTACAGCCCCAGCCCCCACCAAGTTGAGCTTCTTCCTCTCTGCCCCCTGTCGAAGTGGAAGCATCCCTCCCCACTTGCTGGGGCTGGTTGCTGACGTGGCACTTCTCCCACCCCTCCTCACCACCCACCAAAGTGGCCGTGGTCTTCCTCTCAGAATTCCAGCCACGGGGCAGCTGGAACTCAGCTGGGAGTGCTGAAGGGGGTGGCAGGGGGGCCCTGCCACCCAAGGGAGCGCGGGACCTTGGTCCTGGGTCCCCAAGTCTGAGCATCACTGCCCTCTAGCTTCAGAGCCAACATGCTCTAGAGAGGGAAATCCTTTCCTCTTGCATGATGTCATTTGCACTTGCTTCCCTAGTTTCTTGGGATATTTCAACATGCCCCTAGTTAGCTGACTCTGGCAGCCACTACAAATATGAATACGATGAATATTTATTTGCTACTTTTCAACAAAAGTTCCCAAAGCAGTTTACATAGATAGACAGATAGATACTGTAGATAGATAGATAGATAGATAGATAGATAGATAGATAGATAGATAGATAGATAGATAGATAGAATGGCCCCCTGTTCCCAAAGGGCTCACAGTCCAAAAAGGAAACATGAGATAGGCACCAGCAACAGCCACTGGAGAGGTGCTGTGCTGGGGATGGATAGGGCCAGTTGCTCTCCCCCTGCTAAATACAGAGCATCACCACCTTTAAAAGGTGCCTCTTTGCTGAGTTAGCAGTAGTCTAAGCATGCTGCCTTCTCCTTGCACCAGGAGCATTGCTGACTTGCCTCCTTCCTTGGAACAAAAAGGCCTCCACCTCCTTCTGTCCCAACGAAGGACATCAACAACTTCACTGTCCTTGCTCTTCAGCCTCACAGACCAACCACGCCTGTATCCATTGGAATTTGATATTATTCTTTAGAACTGTAGCTGGGATCTCTGCCTTGGTTCTCTGAGAGACAGGAAGCTACCCCTTTTTTCTTGTAAATTTCTGTTCTTTAATACACATAGCCTTTGCTTTTCAAGAAACCTATCTTGACTCCATTGGTCCCTTCTGGGTAACGTAACATCGATGCTGTCTTTACCTGTGGCCAGCTTTCTGGCTCCCTTATAAAACAAGATGGCTATATGCGCTATGTGCATGCTTGCACCCAATTAGAGTTAATTTCCCCTCTTAAGCAAAAGCATCGCCACAAAGTCACACATCAGAGCAAACTTGGTAACGCCACGATGTTTATGCTCTGTTTCAACGAGAATGAGAGAAAGAAAACTGAAGGAATCCTTAGGATGCCCCTCCCGCACTCCCACAACAGTGTGCCTGCCCCCTTGCCACCCCTCCTGCCACCCACCTGCCTGCCCACATGAGGTGAGTGGCGGCAGCCCAGGAGGTGGGTGGCAGTAGTGGCAGCCTTTTTCCACTGCGGACCAGCGAAACTGTGCCCACAAGCTGGATCTGGCCCGCGGGTTGTATGTTGTGCTGCATTGCCCTAGAGAAACAGGTGGCCAGATTGTTTCAGCAAGATCAGTATCTCTAGCATCTAAACAAGCTGCTCTGACAAAACTATGGTTTGCACCCAAGCCTTGTCGAGGACACTGATGCAGAGGAGAGGAGAGCTGGTCTTGTGGTAGCAAGCATGACTTGTCCACTTAGTTAAGCAGTATGAATGGGAGACTTGATTTGTGAGCACTGTAAGATATTCCCCTTAGGGGGATGGAACCACTCTGGGAAGAGTATCTAGATTCCAAGATCCTAGTATATAGGTCCCAAGTTCCAAGAGTATCTAGGTTCCATGGTCCACTCTGGGAAGAGTATCTAGGTTCCAAGATCCTAGTACATAGGTTCCAAGTTCCAAGAGTATCTAGGTTCTATGTTCCACTCTGGGAAGAGTATCTAGGTTCCAAGATCCTAGTATATAGGTCCCAAGTTCCAAGAGTATCTAGGTTCCATGGTCCACTCTGGGAAGAGTATCTAGGTTCCAAGATCCTAGTATATAGGTCCCAAGTTCCAAGAGTATCTAGGTTCCATGTTTCTGGCATCTCCAAGAATGGGCTGAGGGAGATTCCTGCCTGCAACCTTGGAGAAGCTACTGCCAGTCTGTGAAGCTAGACAGACCAATGGTCTGATTCAGTATATGGCAACTTCCTATGTTCCTATGACTTCATGAGCACCTGCTAACTGAGAAGAGAGGCACCTTTAAAAGTGGCAATTCCCTTAACTGTCCCTATCCAACCTCAGCACAGCATTCCCCCCACCCACAGTGGTTGTTGCTGGTGTCTACTTTATTTCTTTTTAGATTGTGAGCATGTTGGGGATGGTGAACCGCCTTGTTTCTGCATGGTAAGTACCCCTGCAAGATCGCCTTGCTCTCCGTGTGTGTCTCCATGTGTCCGTCCAATTTGCAGCAAATTTGGTGCAAATGTTGTGCCATGGAGTTGTACGGAAAGCAGGCAGCCAAGTTCTTGCCTGAACAGCTTGTTTTTGTAATGTAAACTGTTCTGAGTGCTTTTGCTAAAAAGTGATATACAAATATTTGTTGTAGTAACAGTAGATGCATGAACAGTAACAATGGGTATCAACCGGTCAGAGCATCAGAAGCATCTGGTAGATCAAGATAATTTATACCACGCTGAGCCAGCTCAGAAGGGCGTTATAAAAATCAAATAAATTTAAAAAATAATATTAATAATAATTCAATCACAGTTCAATCACATTTTGCAAGGAGGTGATATTGAACAATGGCTAACAACTGGGAAAACTCATCTCATCATGAAAGACCCAGCAAAAGGTGCAGTTCCAAGTAAATATAGACTGATAACCTGTCTGCCAACCATGTTCAAATTATTAACTGGAATAATAGCAGATGAAGTGATGCAGCACTTATTAACTAACAAACAGCTTCCAGTTGAACAGAAAGGAAATTGCCCGAACACCAGAGGAACAAAAGACCAGCTGCTGATTGACAAAATGATTTTGCAAAATTGCAAGAGAAGAAAAACCAATCTAAGTGTTGCATGGATTGACTACAAGAAAGCCTTCGATTCATTGCTTCACACATGGATACTAAAATGTTTAGAAATAACTGGTGTCAGCAAAAACATTCAGATATTTATAAAAAAAGCAATGAGCATGTGGAGTACACAGTTAACAATCAATGGCGAGACACTTGGACAGGTTAGCATTAGAAGAGGCATTTTCCAAGGGGACTCACTATCCCCTCTGTTGTTTGTAATCGCCATGGCCCCACTTTCACAAATACTAAACAAAACAGGCCTCGGATACCAAACATCTAAAACATCCAGTAAAATCAACCATCTGCTGTACATGGACGATCTGAAGTTGTATGGAAAGTCCCAGTCAGAAATCGAATCACTGCTAAACACTGTCCGTATATTCAGTAGCAATATAGCAATGGAGTCTGGACTAGACAAGTGTGCTGCACTAATAATGAACAGAGGGAAAATAACAAAAACAGAAGGAATAGAACTACCCAATGGAAGCAAGATCAAGAACCTGGAAGAGAAAGAACCTTACAAATACTTGGGCATTCTCCAGGCTGATAACATCGCACACACTGAAGTTAAAAGAAAAATTGGAAGTGACTACATTAGGAGAGTTAGAAAAATCCTCAAGTCCAAACTCAATGGCGGGAACACCATACAAGCCATAAACACCTGGGCTATACCTGTTATCAGATACACTGCAGGAATAATAGACTGGACCCAGGCAGAGCTAGAGACACTAGATCGTAAGACCAGGAAAATCATGACCATCAATCATGCTCTGCACACCCGCAGTGATGTCGATAGGCTATACTTCCCTCGCGGGTCAGGTGGAAGAGGAATGCTGCAAGTCCATCAAACAGTAGAGGAGGAGAAAAGAGGCCTTGAAGAATATATCAAGGACAGTGAAGAAGATGCACTTCAAATGGTCAATAATGAGAAACTATTCAACACCAATGAAAGAAAGCAGGCCTACAAGAAAGAACAAGTCAAGAACCGAGCAGAAAAATGGAAAAACAAGCCACTGCATGCTCAATATTTGCACAATATAAGTGGAAAATCAGACATCACCAAGACCTGGCAATGGCTTAAGAATGGCAACTTGAAGAAAGAAACAGAGGGTTTAATACTGGCTGAACAAGAACAGGCACTAAGAACAAATGCAATAAGAGCAGAAGTCAAAAAATCCACCACAAACAGCAAGTGCCGCCTTTGTAAAGAAGCAGATGAAACCGTGGACCACCTAATCAGCTGTTGTAAAAAGATCGCACAGACTGACTACAAACAAAGGCATGACAAAGTAGCAGGGATGATACACTGGAACATCTGCAAAAAATACAAGCTACCTGTAGCCAAGAATTGGTGGGACCATAACATTGAAAAAGTTGCAGAAAATGAAGACGTAAAAATATTATGGGACTTCCGACTACAAACAGACAAACATCTGCCACACAATACACCAGATATAACTGTAGTTGAGAAGAAAGAAAAACAAGTCAAAATAATCGACATAGCAATACCAGGGGATAGCAGAATAGAAGAAAAAGAAATAGAAGAAATCACCAAATACAAAAATCTACAAATTGAAATTGAAAGGCTGTGGCAGAAAAAGACCAAAATAATCCCAGTGGTAATTGGCGCCCTCGGTGCAGTTCCAAAAGACCTTGAAGAGCACCTCAGGACCATAGCGGCCACAGAAATCACCATCAGCCAATTACAAAAAGCAGCTTTACTGGGAACAGCCTATATTCTGCGACGATATCTACGTATAACAACTGACAATAAAATTCTGGCATCCCAGGTCCTTGGGAAGGACTCGATGTCTGGATAAAACAAACCAGTCAATAACACCTGTCTGACTGTGTAAAATGATGATGATGATGATGATGATGATGATGATGATGATGATGATGATTGATGATGATGATGATAGTATTTTGGGAAAACGTCTGCCCTGCTGGGACCTTGCTTTGCTGCCATTGCCTTTGAGGGGAGGACAGCCACAGCTGTTGGCCATATAATAATCATGGTTCCATCTGATACCATTGGCAGCACCCACTACAACAAAGAGTGTTTCCTGACAGATAAATACTTGGTTTGAAAATGGAAGCTGTCTTTGCTTAGCCATGTCGCATTCTTATGACATGCTTCCCCATTGTGCAATTTCACAGCTCCATCTGCTGGACATTTGCTGCCAGTATCTGATGGAAATCATTGTTTCGAGGATACAGTCCTTTCAAAAGAGGTGATTTTCATTGTGGACTGGCAGCAAATGCCCAGCAGATGGTGCTGCAGAACCATGCAACTGGGAAGGATGATCATGGGGACCAGGCCACATCCACTACACCAACACAATGGTGTATTCCGAGGAAGCCATTATAGACAACTGGCGAAATTGGCCATCTGTGGAAAATGCGAAGTGGCCCCTGAGGGCTGGTGCTGTGGCGTGCCTCCGATTTTAGTCTTTCGTTGCTACTGCTGCTGCAAAAAAACATAATCGTGATTGAGGTGCCTCAAAATGCTTTCCCAGCACTTTTATTTGTTATGCTATAATGTGGCTGGTACAGTAGCTGAATATGTAGATTTGGAAATAAATTTTTCAAAGCGGCGCCAGCGCTCAGGAGGTATGCGTGCTAATCCCATTATCTGATAACAGGATTTGTGAGCGCACCTCCCACATCCTGCATTAATCATGCACCCCTTTGCATTGCTGTGAGAAATGCAATTTCAATGCTTGTGAAGAGTTGATAGAACATATGTTCAGACTGTGGAATTAAATAAAACAAGTTTATCGAAAGTAGCAATATTGCTGAGATCGTATCTTTCCTCCCCTCTCATCTTCCTCCCCCCCCCTTTTAAATGTAGCACCTCATTCACTCCGGAGCGACTGCTGAAGTATATCTATTATCTTCTGATTGTCAACTCTGCGATTGCCATGCAAATAGTCTGCACAGAAACAGGGGACAAGCAGACCCCAGTGCTCCAAATGTTTCCCAGGCTTTGAAAAGTCTATGCTGGACTAGGAGGTGGGTACTACCAGCTCCTCCTAACAAGCTGGGTGGGGGGACATCTCCAGTGGCTGCTCTCTCTCCCACCCCACCTCGGCATTAATGCCTGCAGGCTGGTCATTCATCAGGCAGAGCTGCAGGCAGCGAGGCTTTCACTAATGGCAGGGTGGGTGGGATGGGATGGGGCAGCCGGAGCTGCTGGGAACCAGAGGCAGCTGCACCTCTTTGGGCACCCCCCTCTGGTTTGTTAGGATGAGCCAACGCTGGAGTCGGGTCACTAGATGTGCCAGTTCCTTTGGACCTGGTGCTCTTTGCTTTGAAAATCAAAATGGGAAGCTGCCGTCTGCTGCTTCAGAACTTTGGTCCATCTAGCTCAGCCTTCTCTGCTCTGGCTGGCAGAAGCTTTTCAGGGTTTCAGGTGGGAATACGTCTCCGCCCTCCCTGGAGATGCTGCCAGGGATTCAACCCAACATCTTCTATATGCAAAATGTAAAAAGGATGCTCTATCACTGAGCTAGGGCCCCATCATCATCATCATCATCATCATCATCATCATCATCATCAATATAGTCCTTTTGCACATCCTTAAGGAGTTCAAGCAGAATGCCTCACTTCTCTTTATAACAAGCTTGTGCAATAGGCTGACATTATTATTCTCATATCACAGATCGCTGGGGAGCGGGGGGCAGAAATTAAGGCTGAACAACTTGCCTGAGCTACCTAATGAATTCACAGCAAAGACAGGAGTTGAACAAGAGCCTCGTCCTCCTCGTCCTCCTCGTCCTCCTCCTCCTCCACAATGCCAAGGAAAGTTTTACCTGCTGGATTTCTGCCTGCCTAGCTCCTGCTAGAAGGAATAGGTGCATGTAAATATGTAGCGATCTCAGTTAGTCTTTTGCCTCGAATATTATCGGCCTGCAGAAATTCAAAAGTTCTGGATTGTTTTGCTGCCGTGCTGCACAATATCTATCCCAGAGTACATTTTGATATTTTAAAATATGTTGATCTGATGATACCTCTGTCGAAACATAGGAACATTGGAAGCTGCCATATACCAAGTCAGACCATTGGCCCATCTAACTTAGAATTGTCTGTACGGACTGGCAGCGGCTTCTCCAAGGATGCAGGCAGGAGTCTCTCACAGTCCTGTCTTGGAGATGCTGCCAAGGAGGGAACTGGGAACCTTCTGCATGCAAGCAGGCAGATGCTCTTTCCAGAGTGGCACCATCCCCTAGGGAGAATATCTTATATCACACAGACATCAATCAGATGTGTTGCTTTTGTTGGTGAGGGGGAGAGGGTTGTAATGAAAAGTGTTTAGAGGTGAGGGGGTTGGTAGTGTGATGAGTCAGGACCTGTGGCTGGAACCAACAGGAAACGGAAGAGTAAAAAATAGCCCTGTCCAACTTGTGACCCAAGAAGCTGGAGGCAGCTCAGGAACCAAGGATTGGGGACCCACCAGGGGCTAGATCAAAACCTGCTCTTAATGTGCCTCCCGGGAAAGGCAACCCCCGCTCCACCAAAAAACCTCAGAGGAGGTGCTCAAGCATTGGGCAGGCCACAATACAAAGCTGGTGGGTGGCTGCACTGGTGGGTCAATATAGATGGGATCAAGGTGACCCAAGGAGTTCCCCAGTATACATGAAGCTCCAATGTGGTGAAGCTCCAATGTGCCAAGAGGCTGGCAGGAGTGCTTCAAAGGAGAGATCTCTGGGTCCTTCTTGGAGTTTCCAGCCCTTCGGAACATAAGAAGCTGCCTAATACTGAGTCAGGCCATTGGTCCATCTTGCTCAGTATTGTCTACACAGACTGGCAGCGGCTTCTGCAAGGTCACAGGCAGGAATCTCTCTCAGCCCTACATGGAGATGCTGCCAGGGAGGGAACCTGGGACCTTCTGCATGCAAGCATGTGGATGCTCTTCTACTGAGCTATGGCCTCATCCCCTAAGGGGAATATTTTACAGCGCTCAAATGTAGTCTCCCATCCAAATGCAAACCAAGGTTGCAAAGGAGACAATTCATGCTTACTGCTACAAGACCAGCTCTCTTCATAAGAACATAAGAACAGCCCTGCTGGATCAGGCCCAAGGCCCATCCAGTCTAGCATCCTGTTTTGCACAGTGGCCCACCAGATGCTGCTGGAAGCCACAGGCAGCAGTTGAGGGCATGCCCTCTCTCCTGCCATTACTCCCCTGCAACTGGTACTCAGAGGCATCCTGCCTTTGAGGCTGGAGGTGGCCCACAGCCCTCCGACTAGTAGCTGTTGAGAGACCTCTCCTCCATGAAGTTATCCAAACCCTTCTTAAAGCCATCCCTTGTAGTACCTCAGAGATGGAGGGGGGCAGGGCGGACAGCTGCCCTGTGCCTCTTCCCTGTCGTAAATCTGTCAGGCTAGCCAGACGGAGGGTAAAACAGGCAGGCAGAAGTATAACAGCAAAGTCTTACAGAAAGGAATTCTCCAATCCAGGGCCAGTCCGAGTCAATCCAATCAATCCAACAGAGTCCAAAGTGAAATCCATGGTCAAGGTCAACACAGTCCAGGGTCCAAACACAGTCAAGGCAATACAGAAACACAGCTGATTAGCTCACAGGAAACTGACATTGCTATCAGCAGGGTAGCTGTTGTACAGTCATCTTAAATAGACTGACTGTCAGCAATCTGGCCACCCAGAAGGGAAGTCCAGGAAGATAGTCCGCAATACAAACTGGGCTGCAGAAATGAAACTGCTTGGAATAGTTCTTTAGATAAGGTTCGGGCTGAAAGCTGTCAACACGAGGGTTGACAAATGTTGCCTTCCAGCAGCTAAAAGAAAGCTGCTGATGTACTTTATAGTCCAAGCTGATAACTCTCAGCTGGCCGGGATTCAAGGCTTATCAGCCCTCTGCAAGAGGCGTTTACTCCTCCTGAAAGTTTCCAGCTGTGCTCTCCACCTTGTGACATGCTGTTGTTGTGGAGTCAGCGGGGGTTGTCTGCACTGCTCATCTTCTAGTCTGTCCGTCGCTGTCTCTGCTGCCTCAGACTGCTGTGCCTGCTCTGACTGTTGTGCCTGCTCTGAAACATCAGCCGGACCTTCCTCAGCCATCTCTTAGGAACTGACAGCTGGGCTCTGCCCCTCAGGCAATTGAGCACAGGGGCAATTTGTTCTGTGTTCAGATCACCCAAATCAGCTAGATTCGGCTTCTTTATTGATTGATGTGAGATCAGGTGTTTTTGGGACAGCAGAAGCACAGCACTCCACTCCTTGAGAGGCAATTCATAGCAGTAAAGCAGAGGGAGGGAGGAGGTGGATGAGGAAGAAGGGAGGGACTGGTCAGATTAGAAGAAGTGGGGAGGTTTAAGAATGAGGACTAGAACCTTGAGGTTCATTTAATTTCAGATGGCCTGTTATGATAAATGCTTGCTTATATACCATGCAGCGTTTCATGCACATTTTACATCCTGTGGGTGCTGCTGTGTCTTCTAAATGCAAAGAGTGCTAGAACATAATTGCGCAAATCCTGAAATTGCGTGAGGGAGTTGCATAATTGCTCAGCTATTATTTCCAATGGCTGTGAAATTGCACAAAATACCCTTGCAGGATGCTGGCATTTGTGCAGGTGTGCTCTAGAGCAACTTGCATTTGGAAGATGCAGCAGTGGCCCAGTGAGCAAAATGCCCATTGGATACTACACAGTATGTGAGCCACTAAATTCACTTCTGAAAATGAATATAGTCTAGTACATAATGCTGAAGTTGGGAGTCATAGGAACATAGGAAGCTGCCTTCTACTGAGTCAGACCCTTGGTCCATCTAGCTCAGTACTGTCTACACAGACTGGCAGCAGCATCTCCAAGATTGCAGGCAGGGGTCTCTCTCAGCCCTATCTTGAAGATGCCAGGGAGGGAACTTCAAATCTTCTGAATGCAGGTGCTCTTCCAAGAGCAGCCCCATCCCCTAAGCAGAATATCTTACAGTGCTCACCTGTAGTCTCCTATTCAAATGCAAACCAGGGCAGACCCTGCTTAGCAAAGGGAACAATTCATGCTTGCTACCACAAGACCAGCTCTCCTCCCATACTAATCAGCTCAGATGAAGTTTGACAACCCATCAACTTTCAGCCTCAGTTTCCATCTGTAAAATGGGAACCAAGTAACCGTTTATAAGGCGTCATGGATATAAAAAGGTAGTGGGGCATTTTGGTTGTTTAGCCACACGATGGGGTTAAAGAACAAGCTGATGTTATCGCACATATGCACAGATGAGCCTCATTCATACATTATGTTCAGCATTTATACAACGTGTACATAGTGTACACAGGTACAATGATTCACATGTTATGCTGAGTGCAGTTATAGAAAGAAGTACACTTCCTAACTGTACCATGGATTTTAAGATCCTGCATCCAGGTTCTCTTTTAACATGAACTCAGGTACAGTCATTCACATAAAAACATGTATGAGTGTACAGATATCTTTACACTCATACAACATCATGTCTGAATGGGTCTTTTTATTGAGATGTGGGAATTCAAGAGAGGCTGGATAGCAAGGGGTGGAAGGAAGAGGAAAACGGGATGAAATTTGCAATTTTTTCAACATGAAAGCTTCTGTGTAGACAGAACAGAGGGGGGTGGGATGGAAACAGAGGCAATCCATATAGCGAGCCTGCCCCATAGTGACTCTGGTTTGCGTTTAGCACACTTTCTCCCTCAATAAACCTCCCTGCCCGGAAATCCTCAATTACAATGTTGAAGGACCCCAGTGCTACTAAATGACCACTAGATGGCAGGTTTGCATTCTGATAATAAGGCAGAGAGCCAGAACAAGCATCTTGCTTGACTGGGAAGACATAAAGAGAAGCTCTAATTGATTTGCAACAGGTAGAATCTCCAGGATGCATCAGTTTGTGGTATAAGGCAAATAAAAGCTGTCTCAGAGGAGAATTTAAGAGGTGCTTCAGATCCAACTCAGTTTCAGCTCACACAATCATCACTCCGTAGTGGGCTAGAAATGATCTTTTGGTTGATCGGAGGGGAAAGAGCTTGCCCTTTGACATTAAATTAATTCCAGTCGACAGTGGTGTATTTGTTCTTTATTGTGAGTGGGAGTGTCAGGGGACACCCTCCACCTCCCCCGGATTTCTATAGCTGAAATGAAGTTGGAGGGCAAATATTTAATAAGCATGCAGAAAGCAAGTGTTTAATGTTCTGAATTTCAGCTTGGAAATGATGCTTAGATACTGAAAATAGAATCTGGAAGTGTGTGTGTGTGTGTGTGTGTGTGTGTGTGTGTGTGTGATATTTTGGTGAGAAGACAAAAGAATTTTTGAAAATTCCATTGCTCATTTTTAAAAATCTTTGGTCATTGTGGCTGAGGATGGGAGCTGTTGTCCAACAACCCCTGGGGACCCGAGTTTGAGAACTCCTGCCTTAATGGATTAACCACAGATCACAGAACAGTCAACCATGGGCATAGAGCTCTCAAACTTGTGTCCCCAGATGCTGCTGGACTACAACTCCCATCATCCCCAGCCACAATGTCTGAAGGCTGGGGATGGTAAGATTTGTAATCCAACAGCATCTGTGTGCTTTCCAGATTAGACCCTACAACAGGGTCATGGTGTATCTGCTAAGTGTGCTTCCGTATTTCCCGAGTTGTGACATGGCAGTCCCGACGTGGTCAGCAAGGTTCTGTTCACACCTCTGATGCCTTGATTTGGATTGAATCAATGCGATTTAGTGCTATAATGTCACATGTGCATCGCAAAAAGATTGCTATATATTCCCATTGTAGGATTTAAAAAAAAAAATTCTGGGGATCGCTGTGAATAGGATCCTGGCAAGCCGAAGCATTTTACCACAGTTGTAGCCGGTAATCCAGAAAGTGCCCTGGGGACTCAATGTTGGGATCTCCTGGCACAGAGGTAGTGTGCATGGGGCACAATTTAGGCAGCTCAAGAAAGGAGTGGACAAAGCACACGGTCAGGGCCTCCATGTTTATAAAGGTCAGCACATAAGCCTGAACTCCCCTTAGAAAGACTGGAAGGCAGGGCTGCTGACGTCTAGCTAAAAATAATCATCTGACCAACAGTGCAGCCAATGGTCATGAGTTTACTGGCCACACTCTTATAAGCCCAAATAGATTTAAGTTCCAGAGAAGCCGCTGTCAGTCTGTGCAGACAGTACTGAGTCAGATGGACCAATGGTCTGACTCAGTATAAGGCAGCTTCCTATGTTCCTATTTGTTAGAAAAAGCAAAGGTAAAGTTGTGCCGTCGAGTTGGTGTTGACTCTTGGTGACCACAGAGCCCTGTGGTTGTCTTTGGTAGAATACAGGAGGGGCTGACCATTGCCTCCTCCCACACAGTATGAGATGATGAGTTTCAGCTCCTTCTTATATCGCTGCTGCCCGATATAGGTCTTCCCATAGTCCAGTAAACATACATGCTCTAATCAATTCATCCTACTGCGAGGCAGCATGGAGACTTTTTCTTGTCAGCAAATTCAAGCCAGTTCCTTCCTTCCTCTACAGAAGCTGTTACTTTTTAGATTTCAAAGACACCATTGTGGCTTCCACACCTGTTTTTACAGCTACTGGGGGAGTCTCATGGGCCACACGTAATTGCCTGTGTCGGTGGTGACTGTGGCCTTGCTGTGAGTAATGGCACATAATGACAGTGAAGGCACTAAGCACACCAGCTTCATAACACCCTGATAGATTCGATTGACACATATTGACTGCATGTGCCGGAGCCCTGCAGGCGGCTGGTCTGTCCCTTATCTTTGCTCCATTGCTTACACCTCAGACCTACTTTGGCCATTTGCAGCGGCAGCAATAGTCTTATTTGCTGCTCCCTAGGAGTTAGGGACGTGCACGAACTTGTTCAGAGGCCCTTTCACTAGGGGGGTTCGAAGTTCAAGGCCAGGGGGTGTGCCACTTTAAGGGCAGGGGAGGGTGCACTTACCCCTCCTGCCGCTTCATCCTTGCCGGTGCTCCTTGCCGTTAAAAGCCTTCAGGGCTGCAGCATACCTCCCTGCCACCCCTCCCCCCTCCTCAGCCGGAAGTGGTCTGAAGTGCCGGGTGCACATGCGCACGTCGTGTGCATGTGCGTGCACGTCAGACGGGCGTATGCATATCCAGTTCTTCCAGCTGAGGAGGGGGAAAGGGCGGTATGCTACCGCCCCGTAGGCTTTTAAAGGCAACAGGTGCCGGTGGGGGGAAAGCAGCAGGAGGGCTAAGTGCACCCTCCCCCGCCTTTAAAGCGGCACCCCCGCTACCTTCGGATCGCCCCGCTGCGGTTCTGTGCACATCCCTACTAGGAGTGTCTGTCTTTCCCACAGCATTTGTAGATACTGTGCTCCTCACTTTCCCCAAGACGTTTCAATATGGCACCACTGCTTGAGTTTGGTTTCCGTTGGATGGGTAACACCAGAAACTTCCTGTGGGCCGGTATGGCTGATGCAGTCTCTGCCCAAGTGGTTAGAAAGGAGATGTTCTTAGAGCATACCTGTCCTCATGATGACCTCTGCAGACATCCCAATTCCTGGAGCTTTCCCAGACAGCAGGCTTTATGGCAGGTTTAAAATAAAATAAAGTGTGCCATCAAGTCGGTGTTGACTCCTGGTGACCACAGAGCCCTGTAGATGTCTTTGGCAGAATACAGGAGGGGTTAACCATTGCCATCTCCCGCCCAGTATGAGATGATGCCTTTCAGCATCTTCCTATATAGCTGCTGCCCAATATAGGTGTTTCCCATACTCTGGGATTAGTGAGCATGAATTGTCCCCTTTGCTAAGCAGGGTTCACCTTAGCTTGCATTTGAATGGGAGACTATATATGAGCACTGTAAGGTATTCCCCTCGGGGGATGGGGTCGTAGCTCAGCGGCAGCCAGTGAGGGCGGTGCTGTCATAATCGGTGATACCACCTTTAAAAAGTTAGACACCGCCGTCACCTGAAAGCTGTTGGGAGCAGTGGGGCCCCTCCCAGCATTCCTCCACTGGGGAACTGAAACGTCAACCTCTGGCTTGCAAATCAAGTCATTTCCCCGCTGCATCATTAGCCGCGGGTTTATTGCAAGGCTTTACTGAGAGTTTGAAGTTGACCCCAGAAAACTACAGAGGAAGGAGAGGGAAGTAGAGACAGGAAAAAAGGAAGAATATTGAAATGTTTCAGCGGCACACATGTTGGATTAGTGACAGTAGGGTCTAAGAGCTTGTGCCAAAGGATTCTCATGTGGAGGCTACAGATGTGAAAGGAAACAAGTGAATGTCCTTTGGGCCTTGTTCCAAGCATGCCTCCTCCCTTATGTGGAGGAGTATCTCTCACTCCCCAAACTCAGAGAAATGTCCAGCTGTATCCTGCTGGCTCCCATCAGCCAATGGTTCTGTGCTATTAGCCAGCAATCTGCTTAACATAGGAATGGACAGTCATAGCCATAAGCATAGTTTAGTTGTGTGCACCTGCATTTTTGTGCGCCAATATTTTTCAAGGTATGGGTAGTTGCTGCTCTGATTCTAAAGAAAGATGGGTCAAGGAGGGCAACATGGGCACCAGTGAATCAGATGGAATGGTTGATAATCAGTTTTCTAGGGCAGGGGTTCCCAACCCTAGGGCCCCAGATTATGTTGGACTACAACTCCCATCATCTCCAGCCACAATGGCAACTCTGTATGGTGGGTTTGGATGGCATGAAAATGAATGACACGGGCCTCCTGGTGTTTACAAGTTTGTTCATAGGGCTGATTTACAATCGAGCAAACGTGTGCAGTGAATAATAATCAATCTTTATTATGGTCTTTGACTGGCATAAAGTAGGTTTTATTAAAACAGCATTAAAACAGGCTATGCCTGGAACTGTGAAAACAGTTGAGAAGCTAAAAGTTATACACTGTTATACAGCTACTGCTAAGCTGCTTCATTGAGCTATCTTAAAAACTACAATTAAAATGGTTAAATTAATGCAAATTGGGTAAGACCATATAAAAGCATTAGGTGGTTAAAATCTTAAAATCAATCAGTAAGAACTATATGTAGTGACCAATCTCCCTCTACCTCTAAAGAGTTAATAGGAAGTGAACCCCTGTCTTAACTGACTGGCTGGTGACTTCCATGGCTCAACCAATCAGTCCAACAGGTGGGTGGGACATGAGAGCTACAGGGGGGAATTCTGGGAACAAGAAAGGGTTGTGGCAGAGTGTGGACTAGCCTGAAGTCTGTGCTGGAGAAGCGAGGAGGACATGTGGCAATGGAGTTTTGCTGCAGCAGGATGACTGTAGATCCTTGTGAAACAGGATTGCAGGAGGTTTGATTCTCATCAGGAGCTTGGTGAGTTAAAGGGAACAGAAAGCCAAGGCTAGGGGCTTTGAAAGTTTAGGGCAGGAGAAACTGTTTTAGTAAGAATTTTCGTTAGCATTTCTGTTTCTTTGGTGTGTGTGATTTGCAATGTCCTAAATATATGTTCTTTGCAACTGAGTAACTAAGAGTTCAAAGTGTGCCATCCTGGAATCATCGGGGTGTTTTTGAAGTATTCTTGTAAGCAATTAAGTATTTTTAAGTGTTTCTAAAAAGCTAAAAGCCTCAGATGGAACCAGTCTGTAGTACTTGAATGCAAGTTTTTTCTTTGTTCTTTACCTTTTTCAAGCCTCCACGGGTGGTTAAAAACCCAGCAGGAGAAAAGTGGGGAGGCAGAAGGGGGATTTCTCTGGTGCAAAACACATCTCAAAGAGAGCTTGGTCAAATTAATAATTAGCTCCACGTGCAGTCAAAATGCATGGGAAGGAAAGGTTTTTCTTTAGTCTTGCCTGTTATCAAAAGGGGGGAGCAGATTTTTGCATTTCCCCACTACCCAGCTATAGAGGATCTTGGACTAAAGAACTCAATCCAATGGTCCAGTTCTAGACAGGTCTAGACAAGTCTGGTTTTAGACAAGTCTAAAAAACAAATAATAAGGCTGCCAAAAACAAAATGGCTGCTGTGCATGCACAAATGGTCTTTGTGAGGTCCTGGGCCATGCCAGGCCTCACAGAGGCCATATGTGCATGTGTGGTGGCAAAAAAATCACAATGTGGAGGATTGTGACAGTGATTTTAGAGGCCGGCGGGGGCAGGGGAATGTTCACGGGTCTCCTCCCTCTGTAGCCTATAGGAAGCCTCTTGAAGGGGCAGAAGGTAATAAAATTAATTTTATTTATTTATTTATTTATTTATTAAAAAAATCACAATCCGCCCAGGGGAGGTTCGGTACCGGCCAGGATGGAACCGGGGGGTGGGTGGGTTGGTTTGACTCCGAACCCCTGGACCCCGGACTGAGTCCCCGAACCAGTTTTGCACATCACTACCAGCTGCCCCGTTGGGCTCCTCTGGCTTCCTGGCTGGCCCTGAGCCTTCCCTCCCTGCACTGCCTCCACCTTGTGCCTCCTTCCTCCTTTGCCCTCCTGCTCCTCCTTGTCCTCTTCCTCAGCTGCCCCGTTGGGCTCCTTCAGTTCCCTGGCCACCCTTGGGAATTGCCTCCCCCACCAATGCTGCCCTTCTTTCTTCCTCTCTGCCCCTCCCTTCTCTCTCTCTCTCTCTCATCCCATCTCTCTTCTCTTCCTATTTTTCCTCCTCCCTTCTTAATTCCCCCCTCTCTCTTTCCCTTTTTATTTCTTTCTCTGGTTTCTTCTTTTTCTCTGTTTATTTCAGAAGGTTGCCGTGGCACAGAATTTCCACTGCCTGAGAAGCCCGCTGTTTGAGCCTCCAATGTTACTGCCGATTGGTGGTTAAGCACTACATGAATGTGGCTTGCCACAAACCACCTAAGGCTTGCCACATACCACCTAAGGCTTAGATAGATAGATAGATAGATTATAAATTATATAGATTAGTAGGGAGCAATGTCTGAAATGACTTGTCACTGCTATCGCATAATGCTTGAATTGAGAGACTCTTGCTGATGTTGCATGTAAGGTGGTAGAAATTAGCATCCCCATCCACCTATGGGTTAGCCCTGTTCTGCACCAGCTTCTGCTCCAAATGTGTAGGAACTGAATCTGTTAAGTATAAGACCCTCAATTGTCCAGGTTTCCTGTACCATTATGTTGTCGTGTTTGGAGATGTCATCTGTGAAGCAGATATCTCTGCAGCTGGCATGCCAGCCAGACACATTGCAGGATGGAAGGGAAACCTTATGCTGGTTTCTTGAATTCAGAGTGTAGTGCTGTAGGCTGGAACTAGTGTGGGAGTTCCCAGTGGGGTGTCCTGGGTAGAGGTTGGGTGTGTGCATGGCCCCAGGTCACTGGGAATATTCACGTAGTTGGATTCTGAGGCGACTGGCTCCAGCTGCATTCCAGGGGGCTCAGTGGGCAACTGTGACTCTTGTAACGATGTGAGCGGTGATACTGTCAGACTCCATGGGGATGAGGTGGGCTCCTAGCCCTTCTTGAACTCCAGAATGACTGGAGCACCCCCCAAAAGGTTAGTCTCAGGAACAGCCAGGGGAGGAGGTTAGCTTGTTGCTTGAGTCCTCCTGGCTTGCTGCATTCAGCCAGTTCCCTCTTCTGGTGAAACCCCAGGCTCCCATACTCAGAAGCAGCTCCTCCTCATCAGCTGCCTTGTCTTTAAATACCCCAGTGCAGAGCTGACAGGGCTTAAAGCCTACTTCCAGCCCCGCCCCCTCCCTGACCTTGCTTCCTGTTTCCTGCCCTGTCCAACCTATCTGTCTCCCTGGAGCTGTTTCCTGCCGCTCTCCCTGCCCTGCCCTCTCAACCCCATTGGGATCCAACCAGTCTGGGCCCTTCTCATCCCAACTGCCCCCTAAAGGGAATGAAAGCCTCAGAGGAGGGATGCCATGCTCTTCTCCAGACTCCACAGGGCCACCCAAGCAACTGGGTAACATGGCATCCCAACAGATACGCATGTGTGTTCTTGTGCTCTTGACTCGGGAGCTGCCAAACCTCTCTCTGAGTATGCAGACACCACAGAGGAAGCCAGCAGCTCCCACATCCTGGGCAAGCAGTCTGAGGAGATTAGTGCAGTGATGTCATCAAAATGAGGATTGTTGGCAAACAACATTCCAGGGCCCATGGCAACTGAAGCAGTATCCCTGGGGGTTGTGTGTGGTGACTGCTGCTGCTGGGGTGGTGAATGCAATGTATGGGCCTCTTCCTCTGGGGTAGCAGTGTCTGTATGCAAGGGTGTAGGTGGCTGCATAGAGTTGTGAGTGGTGGTTGCAGCTCTTGTGGTTGTGCAGATGATATGGGAGCCTCATCTTACCCCTACTAATTGAGCAAAGAGACATCTCAAAGTGGTGATTCTCTTTATTTAGCAGGGGAAGAGCCACTGGACCTATCCAACCAAAGCACAGCATCCCTCCAGTGGCTGTTGCTGGTGTCAACCTTATATTTATTTTTAGATTGTGAGCCCTGGGGGGAACAGGGGACCTATGTTTCTATGTAAACCACTTTGAGAACTTTGGTTGAAGAGCAGTATATAAATATTTGCCATCATAGCTGTTGCCATCTTTGGGGGCTGCTGTGTCTGTATCTTGTGGCTGAGGGATTAGTGGTGGAGGCACTCCCCCCATTCCTAGGTCCCTGAGGCTTACAAATAGTGGTAGAGGCTCTTGGGATGTAGCAGGCATTGCTTCCTCTGAGGTTGCTGTAATTATGTGGCTTGCCTGGGGTTATTCATCATCAGATGGGGGCTTACATGGAGGCGTAGTAGACTGGGGATGGAAGGGCTCAGGAAAAACCTCACACACTGTGTTGGGAGGCACAGGGGAGGGAGCCTCAGTGTCACTGTCACTGTCTTCTGAGCCGGAGGTAAAGTTGGAAAAATGGACTGACAACTTTCGCCTTGGCCTGAATGAGGTTGTAGTCTTAACATTTAGGTTGGTTTGGGCAAATGCATCTATGGTTTTGGGTGCTTCAGGGATGGCCTGTGAAGGGTAAACAACCATGTTGTTGTCACTGTCAGTGAACTCAAGTTCTGGACAGGAGAGGACAGCTGGCTGTGCTTTCTTTCAAACAGCAGCAAGTCGTATCGTCAGTTCAGCAAAATATGAGTCTATGGATTTTTGAATTTCTCTCTTTTCAGGTCATAGAGGGTTAATCTGCTTAGGTTTGGAGAGGTTGTTAATGGAATATTTATTGAGGTCTGAGTTCATTGCCATGTGGGCCTTATCAGCGAGGTCAGTTTCAGAAGAAGGAATGTTATTCTTTGCTCTTTCTGGGAAGAGAAGCCAAACTGCACAGTCTCTGAAAATGCTTATGGCTCTAATATTGAAGCTATGGAGAAGATGCCCCCCCCCTCTCACAAATCTTAGTGGGAGCAAGGCTTGAGAGAAGGAGAGTAAGATACGCTTGAATTATGGGTGGCTGGGTAGGAAATAGAAAGATTCCATGGCTGTATGCATGGTTGACAATTAAGGAGTTGGCTCAGGGAAAATGTTATTGCCTTGCAAGATGACCATTTGTGGGCATTAAAGTGATTCATTGCAATATGCAGCAGTACCAGAGATGTCTGAAGTACTCGTGAGGAGTTGACAGTGTGTTTCATTTTAGGAGGCCCTACTGGCAACTTGCATTGGGATTTGGCAGAGGACCTATGTGGAGCAGGGAAGGGAGCTGTCTGGGTGTTGCTGAGGGTGAGTTCAGCTGGGCTTTTATCCCTGCAGTTGCCTTGTGATATCAACATGTCAAGGGCATGCCTAATATTGTCTACTTTTGCTGCAATGTTGTGTAGGTGCCCTAGAATTTGGATAGTTGTTTCTGCTGTTAAGAGGCAAGTGCTGCTTAAGTGTTCAGTAAGGAGTTCATGGGGGAGGCAGGGGACACATCTTGGACGTTTGGATCCCCTGTGTCTCTGTTCCGGGGGGTTTCTCAGGCCGGAGGGCTTGGATGGCGAGAGAGCAGCCTGATGTAGTGCTTTTTTTGGTAGCAGGCTCCTTGGGGGAAGAGGAAGGGCTCTCCATGCCTAGGACTGTAAATCTGTTCTTAGTGGGGATTGAAGTGAAAGTATTCACGGCTCCTTTCGGCTCAGTTGGAGGGAGATAAGAGTCGATTCTCATCTGTTGCCCCACCTTAGCTGAATGGTGGTCACTGTGGTTGTCTCTGTTTGGGCTGTTCCTAATTCTTTTCTTGCCTTTGTTCATCATGGGTTTGCTTGGAAATTTCGGCCCAGAAGGGAGAAGGCTGCCTTAAGGGCAGGAGCTTATGAGTGGAGCTGATAGCTTGTCTCCATCTTGGTCCTTCATGAACACAGGCTGCCACTAGGGGTTGGCACACGCAAATTTCTGATTTAAATAATTTCCTCATAAGGATCAATGGGGAAAAATAATTCCTGAATGGTTGGGCAGAAAGCTCCGAAATTTCACATGATGTTCCTATATGATTATAGCATTAAATGTGTGGATGTTGAAGGAGGTCAGTCCACCTGTTGAACTTTAATGATTTTAAATATCAAGACAAAATGCACTTTCCTCCAAAGGAGGCCTGAAGGATGGACAGAGTGGGGGATTAAACTCCAAAACATTTTGTAACTTTCTGTCATGAAAAGAAAGCCGTTAAAACACTTTTAAGCCATTTTAGAAACAAAAGAAAATTATTAAAAATCAGCGAGTGAACCAATATCCAAGCTATGTGTTTCACTGGACTTTTTGTTATGAGGCTGTTGCTTTCTTAAACTGTTTGAAAACCATGCATTTCAAGCCAAGTCATTCCCTGCTAATAAAGCACATTGTGATGGTAGTGTCTTTCATTCTGTAGAAAAGAAATCAAATGGCTGCTTTCTTTAGCAATAAAGTACTTTCCTCTGTGTTGATGAAGTTAACATCTGAATTTTTTTGCTTTCCTTTTTCTGAAACAGTGCAACAAATTATGTTCCTTACCTTGCATCATTCCTTACCTTATGTCACAATTTTTGGTATGTCTTAAACTTGGCAGAATCTATTATTATTATTATTAGCTTTTCCAGATGATTCCCAAAGTGAAGTTTGTCTTATTGTTGTCAATTTGTAGTTTCCTATTCAAGTTGGTCTATTTCCAGGGTGAAGATACTTCTCCAGGAAATGTAGTATCTTTCCCCCTACCATCTCTAGAATTAAACCTAGGCAAGGGTTATTTACAGAGCCAAGGAAAGAATCGGGCATTTAGAGATGCTGAAATACTTGCCATCTGCTGGATTGCTTGGTTTCAAACTTCTTCCATCCATTACAAATTCCTGTTCTAGAACAGAAAGATACTTCTTACCTGAAAGCCTTATGACTCGGTTGTATATTTAAACGGAACTCAACTGCTTTGCCATACCATTATTATCCCATCTATTCTTGAGATAGGAGGAGGAGAACCAAGCTGCCCCTGTGAGATACAGCTACTTCTCCAGTGTCCTCCACACCACTGAGCTTTAGTCAATAGTCATCACCAAGGAGACAATGAGTGCATCCTAAGAGGTGATGTCATAATTGCCACCTGCAGAGGTGGAGGCAAAGTGTTATTCTTCAGCACTGAGGGGAGATGTAGCTGCTAGGCACCCATCTACAGTCCTATCCTGGAAGTTCTAGCTTTCTGCCCAGCCATTTAAGAGTTATTAACCTTTTTGTTCCTCATTGATCCCTATGGGGAAATTATCTGATGAGACCTATGTTCAGCTCTTGCATACAGACCCCTTCAGAACTTTTGTGCCACTCCATAGACCTAAATTCCTTGGAGGCCCTTAGGAAGACTGGGAAGGCAGATATACAGAGCTACAGATAAAAGCCATCATCTGACTAAGAGTGCAGCCAATGGGCATGAATTCACTTGCCACTCCATCAGGATCTAGGGACCTGTGGTTGGGAACCCTTGGCCTAAGAAACCTGGAGTTACTAAAGTAACCAAGTTTCCTTGTGGTTTCTCAATGCTCACGGCAGGTATTTTATGACAGTGTAGTTTTAAAGATGAGATGAAATGCCTCCCTGAATTTTCACCAACCCTTTCAGAGACGGAAGGAAAAAATTGGCCTTTATGTGCCGCAGTGCTCTTCCAGGTGGCTGCTGGAATGAAATTTGATGAAATTTGCCAATTTGTGGTTTTGAGTGGCTGGAAAAAGGGGTGCAGCTATAATTGAGCGGATGGGTTCAAAGAACCCTGGCCCCAAGCTCCTGAGGGTGTTATGTACCCCAACCTTAGACTTAAAAGTACCAACTCAGAAGTATGTGGAATTGAGGCCTGTGTCTGATTTCATTTTATATTAAGAGTTCAATTAAATGCCTGGACTCAAGGTGAACTGATACCCAGGTCAACTGCTCTGTGAAGGAGGAGGCAATCCAGCATTGTATTGTGAAATGGCTACTCAAGGAAGCACAAAAGCTAGGCCTGAGCTAATCAAATGCTAATATGTGACTCACTACCAGATAATGTCTGAGGAAGAGGCCAGAGGCTGATCTCCCCTCTCCTGTTGCATGAAGTCCGTGTTAATCCTTGTCAACAATTAACTCAATTGCTCTCTATAGAGATTCAACATAGGTAAATGCATACAAAGAAAACACCTGTAGACTTTAATTCTTACCTCTGCCTTAGTCAAATGTATTGATTAACTTGTCTCACACATGTACCTCTTTTTATGTTACTTTAAATATTCTCTTGTTATAATTACACACTAGATAGAGGTACACAAGAAATAATGTAATTGCTGTCTCACACAAATAGAACTAATTCTCTCACTAACTCCTGACTTTTAACACCTTTTGGGGTCAGACTGGCAAATCGGGGAAGATGCCATTTGTAGCTCAGAGATGCAGATTTGCTTTGGGCAATGTTCCCCCCTTCCTAAGCGCACAGTTTACAGAAGATGAGATTCAGATCTCTCTGGACTGGCCAATATCCTGAATAATTAAAAAACATTGTCCAGAAGGTAACAGCATTGTCACCCCTTTTTAAGGACCCAGGAAAAGATGAGATTTGAATAGATCAAAGGAAAATACACTATAAAGAATGAGGCTACTGGATAGAGAGTGGGCAGTCTTGTGCCTACGGGCAGTCTTGTGCCTACGGGCAGTCTTGTGCCTACGGGCAGTCTTGTGCCTACATGCAAAACCTGCTCACAAGCGACCCCAGAGTTTGCTGCTAAGCCGTGGGGCAACAAGCAGGAACTCTGTCCATGGACAGGAGCTGTCTGTGACTTCTACTGCGCAGTGAGAAGTCAAGACTTCCCCAGCCATGGTGCTCTGACTCTCAGCGGTGATCTGAGCAAACTGCAATAGCTCCTGTCTCCAGCCAAAGAGCCTCACTCCTTCAGCTGAAGAGATCCACCGCTCTCAAGTCTCTCATCCTGGTAATATGCTGCTCCTTAGAAGCCTTGGGTCCATCCATCTTTTCCCCTCCTGCTCCTCCCCCCCTTTTCCTCTACTAATTCCTGAACCATGCCAGCCCTCAGCCTTCCTCCCCGCCCTTTTTTCCATTTGTATCTGAATTGTATTAGGCTCTAGGAAGATTTAATACACACACATATGGTAGTTAGGAACACCTGGTTGAATATTGGTACTGGCTAGGATGTTCTGTTTAAATACTGTTGGTAATATTGATAGAGTGTTCTGCTTTCTGCTCAGCTAGACTGATGTGTTATTCTTTTATACTCAATAAAGCCCATTGAATCCTTTTAGGAGTGGTTTGATCTCCTTTCTTCCTTGTGCCCAGATCCTTCATGGTCACTATATAAAAGAACTTGGTCACTTGGTGACACTATGAGATAGGCCTAATTTTATATGCTAGCTAATGAGCATATTTAGTATATAAACCAGGCCTGGATGGTAACAAGGGACCCCTAGCTCCACCTTCCCCTATCTCCCTCACTCTGAGGGGCCACTGTGGAGAGGGGTGAACACAGGGCCCCCTCTCCCCTAGCTATGCCCCTGACTGGAAATGACCTGGCATTTTTTTCATTCGGCAACTTTACCATGACTTTACTTTGGGAGGTGGTTGTGTGTTCACATATCAGCCAGATTTAGCCCGAAGCCTGTGTGATATTTCAGAGAGCACTTCACATATGATTTTTGGTTTTCCCTCCATATTGGAACCTAGCCCGATTTATGTCACGGGTAAGAAAAACCCTCTTTTTGTGCTGGAGTATCTGTTATGCCCTGAACTCACACAGTAAAGCCTGCAGCAAACCCTCAGTAAAGCCTGCTGTCTGAAAAGCCTCCTGGAAATGACTTCTGACTTAATTTCTGGCTGCCATTTTACAGTGCTGAGCCATTTTGTGGCTCTTTTTTAAAAACAAAAAAAACTTCTTCCCTATCATTTTTTTTTTTTTGCAAAACATCAGAGGAATTGCTTGTTTTAGAGGGCATTGCTGGAGGCCTAGAGAGCAAAGTACAGTACTTTATTTTTCTTATTTCTGCCCCCTGCCCCAGGTTTTTAAGCCCTTCCTTTTGTGTGGAGGAACCTTACTCCTGGATTCCCATAGGAGTAAGGCTTGTTATTTGTGGTTTCTGTATTTGAGCCTATAAGTGAGAACAGAACCCTCATGAACAATGAGGGCTTAAATCGACTATCCTGGCTATTCCAAACCTTTGATAAATAATGTTGTTTGCACTGGAAATAATAAAAAGAAAGAAAGCTAAATCATTTTTCTTTGTCTCGCAGACATCTATGCTGAGTGCCACATAATCTTTGGATTCATGTGTTGGACAATTACTGTCTAATTAATTAATCATCTGATAATTAAAATGACCTCCTTTTGGCTGATATCCGATCTGCCTGAGGTTCAAAGGAAACTTGACACATCGTGTTGTGTCCTGTTCCAGCATGACCTACAGGCATGTTATCGTGTTATGTCAAATCTGGTTTTCCACAAGGAAAGCGAGCCCAGGTACAAATTAAAGGCGAGGGGGAGGCAGGGCACAGCTGCACAGGATTAGAAACTGTATAACTGGTCCTTCTACCTGGCGGAATGCAAACAGAAGGAAACTCCCCACAGCATCCATGCACCAGCCTATGATGGTAACAGCTGAGGGTGTGGGCTATGCTACGGGTATTGTACCATTGTAGGTAAAGTAGATTTTGCATGCCAGTTAAATTAGCTAAGCCACCGGGATGGACCACAGCTACTCTAGGCAGAGTTCCAGCAAGGCAGGTGGAGCGGAGCAGTGCAGTGCAGGCGAGAGATCAAGATTGCTGGCTTCTGCAGTGCTCAGCTCAACCATGTCACTGTTTTTCGAGGAAGGGCCACTTTGGCAAAAAGTCTTCAGGCTGGGAACCATTTCCCACCGTGCTGACCACTACGATGGGGATGGGGTATAGCTCAGTTTCACTCCCTGGCATCTCTGGGTAGGACTGGGCGAGACTCCTGCCTGTAACCTTGGAAAGCTGCCACCAATCAATGTAGATAATACTGAGCTAGATGGACCAATGGTCTATTTGGTAAAAGGCAACTTCCCATGTCCCTAAGTGCCATGCCATGTGGTGCTTTCCCCAGGGTCAGGGCTGTGGGGCTTTAAGAGAAACAGGGTCCTGTTGAGTTCCAGCGCCATCTTGAAAGGTGTGCACAGAGTCTTGAGAAGCATAGTCCTTCTCAGTGCTTCCCCACCCTAGAGCTCCATGGAGAAAGCACTGAGAGGGACTGAGAGGGATTTCCCAGAATTAAATGCCTACCTTCCAAAATGGCTCTGGGGCTTGAGGGCTCTCTTTCCCTTAAAGGAACCCCAGCAACACTGGGCAAAGTACATAAGAACAGCCCTGCTGGTCCAGGCCCAAGGCCCATCTAGTCCAGCATCCTGTTTCGCACAGTGGCCCACCAGATGCCGCTGGAAGCCACAGACAGGAGTTGAGGGCATGCCCTCTCTCCTGCCATTACTCCCCTGCAACTGGTACTCAGAGGCATCCTGCCTTTGAGGCTGGAGGTGGCCCACAGCCCTCCGACTAGTAGCCATTGATAGACCTCTCCTCCATGAAGTCATCCAAACCCCTCTTAAATCCATCCAGGTTGTTGGCTGTCACCACATCCTGTGGCAGAGAGTTCCACAAGTGGATCACACGTTGTGTGAAAAAGTTCTTCTGTTTGTTGGTCGTAGACCTCCTGGCAATCAATTTCATGGAGTGACCCCTGGTTCTATCATTGTGTGAGAGGGAAAAGAATTTCTCTCTCTCCACTTTCTCCACCCCATGCATGATTTTATAGACTTCTATCATGTCACCCCGCAGTCGTCTTTTTTCTAAACTAAAAAGCCCCCGGTGTCGCACTTCTGGGTGGGGGTAGCTGGCCTTGCACAGTGCCAAGCTGAATTGTGTTGAGGATTCAACTTCAGCTGATGTTTTGCACAGGCCTAACAAATTATCTTGGCAGCTGCCACTGGCTCCTGGACCTTGCAGTGAAGAATACTGGCAGAGCCCAACAGCCTTTTCAGGCCCAAAGCCTTTTAGTGGATAGTACTGCACAGCTATTTGCCGACTTCAGGTGGGCGGTGGGGAGGAAGGGGTTACCTGAACCAATACAAAAGGTGGACAGCCATAGCTACAGGGCAAAACAAGAATGCCACCCTCCTTTCAACAGTAATTCATTAATCCTGCAACCTGAAATGTATGCACGATCTGACTGCTTCTCAAGAAAGGGTGGCATAGCAAGACCCTGTATAGCAGACTCGTTCACACGACTGTTGAACCAGTAAGTAAGTAAGATGGGAACTAGAGATACCCACACAGTGTGTGCTCCTAGCGGCACGTCGTCTGAACCCACCAGCCTCCAGTTCCCCTTGTGGGTTCCTGAATTCCGCCCAACTTTCACCCAAGTTTCTCTGCCCAAGTTCAGATGTTGGTGACAAGCTGGGTAGAGAATCTTGTGGGGAGGTGAGGAATCGGCTCAGGAATAGTAAAATAGCATACTTCATACTTTCGTTGAAGGTATAACTTTCAGACTTTGCTTAGGGCACACACATGCCTTGTTCTGGCTCTTCCCAGCAGTTCTCTGAACCCACCCACAGGGTCAGACCATTGGTCCAACTAGTTCAGGACTGTCGCCACAGCTCTCTAGGGTTTTAGGCAGGAGTGTTTCTCAGCCCCAATCCCAGGGACTGAACTAGGGGCCTTCTGCACGCAAAGCTATGACTGAGTTATGACTGCACTATGACTGCATTTCTGATAGTGGGAGGAGAGCTGGTCTGTGGAAGAAGAGCTGGTCTCGTGGTAGGTAACAAGCATGAATCGTCCCATTTGCTATGCAGGATCCACCCTGGTTCACATTTGAATGGGAGACTACATGTGAGCACTGTAAGATATTCCCCATAGGGGATGGGGCTGCTCTGGGAAGAGCATCTGCATGATTGCATGAAGAAGGTTACAATTTCCCTCCCTGGCATCTCCAAGATAAGCCTGGGAGAGATTCCTGCCTGCAACCTTGGAGAAGTCTCTGCCAGTGTGTAGATAATATTGAGCTAGATGGCCCAATGGTCTGACGGTATATGGCAGCTTCCTATGTTCCTATGACATGGAGCAGGGCCTCCTCAGACAATCTCAGGGGGCAGGCAGACTCATATGTGAGCAGGCTTTAGAAACCCTGAATTATTTCCATTTGATAAAACTGTATTGTGAGAATGACCTTCAGTTTATTTGATGGACTGTGGCAGCTGGTCCATCACGGATGCAGTTTCTTTTCCCTGCCTGAGCTAGTATTGCGTAGTCTGAGTGGTGAATCTGGATGTCCCCGATTAAAATCTCACTTATTTTTTATTTACTCGTATTTATTCAGCCCACCGGCCACCCACCTGCAACATGGGGATAACTGGCTTACCTGACAGAGTTGTCTGTGGTGTGCTTTAAATATTTTAAAGTATCATATAAATGGTGATGTTTATTGCTGTCATTAGAACTATGAAGGGGGCCAAGTATTGGGCCTACCTTAAAGGACTGGTGTGAAGAAAAATGAGAAAGATTGATTTCATTTATCTCAGAAAAATGCCTCTTAGGTGATTACTAATAATTGATGGCATCCTTTCTTATACTGTATATCAGTACTGATGATATGCAGGGATTTTTTTTTTTTTAAATTGTACTTACATATCATGGGAACAAATGCAAAAGGTGGATATCTGGAAACTGGAGGTTCCTAATTGGAAATTTGATTGGCAGGTCCTAGCAACAGGGACTTCTTGGTGATGGGGCCAGAGCCATGGATTCCCTCCCTGGGCAGATCCAACAGCCTCCCTCCCTTTCCTTTTTATACAGGTTTTGAAAGGTTTCCTTTATGTCAACCAGTATTTCATGTGTGAGTTATTTGCTGTTTTTTAATTTTGTTTTCATCCAAGCGGCAGATAGTTATGTTATTTTAGAGTAGTTTTTCATATTATAATTTTTTATGTTTTATGTTTTTTGTTGTTTTATGTTATTTTATGTTTTATGTTATGTTATTAAAATTATGTTTTAACTTGTATACCATTTTGATTGTGATGCAATAAATTAGGGTACAAATAAACAGAAACAAATAAATAATAAGCAATCAGTGGGATAGTTGCACAATGCAAGTGGATCGAGTTGTATTTGTTGTCAATGGGTGACAGACAGAACCAGGGTGCAGCAAGAGAGCTGTTTAGCAGGACTTCCCAACTAATTCCATTGGTGCAGTGGGGAAGTGGCAGTTTTTGACGCCTTCCCCTTCCCCAGGAAGCTGACGCCTTCCCCTTCCCCAGGAAGCACTCTGTACCACCTGCAAATATGTCCCTGAGGGTTGCACAGCCCTCATGGACATATTTCTGGATGGTGCAACTAACCTCTAGGCGGCTTTCTCTTGCTACACCAGTGTATCCTTACCCTGTATGTCAGCCACTGTATTTGTAGCCTTTAAAAAAAAGGTTTTACAACTATCTGGGAATGTTTTTCTATGCAAGTTTATTTGTGTACCTTTTGCAGAGTCCATTTCGATCATTATGTATGGAGTTAAACACAGTGGCTGATAGCCGGACTAAATTTCTCCAGAGCAGTTTATTGAAATTAAGTACTAAGTTCTACTGAGTGACTTAATATGTATGTTGGCTTTTATTTCTTTCCGTGGATTGTCTGAGCTGACTTGATATATTATTGCTGTAGTTTGTTCTCATTTTCCAGTTCTGTATTTTTTAATATTGGTGTGTCTCTATTTCCATATTTTTCATACATAGTAAACACATTTGGGTGGATTCGTTGACTTCTGGTGGTGAGCACAGGCAATCTGACCGCCTAAAAAACCTGGATTCCCAGGAAACCAAGCCGTTGAAGTTTAGCAATAACTCATGTGCCCAACTACATTGGATATGCTGACTCCTTTATGAGTTGTGGATGATGCTGGCCTCTTCTCCAGGGGATATTGGTTTTCTGTATATAATTAATAACAAGAAAACTGTATCCTGACTTGAGGGCCTGCACGAGCATCCTGGAACAAAAAGGGCCATAAATTAACATCAATTATGTATTAAAGTTCCAATTAACCTGGCTGATACTGATATACTTTAACAAGGTACACTTAGATAAAAGACGCCAACTCTCTAATTACTTGGAATGGGACCTTCTGACCCATTCCACTCTTTTATCCCGACACTAACCTAATGAAGGAGGAAGTGAGAGAGGTAGGGGACCCGTACAGAAGGCAAGGTTCTAAGCACCACAAGATGTCCCCCGGGACGTGCCTCCACCGTCTTAAGACTGTCAATGATGAATATTTTATTGCTCTCCAAGCCTTTTAACCCTTTGAGGAGGAAGATGATTTAAACTCAAAGGGGCTAGCATCCTTCCAGCACAGAATGCTGAGCCCTCTTTCTACTTTACATATTCATATTCCTCATCTTTCATGTGCTTCTCCATTCTCTGCACAGATAATATGGATTTGTTAAATGTGCATCTAACCTTTTCATTGTGGTATTGTGATCACCACTCTGTGCTGCTTAGATATGTTTTCTGTCCTATCCGAAGTTTTTTCAGAGGGGAAATGGCTTGACTAGCAAGCCAGAGGTTGCTGGTTCGAATCCCTATTCGTGTGTTTCCTAGACTATGGGAAACACCTATATTGAGCAGCAGCGATATAGGAAGATGCTGAAAGGCATCATCTCAACTGGGCGGGAGATGGCAATGGTAAACCCCTCCTACCAAAGACAACCACAGGGCTCTGTGGTCACCAAGAGTCGACACAAACTTGACGACACACTTTACCTTCTCCTTGGAAGGAGGAGAAAGAGAGGGGGAAAGAAAACAGAGAAAACACACATTTTCTCCTCCTAATTTGACAGCACACTTTCTCCTCCTTCCAAAAGATGGTGACTGACATCACCATCAGAGTGCTTTGGGCCACTTCCAGCCTCAAAGGCAGGATGCCTCTGAGTACCATTTGCAGGGGAGTGACAGCAGGAGGGAGGGCATGCCCTCAACTCCTGCCTGTGGCTTCCGCTGGCATCTGGTGGGCCACTGTGCGAAACAGGATGCGGGACTAGATGGGCATTCTTGGGCTTGATCCAGCAGGGCTGTTCTTATGTTCTTATGACATGATGTATAGTAGTACAGCATCATTGCACAAAGGAATCAAACCGTCCTAGGTGGGTCCAACCAACAGCACAAAACCAACCAAAAGAACCCACCACTGTCAAACAATCTTAAAACTGCATTAAAAAAAAATGCATAGAAGATGGCACAAAGTATCAAAGCTGCAAATAGGAGAAACATCTGGTATTCATAAAAAATGGGATGGAACAACTAGATATTTAATATACTCTTATGACCCATAAATAGTAACAATACATATCACCTAATAAAAAAACATGTCCATGAAAAGACACAAATCTTACAATCAATCTTACCATTGGAATCACCAGTATCAGTATACAAGAAATATGGGAACTTGCAAATCAATATGGCAAGTTTCTCAATAAATAATAGATCAACAGAAATGTAAGAAAAATCCAATGGTTCTTGAATTTGATGGTCCAATAGGTTCTGAGTCTTACAGGACACAGGCATTCATAACAGCCCACAAATGTATTCACTTTCGCCAGACGCGTTTGGCCTTCTTCAGTAGCATTGTAATGCAAATTCCTGTAGTGTCCAAACAGTGACTCTGCTTCTCACATGAAGCCATACAGCATGGCTGTATATCTATGTCTCCCAGTTATCCTTTTGTAACTGGGAGGCATGGACATACACCCATGCTGGCAGGAGAGTTTTTTTATTAACTTAAAAGGAAATTTGAAATCTGATCAACAGCAGATTAAACATTGGGCTCCAATGTTTTTATTAGGTGATATGTATTGTTAATATTTATGGGTCATAAGAGTATATTTATTAGATATCTAGTTGTTCCATCTCATGTTTTTATGAATACTAGATGTTTCTACTATTTGCAACTTTGATTGTCTGTGCCATCTTTTCTTCCATGCATATATATATATTGCAGTTTTAAAGTTGTTTTACAGCATCATTGCACACCATGTCAGGGTTGTTGTGAATTTGTAGGGCGGCCCCAATGCTGCAGAGAATGAGTAGTTGTGCAACAGCAGTTATTCCTATTCATGGCAAGGGGAGTAACAGTGGCAGCACTGACTGCACAATCACTTGCTCTTTGCAGTATCGGGGTTACCTTATTAGTCTGTACAAGCCTTGAAACAGTGCACAGTAGTGCTATAGTATGACACGTTATGTCAGCCAGACATACCAGCAGTGATGCAACTGACCTTCGTTGAGCTTGTGATCCAGCTGGTCACAGTGCATTCATTATAGTAAGATGAGTGTTTTCAACGTTCTGCCATTATAAGCTCTGAACATTTTTATTGCTTATAAAGTCAAAGGTATCCACCCAATCCCTCTGAAATAATGCACACATTGACTAGGGGGCAAGAGACATCACTCCTTGAAATTTGGTGCAAATCCATTGCAAAATGGCTGAGATGCAGCAGTTTAAGTTTTTAACTCTTAAAAAGAGGTTTCAAAGTTTGGCGACCTTTTTTTCCACCAGAGATAATAGATATTTTTAAATGTTTGATGTCTTTTTAGCACTCCCCCCAAATTCAGGTCCTTGAGGCACTGGTGCCTTTTGCTGGTTTGAAAAACATCAATTTAGTGATTTTTTAAACTGTTGGAAATCCCCATAATAACAGGGAAAATAACATAACTAAGAGCATAACTGAGTCTGCCCACTGAAAATTCTGAAGCCAAAGTTGGGAGGGGCAAGTCCTGGCAATTGCCAGTGAGTGATTTCCTGGTTCTGAACATAGGTGCCTGATAAGGGTAGTCTATGAACACTCTGCAACCAGTCCTCCCCCTTTCCATTCATGGGCATTGGTTTTCTCCCTCTGCCCCCTTGCTCTCACCCTCACCAAAGTGGGGAAGCAGAGGCCCTCAGCAAAGCTTGGAATAAATTACTAGAAAGTAAGTCCATTGATTCCACTGGAGCTTATTCAGGGGCGTAGCTAGGAGAGAGGGGGCCCGTGTTCATCCCTCTCTTGGGCGGCCCCCTAGAGTGAGGGAGACAATGAAGAAAATAGGGAGGGATGGAGCTGGAGGGCCCTCAGGAGCTGGGGGCCCGTGTTCTTTGAACCCTTTCGTTCAATTATAGCTATGCCCCTGAGCTGAGTAAACCCACATAGGTATCAGGACCAGCAGATTCTAGGCAAGAATGTGAGTTTTCAGTGGGGTGATCTTCACTTCCATGCCATATAAGCTGTAAAGACTTTGTATAGTCTGGTATATGATGATGGCTTTAGAAATGAGGCTCCATGCACCTTCACTTTGCCTTGGTCATTCAGTTGGCCATTGGGCTGGGGAGCGGTGTATCCAGGCAGACCTTTAACAGGTTCGATTTCCCTAATGACTTCATAGAAATGCCCCTGATGAAGTTGTGCCTGATACATCTCTGATCAAAGCAAAGTGTGGGTGCATGAGTGCCTGGAGCCTCATTTCTAAAGCCATCTTCATATACCAGACTGTACAGAGTCTTTACAGCTTATATGATGCGGAAGTTAAGATGGGCACCTTAACTTGCAATTTCCATTCTTTTTGGAGCCAGCTCCACAAACCCAGTTTTTAAAATCGTCAGTAGCTGTGGCACGGCTCCGTGCCGCAGCTACTCATGAGTAGACCCCCAGCCGGGAGGCTTAAAAGCAGCCTCCCGGCTTGGGGGTCTCTCCAGCATGCTCTGTGTGCTCACGCAGGGCATACTGGAGCTTCCGAGGGCCGCATGGCCTCCAAAATCCTCAGCCCTGGCTGGCTCCGTGACGGAGCCAGCAGTTGTGTGGGTGGCCGCTGCAGCCGCCCAGAGCAGACTGGCTGGTTGTCTGCGGGGAGAGCGGGCTAAGCCCACTCTCCCCGCAACCCCCCTAGAGGCTCTTCACACGAATCATGCGAAGAGCCTCATTATCTCTCTTCTGGTCCAGGGCATGCTTGTCTGTGTGTCTGTGTTCAGGCTTGGGGGTGGATTCTAAGGTTCAGTTAAGCCTTCTTACTTGCTGTCTTGAATTTCGAACTGAGAGGTTCTCTCTCTCACTGCTTAAAAGACTGTTAGTTTGTTATTTTCTTAGCCTACGTTTAATTAGCAATAGATATCACTCTTGTTTCTCAGTTCAAGTAACCTTCCTGTGTCGTCATGTATACAAGACAAGTAATTACTCTGCAACAGGTATGAAAAGTCCAAAGGCCAGAGCCCATATAATGTCCACGTGATGTCTGCTGGGTCCCAGAGGCTTCTTGAGCCACGCTCTCTCCACTTAATAGTGGCACTGGCCTCAGCAGGGGATGGAGGATGCTTTGAAGTGGGGAGGTTTTCAGCATTGTCAGCAGCTACCGCAGCTTTAGGCCAAATTTACACCTAACGTGAACCTGTGGTTCCGCTCCCCACCCCGCTCCACTCTCCTGTCCGAATTTGGATGTAATGGAGAGCAGGGAGCCTGCAGTCAGGGAGACTGCAGAGAGGAGGGGCAACTGGTTAGGCAGGCTTCCTTCTTGCATGAGGGATAGCCCGCACAGCCAATCATGGCTGGATAGAGGGAGGAGCTTCCCCCAGTAACTCTGGTTAAAGAGAATGCAGCCTCCTGTGCCACATTCACATGTAACACTGGGGAACCCAAACCTCAGCTGTGAGCAGCGAAGCACACTACAAACCTAGGGTTCAAAATGGGAACAGAGTTGCACATATTCAGACATTCAGGTTTGTCAACCTCTGGCTCCTTTAACTCTGGTTTCTTGTTAGGTGTGAATGTAGCCATACTCTCCTTGCACTCACTCTCTCTCTCTCTCTCCCCTATGAGGCCCTGCTTAGGCTGTCTCTGCTGCATCAGAGTACCCTTCTTATCACAGGCCCTACTTCTAAATAGCCTTTGGCAATAAATCCCTGCAACTCTCATGGGAAGCCGAAATTCCAGGAGCCAAAATCTCAACCTCTCGTGAGATCTCATGCTTCCTTTCCATCCACCCATTCTCCTCCCCCACACTTGCTTTCCCATTTTCTCACCCTGAGTCTCTCGTTCCAGCTTTGAGTGGGCCGAGGCAGCTGTTGCTAGTGTCTACGTTATGTGTCTTTTTAGATTGTGAGCCCCCTTTGGACAGGTGACTGTCTTATTTATTTATCATTTCACTTTCTATGTGAACTGCTTTGAGAACATTTGTTGCAAAGCGGTATATAAATTCATAGAAGTAGTAAGGCTTTTGTCTCTTTAGTACTTTAGTTTTGACTGTAAATTCATCTCTGCAACTTATGAACTGTGGAGCTCTTTTTATTTTTCTGTCAGTCATATTTCTGTCTTTCAGTACCCTAAGCAGTCGCATTATTGTGTATAAAATGAGTTTATAAAGTATAAAATTATAAATAAAAAGCAAGAAAGGGCAGGCTATCGTTAAGATCTATATTGCTGTGTGATCAGATACACTTTTTATGGTTTGCAATCTGGCTTAGCAGGAAAGGCGTACAAGGTTGATAAGGTGGAGGGGGATGAATCAGGAATAGGGTTGGTAGGTCCACTGAATGCAAAAATCTGAAATTTTGGAGGTGGGGTTTGATGATGTTACAAGACAGGGCCTGGTGATGTCTCCAGTAGAGTTGTGTGTGTGTTCGACCCCCCATTTTTTTTGGCCCAAATCTGAAACACCCCCATTATGTTCTTTGTTTGAAATCAGCCAATCCGAAACACCCCTATTTTGTTATTTGTTTGAAATTGCAAAATCCGAATCTGAAATGTTTTGGATTTTAAAAAAACAGCCCCAGGGCAAAACTAGTGGGGGTGGTAGTTCCCAATGGGTGGAAGCTATCACCCAAATTTCAGAGGAATTAGGCAAAAGGCTGATTTTTGGTGAATTTTTGAAGTTAAAGATTTTTGACATAGGGAATAATGGAGGTTTCAGCAAAAGTATAGCTTTTTCGGGGGGGAAGGGGTGGCCCAGAGCAGAGTAGGGTGGGTGGTAATGCCCATTGGGGGCAAGGAAGCTGCCAGAATCATTTCAAAGGAATTGGGCAGAGGGCTGATTTTTTAAAGATTTAATGGAGTTTATGTGTCTTTAATGTTCTTCCTCATTGGGCACACCACCCCCAAATAGGGAAGGATGGAGGTTTCAGCAGCCCCATAACTGCACTTGGGGGGCACTGGGGTGGCCCAGTGCGAGTGGTGGTGCAGAGCACATAAGGTGCCAACCACCCCCATGGGCGGTTGGTACCCTATATGCACTACACCACCACTTGCTCTGGGCCACCCCAGTGCCCCCCAAGTGGAGTTATGGGCTGCTGAAACCTCCATTATTCCCTATGGGGGGAATCTTAAAGATGTGTAAACTTCAACAAATCACAAATAATCAGCCCTTTGCCCAATTCCTTTGGAACCTGGGTTGTGGCAGCCTGGCAGGCACCCATTGGGGCAGTACCACCCAACCCACTCTTCTGCCCCTGAATCCATTCCCAGGCTGGCATGCAGTAGCCATAGCAGACTGGGCTCAGGCTGGCAACAAGGCAATGACATGGCATAATGGCAACTTGAGGCATGCAATGTTCTCCCCCCCCCCCAGGCAGAAAGGCAGAATGGTGACTACTAACTTGCTGAATGAACTGAAAACCCCTCCTTGAACTTGCCCCTTCTTCAACCCTTCCCCTAGCCAATGTGGGGTCAGTAAAGAATGGCAAGAGGCAAAAGAGCCAGTGGGGAACAAGGAGGGAATCGTCAGCAGGTCAGCTCATGCTTTAGGTCATGGATCGGAAGGATGGAAGGATGGGAAATTCAAAGAGATGTCAAACACAAAATGGAGACTGACTCAGAGATTGCCACAAAATGGAGGTCCAAAACAACAAAACGTTCCGTAGCCGAAACAGGGACGTTTTGTTTTGTATACAAAACTTTTGGCTCTGGAAAATGGGTGTTCTGTTTTGTCTACAAAACACCCGAAATGGGCTGTTTTGGGTACAAAATGTTTTGTATCCGAAACGTTTCGCACATCCCTAGTCTCTAGTCCGCGAAATCTTGGGAAATGTGGTACCAAGGCAGAGCCCAGTGGAACTTGGGCAGGGCTTTTTAAAAATGTGCAACCAGACACAAAACATGGAATTCCAAAAAGAGAAGAAAGAAGTGGGTGGTTCTAAAAGAACCTTTGTGCAGTTCACGAATTCAAGTCATTGCAAAAGTTATATTAGGTTAGACGATGTAAAAGGTTACTAATAAAAATGAGAAAAATGGAATGAGTAGTTCAGGGTCCTCTAGAACCCAGACCCTGATGAAGTGTACCTATTTCTCCTCCCTCACCAAAGGAGACTTCCTGCAGACTTCAGTACTGCTCCCCACAGAATCTTCCCTAATGAATATAAAACTCTTCTGAAATAATGAATGTCAAATTCCCAGTTTTGAGGATTTTCTTGCTTTCTGTGTGGGCTTCTAAAAGTCATGGAATGGGATGCAAGTCTACAGGTGTGCACAGATCAATAAAATACACAGGTGTGTGTTGTAGTACTGCATGCTGCATGCACAGATTACATAGATTATTGTGCAGTTTTGAATTTTCCTCTTTAAAAACACATTGTACTAAGATAAAGCTCAGGCAGGACCTGGAGATGTTACAGAACTGTCTATCTTTGAAAATGGGGGAAACATCTGGGGAGGAGCCCAGCAGTACCCAGAGAGCACAACCACACATTTTGCTTTTTACCTGTGCTGCCACAGGTATCCCAGGTTGCCCTTGTTTCCGTATCAAAGCTCCACTTTGAAGCTAGTATGGCCATTTTGTGTTCTTTTTATATAATTCTGACCCTGTTTTCCAAGTAATGATATTTTGGGCTACTCAGAGCAGGGGAGAAAGATAGAACATAAGCACCTCCTTTGACACACGGTTCCCTGTTATCTGGCACTGAGAGAGGCTTCCTAGATCCATGTTCTGTCATCAATATAGCTTTCATTTTACCAGAAATATTTTTATAAATAACCTTGCCCACTCAGGAATCCTCTTTCTCTTTAGAAATAGCAGGGATTTGACCAGCAAGAGGATTATTGATAACATGGAATATCTTTATTATAGTGGTGACCGCTAGCCTGGCTGTACTTAACAGTCTGTCAGCATTTTGATTTTATATATATATTTCTTCAGAGGTTTATACACTTGCACTGGGTGTGGGGGTGGGGGTGAGAATTAAATGTACTCAGCCCTGGACTTGGCATGCAAAGGATTTAGCTGCCAGAAACTTGGATGTATCAGTGTTATTTTTTATTGTCAATTAAAACCATATTGGGCTTGGCTTAACTTCTTGCAGATTAAAGAACCAGTTCTGCCTTTAAAGCTGCATAGTTTAACCCCTGCTCTTGAGGAATCTTGACTGCATATGTTGGGAAAGTGTGTACAGTCTGTCTTGACGATGTTGGGGCCTCACAACAGCCATGTTAGGCAGATGATAGCCCCTTACAGATGTTCAAATGGGACAAAATGAACATGTGTGGGGTGTGGGAAAGTACATTGCAGGTTCCACTCTCTATTCTGACTGGAAGAAGCTCTTGGGGGTCTCAGACAAAGATCATTCCTAACCCGAGGTGGCCCTTTCATGAGGCAAGGTAAGCTGGTTGCCACAGGCAGGAGATTACTGGAGTGCCAGCAAGGTGGTGTGATGTCCTCTGTTGCTGCCATCGGAACAGCTCTTCAGTACTGCTCTCATCCTCACATGTTTTAAGTTTTCAAGGATCTGTTTTGAAGGGGGGCTGGCCCCCACCTGGGGCACTGGGCAAGGCAGCATTTGGTGCTTTGCCTCAGGTGCCACAATATTCTGAGCCACCCCTGTTCCTAACACCTGTTACCGGAGACCCTTTCAACAGGAGATGCCAGGGAATCAAAGCTGTGACCAGCAGTCGTTTTATACTTGGACTTTCAGAAAACGTTTGACAAAGTTCCTCAACAAATCCTCTTGAATAAGTTTAGCAAGCATTGGATTGATCCTTTAATGGACTAGTAACTGGTTAAAAAACAGCAGAGAGTAGGAATAAATGGACAATTCTCACAATGGAGGGAAGAAAGGTCACCCAAAGATCTGTATCGGGGCTGGTCTTTTCAACTACTTACATGATCTGGGATGAGGGGAAAGCAGTGAGATGGCCAAGCTATTCAGGGGGGTGAAAAGCAAAATGGATTGTGCAGAGCAACAAAAGGATCTTTCTAGTGTGAATGGGCAACAAAATGGCAAATGTGGTTCAATGCAAATGAGTGCAAAGTGATGCACATTTGGACACATGTGACCTGCCTCACTCTGCCTCATGCTGGCTAACTGCCATGGCCCCCATGATCAGTCTACTGTACAGAAAGGACACAGGGGCAGGTTTAGCAGAGACTTCCAAGGGAGAAGAAACTAATGTTGGCACAGAGACTGAAAGACTGAGCTATGAATCGGAATGTTCCATGTTTAAGTGTCTCATCTGCCATGTACTCACTAGATATCCTTAGGCAAGTCACTCTCGGCTTCAGTAGGGGAATAATACCTACCCTACTGGGCTAGGAATCATGGGGACATAGGAAGCTGCCATATACTGCATCAGACCATTGGTCCATCTAGCTCAGTATTGTCTACACAGACTGGCAGCAGCTTCTCCAAGTTTGCAGGCAGGGGTCTCTCTCAGCCCCGTCTTGGAGATGCCAGAGAGGGAACCAGGAACCTTCTGCATGCAAGCATGCAGATGCTCTTCCCAGAGCGGCCCCATCCCCTAAGAGGAATATCTTACAGTACTCACGTGTTGTCTCCCAGTCAAATGCAACCAGGGCAGACCTTGCTTAGCAAAGGGGACAATTCACACTTGCTACTCATTGACCAGCTCTCTTCTCATGTTGTTGTAAGATAACAACAAGATAATAGATGTGAAGTGCTATAAACAAATAAAATTCTAGAATAAGTATTCTTAAATACAATTGTAGAATGAGTATTCCTATTCCAGAAAATCATGTCTCTTTCAAGGCTTCAGGAATGTTGGGCTAGACCCAATGGATTGAAATTACAAGGAAGCATATTTAAGAAGTACCTTACTATCAGGTCTGTTCAACTGTGGAACAGCCAACCTAATGTCGTGCTGAGCTCTCCTTCGCTGAACATTTTCAAACAGAGGCTGGATGACCATCCATAAAGGATGCTGTAGCAGTTTCCTGCACTAAGCAAGGAGTTGAACTCGGACAGTGATTTTCACTCATTTTGTTGCAGGGGCCACGGGCGTGTGCCTCTCCCCATGCCATCTGCTGCAAGCCTCTGTTAGGCTCAGCACCCCCCATGCCACGCAGCGAGGGTGGAGGGTGTGCTCTGAAGGGTTGCCAGTGTCCCATGGGCCACGCAATGAAGAACACCAAACTTGGAGACCCTCAAGGTCCCTTCTGACGCTAGCATTCTATGATTCTGTGAGAAGCTATAGACGACCCAACTAGTTTATGGATGCGACTCACCAGGGAAGCAGTTTGGGTGGGTTTTCTTTCTTTCTTTTCTTTTTGCCCATTTAGGTTTCCCCCTTCATATTTTGGTGAAACCGACATATCTCTGGGTTACCCCAAGTCTGGAGGTACCTCCCTCTTACTCGCAGGTGCTCCAGTATGGATAATGACATTTCCCGCTCTTTCTGAAATAGATAGGTCGAACTGAAGTTAAGAAATAATGATTTGGACAGGGCTATTCAGTGAGATCATAGCAGAGGTGGGACTCTCATGCCAATGCTGACATTTTGCTTTGCTTGATACGGGTGATACTTCAGTAAATGCTGAAACGATGTCCCCATTTTATGCTATACCACTACAAAGGAATATTTCTTTGGTGCTGAGAAACTTTTCCCAGGCTGCCCTCATACTACAGTGATTTCATATGTGTGTGCCATAAATGGACAGTGCAGCTAAAAAAAAATAAAAATCCTGCTTTACTCTTGAAAACTAGAGTCGAAAACCCTTATCGTGTTCACCAAACACAGTTTTTTTATGTGCTTTGAGCACAGTTAAGTTATTTAAAGCCTTTTCTTCACACTGTACCATTTATTCTTTCCTTCATGTCTCTCAGCATTTCCTATCAGTGGTCAGCGGAATTGTATATTTCCTGTACCAAATCATACACAAATGATAATACTGTTCGGGTTTTTTTGTTGACAAGATTTTCAAATCCTACTGCCCCACGAATCCATAATCAAAATTTAAAGGAGAATGTTTCAGTCTATTTTTTTTTATACACACAATCTCACTATATATATATATATATATATATATAGAGAGAGAGAGAGAGAGAGAGAGAGAGAGAGAGAGAGAGAGAGAGCGCTAAGACTTTGACACCATGGAAACTAGGCTGTAGGCGATGATCTTATTCCATCTAAATGTTATCCCCTCACTCTGAATTTTGCTCGACTTATATATTACATATTTCTATGAAACTCTTCTTTCACAGCAACTTAAGTTGGGCTTTAGAATAAACTCATATGCCTCCCCCTTCTGACTTGGGATGGGGTCTCCAATACAATATTTATGAGTCAGTTAGCATTTATTCAATGTGCAAGCTCTCTTCCCTGCGACTAGGAAGAACCAGACCCTACTACAGGCCTGCCTTAAGAGCCCTGCCTTGGAGCTGTATATAACCCTATTTAATAAAGCTGTTCAGATCCTAACACCTGTATGGAGCCTGATGGAGGATTCAACAGACAACACAGCCCTCACCACAACGGTAGAGCAAATAGAGTGATTTTTCCCAATAAGAGCAAATGGAAACCGTTCACTTACATGAGAGAAAATAAAGGGATGCCCCTGATGACCCCATCTTCCCCTGCAGAGCATCATCCTGGGTTCTGTGACTATGAATGTGCGACAAGAAAACTCCCCAGTTCAAATCTTGCCCCATCTATGAACTGTCTATTGCTCTGGTGTGGTGAATCCAGTTTCCTCCTGTGTTCAGAATGTAGTGAGAGATGACATTACTAATTAGCAAATCAAATTAAAAGTGTCAGTAGGTTGTCTTATCCTTCCCCCCATTATTCGGTCTGTCTACCATTTATTTTATTTTTTACAGAACATGTATTCAGTTGGATGTTTACCTTACTATTAGTAAATGAAGAGCCTCCCTATCTCTTATAACTTTTAAAAAGGCATTCAAGACACATTTGTTCACCCAGGCCTTTAGTTAGATACTGTTTTAATAGTTGGGTAATTTTTAATAGTTTTAATGTTTTAAATTTTAAATTGTTGTAATGTTTTAACCTTTTTATTTGTTGTTTTTATTGTTCAGTTGTAAACCGCCCAGAGACTTGCATTTTGGGCAATATACAAATATGTTAAATAATAAATAAATAAATGTTTTTTAAAAAATCTTTGACTTAAGATAAGCTTTAAAGTGCTTACAGTTTCCACTCAGGCATGAAAGTGTGGAAATTGAAAGTTAAGGTAGTCACTTTAACTTCTACGCCAGGTAAGCAGTAAAGACTTCATACAATAAAATTCATTATGCTGCCTTTACAAAATAGATCTGTGTTCTAAAGTTATTTGATTTCCACTCAGATTTGTTTTGAAATGGATAAATATAGGTGTTTGCTGAGTATTTGACATCAAAATTCATGAACAATTGTGAAAAGCAAAAACCACTACTATTTGAATGCTAAAGAATACAAAGACAACCCCAGTCTCTCTCTCTCCCCCACCCCCCAGAAAAACAGCACACATACACAGCCTCTCCTGCCACTTCATGGGCAAGCTTGCTATTTTTAACCAGCTTGTTTTTATTTTTAAGTGCCAATCAACACGTTATTTCTTGCCTGCACAAGATGACAGAGCTTAAAGTGTAATGAAGGGGAGAGAAGGCATAGAGGAGGGTCTGGAGCTAATGTCCTCTATTCTCTGAACCTGTCTGTTTCAGCAGTGACCCATATAGTGAGTAGCTGTGTCAGCTTATCAGTTAACCAGCCATCGCTGACAGACAAATACCTTAGACTGAGGTTGGACGAACGAAACTGCTACAAAAGTGCCAACCATTTCAGAGCCTGCCAAAGCCCCTCATTTGTAGGAATTTTCAGACTGCCGGTAGAAAGCTTTCGCCCAAGCTTTCTCAGCTTCCTAATATTTTTGGCTTTTAATTTCTGGTTATTTTTCAATTGTTAAATTGTTTTTAAGTTTTTGTTTTTGACCGGCTTTATGTTATTGTAAACTGCCCAGAGATGAAAGTTGGAGCGGTATACAAATTTGATTAATAAATAAATTAATTAATGAACAAACTGTGCCTGCAATAATATGCATTTGCAGGAGTGCTGGAATCAGTTTCTTAATCTAAGGGTTTTTGGCTTTGGGGGGACTATTTTTTGGTATGTTCACTCAGGGATTTGTATTTTTAAATTTTTAATTTTATTGTGGTATTGTTAATAACACTGAAATCAAAGAGAGATGGCATGTTTCTGAGGAGCGGTCAACAGCCTTCCCATTCATGGCTTTAACTGAAACAATGAATAAGGAAGATTTTCCTTTCCAAACAGTACACATGGAGAGGGGAGGGTGGAAGCATGTCAACTAGCCACACCCCCTGGAGCCCACATGTGGGTGGAGCCACACTCCTTAGAAAACTAGCATGTCAGGGAGAAGAATTTTAGCCCAGTCTGCTTCCCTGACATGTTAGTGTTGCATATGTAGGGTTGCATTTTTGTCCAGAAGCATTCCATCATGTGAGCCCCGATCCATAGACTGAAGTGATGCGATCAACAGACATCTATTGCTTCAGTGGAGACAGAACGATGCATAATGTGTTGTTCCTTGATGGACTGTGAGCCATATTTGGAGGCACTTTGTTGCCATAGACTGAGGCCTGGTCTATAGATGCTACTTCCGATTGCAGGTGGGAGGAATCACGTTTTTAAATACTCACACAGTTAGAAAATAAACACAGGAAGGAACAGACTGGGCTAGAACCTTTCTCCCTGGAGTGTCTTTTGTTGTTGTTGGTTGTTTCACATTGAGGAAACATCCCAAACTGGCATTCTGTCCAGCAGTTTGAGGTGACGCAATCAAGTCTCTCATTCTGCTGCATGTGAAGACCAGGCCAAAGTTTGGAGACAGGAAGGGGAATTTCTATAGGGGAAGGAAAGAGTAGAAAACATTCACAGCAGAAGGTGGAGTGGAGTTGAGCATTACTGATAAAGTTACCGGGGACCATCGGAGGGTGTTTTTTTTAAGGAGATAGAGGAACTCCTGCAGATCAGGTACAGATCTGTACACAGGCATATAATCATCATTCATTTATTACGGTCCACGACCAAACAGCAATGACAGTAACCAACAGTTACAGGCAACGTAACTTAAAATACTCCAATACTAAATACTTTTTCAGACAGTGAAAATTGAATTCTATTGAATTCTCTGTCATGGAATGTGGTGATGGCCACCAGCTTGGATGGCTTTAAAAGAGGCTTAGACAAATTCATGGAGGACAGGTCTATCAATGGCTACTAGTCTGGTGGCTGTGGACCACTTCCAGCCTCAGGGGCAAGGTGCCTCTCCATCCCAGTTGCAGGAGAGCAACAGCAGGCGAGAGGGCATGCACATACCTCTTGCCTGTGGGCTCCCCAGAGGCATCTGGTGGGCCATTGTGTGAATCAGGATGTTGGACTAGATAGGCCTTGGGCCTGATCCAGCAGGGCTGTTCTTATGTTCTTAAGTATACTTCCTATCTGTTCCATGCATTTGAAGGGTCTGCAGCCAGGTTCACTTATAAAATGCGCAAAAACACAAAACCCCTTTCAACAATCAGCTACAATTCAATTCAACAAAGAGCTGCAATTCAAAAAGGAATTTAATAATATAATACTAATGTTTAATTTAATATAAATATATGCCATATAATAAAATATATTCTAACTCAGTTAAATATGGTTCCTTCCTCCAAATTAATACAGTACAATATATCCATATGACAAAACTAAATCCATTAAAATTGATAAATGAGATCTCAGAGAAATGTCCACTATGTAACTGGTTACGAAAGCTAAGTCCAAGAATGTCTCCACTGATTCACCTCTGAAGTGTCATGCTCTTAACTTGTGAGCAGTCCTGGAGTGGAATGTTATGGAGAGTAGATTGTACATAATTAATTAATGAAAGAAAATATGTAAATATAGTTCAACCATACAAAAAAAACCTGCAAATCAACTTAAATGTAACCAAAGGGCCAAAGATATAAAATAGATCTATGTGCACTGTTAGTAATTGATTCTGTAAAACATGGTGAAGCCAGAAAAATTATATTTTTATCCTTTTAAAAATAAAGACAATAGATGAAAGAGACTATATAGCCAGATATGTTTCAATCAATGGTCTTTGGTGGATAAATTCAGCTGAATCTTATCAATTCAAAGTTGTTGTTTTTAAGCAAATGTTAGAACACTGACATCAACCTGCATTAAATATTTTTTCAGCCTTAGGTCCTCTTGTGGGCTGGAAGTTAACAGTTTGTTACTGATGATGGGCAGGATGTTACAGCAGTAGTAAAGACATCTAAAGCCAAGCTGAAAAACCAGCCACCTGGAAATTTAACTAAACAGTTAAAAGTTATTACTTTGAAGATAAGTCTTCTGAAATAAAAAGTACAGTATGTTAAATTGTTAGCAAAATCTCTCCCCCCACCCAACGAGTAAGGGAAGAGGCTGCCCAAATGTCTTTAAGAGAGGAGTTCCATACATGAGCACCACCTCTGAAAAAGCCCTGCCTTGTATTAAGAGCTGCGTTCAGATTGCATTAGCAGGAATTGTACATGTTTTCATGCATAGCTTTCATCCATTCATTCCAGAATTTTAATAATAAATCTTCACTCCAGATGATGTTCAAAACAAATCTGCCATGTTTGTGTGTTTTTTTTTAAAATAGGTGAATTAGCTCTCAGCCTCTGTCCCATTCCCATCCTGTAGATGTAAAATGATTTATGGTTTTAAGAAGAAATGTAAGAACGCATTAAAAAAAACAAATATTGTAAACTTGAAGGAAGTGTGTTCAGAGAAAGCTGATCTCATAGCTGGAAATGCCAGCAGTCTCCTAGTCCTGAAACCCAAATGCTTGTTGATTTTGGCTGAATGCATCTGTTGAGTACCGAGTGACATTTACCTGTGCAGGCAGCATCTTGGATTTCAACACAAACTAATCTACCCATCCTTTTGGCATCCGTCATTTCCAATGACCCAAGCTAAAGAGCAGCATGCAGAACCTTGTATGCTCTTGCATTCAGGCAGGGTATCAACTAGCAATTACGGCTAGTAATTCATCTGGGCACATTTTGAGGAAAGGGGTGACCTGTGGCGTGCACATATCGTCAAACAAAGAGAGGCTTGGATCACGACAAGAATGCCTCCGCATGCTCCCACCCAGCTAGTTATCATGCCCAATCTTGACAACATAACAAGGAGGGCAGAAAGTCCAACCTTGCCTCCCTTCCATCCCCATGCATCTAGCCAGTTCAGTATTGCTTAAGAAAACACATTTGAAATGGGCTTTAGCTTCTTATGGGGTCATGCTGCCCCCTCTTTTTTTTTTTTGTCATGGTTGTAACCAGACGATAGCTGTAGACATGGAGGCCTAATGATAGGAGCTCTACAGAGAGGAGAGAGGAGGTAGAGAGGGGCACTTTGTGATGGGAACTATGCAAGGAGATACATCTCCTTTTGGTTTCTTTGTTCTGGTGTTGTGCCTTCCTAGTGAATCTTGATTAAGCAAGAATGTAGGTAGAAGATCCTAATGTTTAAAGAACCTGTTTAACTTTTGGAATGTTGCAGATATTTCCACTGGAATGGCATAACATAACGGTTGGGGCCCAGGATACCTGAGGGACCACCTGCTCCCAAGGGTTACTGCCTGCTTGACGAGGTCATCTGAGGGGGCTCTGCTCCGGGTACTGTCAATGAGGGAGGCTCAGTTGCCGTGCTCGTGGGACAGGGCCTTCTCTGTTGCTGCCCCCAGACTCTGGAATGCTCTCCCGGTGGCCATTCGCTCCTCAGTATCCATCAAAGCTTTTAGAAAGAGTGTAAAATCTTGGCTTTTTGCCTAGGCATTTATTTTAGGGGTGTGCATTTTGGAATTTTCTTGTTTCAATTTGTATCCAAATCGAAACATCCCCATTTTGTTTTGTACCAAAATTTTCTGAATCTGAATCAGCCCGGTTTTGTTTTGTAGCCGAATTTTCCAAATCCGAATCCGAATTGATTTGGATTTTTAAAAAGGGTCCCAGGGCAAAAAGAGTGGCTGCTGGTGGTAGCGTCCAATGGGTGGAAGCTAGCAGCCAAATTTCAAAGGAATTAGGCAAAGGGCTGATTTTTTGTGAATTTTTTTGGGTGATTTTTTGTGAAACATCTTTAAGAATTTTCCCATAGGGAATAATGGAGCTTCCAGCAAATGTATCGCTTCAAATCAAGGGGAAAGGGATGACCCAGAGTGGAGTCTGGTGAGTGGTAGTGCCCAATGGGGGCAAGGAAACTTCCAGAATTATTTCAAAGAAATTGGGCAAAGGGCTGATCTTTTGTGATTTGATGAAGTTTACGTGTCTAATATTTCTCCCATAGGGAATAATGGAGGTTTAGGTTTCAGCAGCCCCATAATTCCACTTGGGGGGCACTGGGGTTACCCAGAGTGAGGGGTTGTGTAGTGCACATAGGGTGCCAACCACCCCCATACCCACAAGCCCGTGGGGTACTGGGTTTTGTTGTTTCTGAGGTGTTCATTGTAGATTCTCTGGTAGCATATGAGATTTTCAGTGAAAAACAAGAATCCACTCTCATATGCTACCAGAAAATCTACACTCAGAACACCACAGAATCAACAGAACCCAGCAACCCATGGGTTAGCAACCCTTCCCCTGGCCAATGTGGGGTCAGTAAAGAGTGGCAAGAAGCAAAAGAGCCAATGGGGAACAAGGAGGGAATTGTCAGCAGGTCAGCCCATGATTTAGGTCACCGATCAGAAGGCTGGAAGGGTGGGAAATTCAAAGAGATGTCAAACACAAAATGGAGACTGACTTAGAGATCACCACAAAATGGAGGTCCAAAACAACAAAACATTTTGTAGCCGAAACAGGGACGTTTTGTTTTGTATACAAAACTTTTGGATCTGGAAAATGGGTGTTTTGTTTTGTCTACAAAACACCCGAAACAGGCTGTTTTGGGTACAAAATGTTTTGCATCCGAAACGTTTCGCACATCCCTAATTTATTTGATTCTCTGCTGCTGCTCTTTGTACTCTATATTGCTTTTATGCTTTCGTTTTAAATTCTTAATCAGATTTGTTTAATATTTTTCACTTAATATTTTAATTGTGTCTTTTTTACCATCTTGTGTTTAAAATTTTGCTGTAAACTACCTTGGGATTTTTAATGAAAGGCGGTATATAAATTTAACAATAATGAATGAATGAATGAATGAATGAATAAATAAAACAACATTGTCATGCACTGCGGTGACGGGATGCTTCCCTGGTATCCCTTGTGCAACATCAGCACGCAAATGGCATCGGCTCATGCGCTGGTGCCATTTACGTGCTGACACTGCACAATGGATGCCGGAGAAGCATCCAGTCACCGCAGCGCAGCATTTTAAAGGGGAAAGTGGCACAAGCTGCCGCTTGCACAGAGATATTTCTGGTTGAACAGCACCGCGGCGGGGTGGGATGGCGGAGGCTTGGAGGACGGGCTTTGGTGCCATCCCAAGGGAGGCAAGGGGTTCCCTTAAGAGGAGGCGGGCAGGTCCTATCTGCCGGTCCTCCAAGCCTCTACCACATTATCATTGACTACTGAGAAGATCAGTAATGGAGGAAAAGCTTCCCTGAAAGTCTGCTTACTCACCAAGGATGGACAGATAGGACCTGCCCGCCTCCTCTTAAGGGAACCCCTTGCCTCCCTTGGGATGGCACTCCCAAGTGGTGAGTAAGTGGACTTTCAGGGAAGCTTTTCTCCCATTGCCGATCTTCTCAGTAGTCAATGATAAAGTGATTGGCTTCCAAGAAACCTCAGAAAACAGCCAGAAAACCCTGGCCTTGAAAAACAGAGGCTCTAGAAACCTCTCAGGAGCTAGTACAAGTCAGAGAGCAGAAGCACCTAGTGATTAGATAGAGAAAGGAGACCTCACAACCTAAGTAGCAGACAGCAGGCCTCAGGCTTCTCTGCCCACTGCTACAGTATTTCCAGGTTTCCCCCTTTAGTGGTATTGTGGATGTCCTCATGATGAATCTAGCTGGTGAAATGCCATATGCACAAATACCCACTACATGCAACAAGGGAGAAAACAGGCATTTTGCCTCAGGCCTTCTGTGAAGATGTATGTTGGGTGGACTGAGGAGCAAAGGCGTCTTGAGGTGAATAACAGTCTAGTTGTGGAATTATAAACGGGTGATCAGTTCATTCACTTGACTTCAAGAGAGAAAAGAATTGTAAAATATATTCTGTTCTAGTGCATGAAAAGCAGGTCTTAGGTAAATGATGAAGTCTGAAAAATATACCCCCACCCCTCCCTCTCTCTCTCTCTCTCTCTCTCTCTCTCTCTCTCTCTCTCTCACTCACACACACACACACACACACACACACACACACACACACACACACACACAGCTCAAGGCTAGCCTCTTCTATAAATAAAAATATCCCACCCGCCTTTCATAGAAATCTTTGGGGAATTTAGTAAGAGTGTTTGAACAGATATTTCTGTTCAATTAGGCCACACTGTACAGTGGCTTTATATGAAAGGCAGCCTAGAGATGGAGCGAGCGAGTGCAGGAGAGCAATGTGGAAGTGAGAGTACGTGGTAATGATAACAACCCTGCTCTGGTTGTAAGTGTCATCACCTCTTTATTCTTAATCAAAAGGCTTCCAATCCCTTCCCGAGGTGTCCTCGGGAAATGAAGGGACTGCCGGAGAAATCATTTGAATGTGGCAGCCCTTGATAATGATGAAATGAAAAAAAGGTTCACTTTTTTTTTTTTTTTGGTTGTTTGGGTGAGGAGGAATTCAGCACATGGCTCGTGAAAAGGCAGCGGTTTAATAGTGCTGAAGGCAGCCACAAGGGCTTCTTGGCCTCCTTTGTGGAGATAATGGCTGTAACAAGGGCTTCCCCTCAGCCGGCTCTCAAGGCCTGACAGAGCAGAAACTGCCCGAGGTTCCAGGGTGAAGCCTGGAGGAACTGAGAGCCAGTTCACATACGCAGTTGTCCGTGGAGATTATTGACGTGCTGTCCATGCAGTGAAGTTGTCTACCGAAGCACTCATGTACACTCAGACACCAATTTATTACATACTGATTGATCGAATACATTTTAAAGCTGCTTTAAAATATAACAGCAAATATAGGCAATATAACCTTGCATGTATAATATATATGCAATGCAACATAGAACAACAATAAACATAACACAGGACTGGAATAACAAATGCAGCATCATAAACCAGAGCGGCTGTGGTGTGTGCCATTTAAATGTCATCTGTGCTTTCAGATTATTTGGGAGAGGACTCAGGTGGGGTGGCCACAACCAGAAAGAGGCAGGGGAAAACATCCAGAAAGTCTTCCCAATGTTATAAGACATGTTATGCAGAGTTAGGGTTGCCAGGTTGCCAAAAATGACCCTATTTCTCCAGCTTTTGGCTCTCCAAAGTACTTTTTCACACAGTGCATAATTAATCTATGGAATTCCTTGCCATGGGATGTGGTGGTGGCCACCAACTTGGATGGTTTAAAAGGGGCTTAGACAGATTCATGGAGGACAGGTCTATCAATGGCTACTGGTCTGGTGGCAGTGAGCCATCTCCAGCCTCAGAGACATGATGCCTCTCAATCCCAGTTGCAGGGGAGCAACAGCAGGAGAGAAGGCATGCACATACCTCTTGCCTGTGGGCTCCCCAGAGGCATCTGGTGGGCCACTGTGTGAATCAGGATGCTGGACTAGATGGGCCTTGTACCTGATCTGGCAGGGCTGCTCTTATGTTCTTATGTCCCCCTGCCCCCTTCATTGATACACATGGCCGCATCCCCAAGGACTGGGGGACTGCAATAATTGTTCCCATCTTTAAAAGGGGCAGCAAAAACGACCCTGCCAACTACAGGCCTATTAGACTGCTCAACACAAACAGCAAACTTTATGTGAGACACCTGCACTGGAAATTATGGGACTGGTTGAAGCAAGAAAATCTGCTGGCAGAGGAGCAGGCTAGCTTCCATGAGGGCCGGTCTACTACTGACCAGTGCCTAGTACTCCAGCACCTTGCTGAAAAGTACTCTTCCTCCAATACAGCCTCCCTGTATGTAGCCTTCATTGAGTTTAAAGCGGCTTTTGACTCCATCTCGAGAGTTAAATTATGGGAGAAGCTAGTGGCCTCCTTGATCGACCGGCAATTGTTATACTTAATACGTATGCTACATACTGACACATCACTCAAGGTAAGGTGCAACCAACAGGGACATCTCACTAGTGCTATCGTTACACAAAAGGGTGTAAAACAAGGCTGCATTCTGGCACTGTTACTATTCAACTTCTACATCAATACAATGGTGGGGTGAATTAGCAACTTAGACTTCCATCCCTCTAAACACGCAGGTGCCCACATCTCCACCCTATTATATGCGGATGACGCAGCAATACTCTCAAGGACACCAATTGGCCTTAAATGAGCACTGAAGGCCCTGGCCCAGTATCGCAAGGAAGATATGCTGGAGCTGAATTTCCACAAAACCAAAATCATGGCCTTTGCCAAAAGGCCCCAAACCCACTCCTGGTTTATAGATGGGCACAAGATAGAACAGGTCCCTTGCTTTTAACTATCTGGGGATAGTCCTGCATTCCTCCGGCTCTAGGAAGACACATGGGGAGTATGCAGCACTAAATGCACAGAGGAGCTCCTCTGCTATTCTTAAGTTCCTCCAAACAAGAGGTGGCCACTATATACCCCCAGCTCTAAAACTGTATAAAGCCAAGCTGATAGCGCAGCTACTCTCTGGTGCCCAGCTCAGCCCCTTCCCCAACTTTTCCAAGCTGAAACATGTGCAATCAAAGTTCCTAAGAGCAGTTCTTCAAGTACCAAGATGTGTATCTAATGCTATCCTGTGACTAGAGACAGGCCTAATGAAAGTGGAGGCAAGGGTATAGATGACCATACTGAACTACTGGCTAAAGCTCTCCCTTTCCCCCTCAGCCCTAGCCCCCCTAACGCTATGTGATGCCTTCCAATCCAGTTGGAAACAGACAGCTATGAATAAAATAAAGTCCCTGGGCCTATCCCCGCTTCACTTAGTTAACGTGGGGTACAACCCGGCCAAGGTACTCATCAAACAACGTATTACGGACACAGAGTGCCAATCTGACATAGGCAAGGCCCCTAACTTCCCTGTAAGTGAAGGACTCAGGTATGTCAGCACTCCCTTGCCATACCTAACCCAATTGGAGGTCCCAAAGCATAGGAGGGCCGTTACACTGGCAAGTTGCCATGTGCTTCCCTCAGCCGTGCTTGAAAGTCACTATAGGAAGATCCCTGTCTCAGAGCGCAAATGCCCTTGCGGCTCAGGGCAGGTAGAAACAGCGGGACACATTCTTCTGCATTGCCTGTTCTACAGGGACATTGATGCCTCCCTCATCTTATCACTATTACATGGCTATCCTGGGTAAACAGACCAGTTCTACACCTCTTTGCTGCTCTCTGATAGCAACCCTGCTGCCACCTTACAGTGTCACCAGGTTCTGTGCAGCAGTGATCAATATCTGGTGGATGATGTTCACTCGTGCCTGGAGCCCACCTCTATGAACTGGAGAACAGCCATGGTTACCACCTTAGTGTGGCAGCCCAACAACCTATAGACCTGCAACTTCCTGGCTACTTTTGTACTGGCTTATATTTTTGTGTATATTATATGATATAATATTTTATAACTTTTAACACATATTAGCTCTTATTATTTTAAATGATGACTGCCATGATTTTATATGTTTTAAATCTTTTAAAACCTTTTCTTACTTTATAAGTATGCAGCGCTATCTAGGGTACTGCTATATGGTTTATTCCTATGCTTCTTATTGCAGCCATAGTTAAATCAAAATGTAGCCCAGAGTCTACGATGTCTCTTATTAGAGCCATAGCTAGATTTTATTTATTTATTTATTTATTTATTTATTTATTTATTTAACGTATTTTATACCGCCCAAAACTTGGGCGGTATAAATGTTTATTATTATTTACATTTTATATCCCGCTCTTCTTCCAAGGAGCCCAGAGCGGTGTACTACATACTTGAGTTTCTCTTTCACAACAACCCTGTGAAGTAGGTTAGGCTGAGAGAGAAGTGACTGGCCCAGAGTCACCCAGCTAGTTTCATGGCTGAATGGGGATTTGAACTTGGGTCTCCCCGGTCCTAGTCCAGCCTATTTTTTAAATATTTTAAATCATTTTATGTTAGTAATGTATTTTAATCTTTTATGTTTCTTATTGTATATTTTAGATCATCTTATGATAGTCTTAGAGTGTAAAATCTATTGCTACTTAGGTTTTAAAATGTATTTTATGCTGGTCTGTGACCGTAATAAAGATTGATGGATTGATTCAGGTTATTTTTGGGCTGCCATTGGGCTCTGCCCCTTTATAACTAGGCTCTGCCCCAGTACCTGGCCCCACCTCCTATTTTTCAAGAGATGGAAGTCTTGTGATATCTTAAGGCCCCACCTTGTGGCATCAATAGGCCCTGCCTCAGCTACCCCCAGGTTTTTGGATATATTGGGCCTGGAAACCCAAAACACCACTGTCAAAGTAATCTGCTGGGTTCAGTGTTGCCCAAAGAGGCTCATGTGATCTGAAACTCTGTGGCATATGTGTTTATGTATGCCATGTACATGCATATTTGTGGATCTATGTATATATATTTTAAACATGTTACATATACAGATATATGCGACAATCCCCACTGCCTCATGGAAGCCTGAACTACCATAACAGCCAACATTAGAGCTATTTTCTCCCCTCCACAGGCTGCCCAAAGTGATTTGATGATAATCTCCAGCTCAATTATAGTGTTCAGCCAGGCTGGTGGTAAAACTTTTTGCCTTAGTAAGAGAGAGACAAAAGAGACTGCTTATTTTGTCCAAAGGTAATTTGCACAATGCATTTATAAAGTTTATAACTTGTACTTTCTGACCAAAGACACCTGGGGTGATGTACAAACTTTCAAACTACTGCTCTACTTCATCAAAGAGTGACATCTCATGTGCTGATAGGGGGAGAGTAAGGAGAAGTGAAGGTGACCTGGGGGCTCCCACTTGCTCCCCAACAGGACAATTCTTAATATGCACCTAGGTTTTTCTTCCATGCAAGCTGAGACTCAGACCGAGGCTACTTTAATCCTCTCCCTTGCCCTGTGTGAAACTAAGGACTAAGGTTTTGGTCGAGTTAAGAACCCTTCTGGATCACACACCAAAGGACATACAAATATATGAAGTTGTTTTAGACTGAGACAGGCAGTGACTCTCTAGAGTTGCAGAGAGGGGTAATGTGCCAGCCCCATCTGGAGGGGCTGCCAGGGATTGAATCTGTGACCTTCTGCATCAAAGCATGTACAATACCATGGAGCAAATGCCTCACCTCAGGTCTACCAACTCTAACATTTTATTTCCCATAGTGGCTGTGGCCAACCAGATGCTTACAAACTGAGCTTCAAGGCTTTCTCCCACTGTTGCTCCTCAGCAACTGATATTCAGTGGTATACTGCCTCTGAACATGGAGGTTCCATGCATCCACCATAGCAAATAGTCATTGAGAGACCTCTCCTCCATAGATTTGTCTAATCCTCTTTTGAACTACCTAAATAAATCAAAGGTTTCAAATCTTGGGTCCCCAGATGTTGGAATACAATTCCCATTATTCCCAGAAGCAATGGCCATATGCCATAGTGCATCAAAGAGTGAGTCAATAGACAGAGTCAAAGGGCAGCACCCAGGCTAAGTTAGTCATGGCTAAATCTCATTGAAACACATGGGACTTAAGTTAGTAATGACTAACTTGTCTCATTGGTTTCAATGGTGTGTAGTCATAACTGACTATCTAGATGCTGGCCAGTGTTGCTCGGTTTTCAACTACTACTCAATTCAAAATGTTTGTATTTGAATTTACTACTTAGCAGGGGCATAGCAAGGTTGTAGTGGGCCCAGAGACAAGATTTTAAAATGCCTCCTCCCTCACTGAAGATCAGCTCATGAAGTAAAGAAATATTAAATGAGGACGATGCAAGTCATTTAATAGTACTAAAGAAAGACCTGCTGTTCTGGTAGCTCCAGGTCTTAACCCTCACCTCAGTTTTGGAGGATGAATACAACTGAAGGAAGCCCGGGCGGGTGCGCTGCTGGGGGAGTCAGTCATGTGATTTGCCTCTGGGGGCCCCCAAGGCAGTGGGACCCCAGACAACTGTCTCCCCTTGCCCTATTATAGTTACGCCCCTGCTACTTAGGATCCTACAAATCAGTTTGCAACAATAAATTCATAAAGGAGGAACTCCTAAAAACCTATTAATACAGTCATTAAAAGAGCAAAAGAGAAACAGAAGTACTAAAAGAGAAAGAGAAACAGAAGTAGTGCAGGTTGAAGTTTGCTTCATTCTGCTACATGTCAAGAACATTTCTGGTGCTCATAAAGGAAAAAGGAAACCCTAGAGCTGAAACAAAGGGAGAATGCAAAAAAAAGAAAAAAAAAGAAAAGAAAAGAAAAGAAAGAAAGAGAAAGAAAGAAAAAAAATTGCATGCATAACCCCTGGTAACTTGGCAAAGAGGCACCTTTTTAATGTGGTGATTCTCTTTATTTAGCAGGGGGAGAGTAACTGGCCCTATCCACCCCCAGCACAGTACCTCTAGTGACTGTTGCTGGTGTCTATCTCATGATTCTTTTTAGATTGTGAGCCCTTTGGGGACAGGGTTCCATCTTATTTGTTTGTTATTTCTCTGTGTAAACCACCCTGAGCCATTTTTGGAAGGGCGGTATAGAAATCAAATGAATGAATGAATGAATGACTCAATATTGCTTGCAAAAAATTGTATTTTTGCCATTTGATCCCCTCCCCCCCAATAGACAATACCTGATATAGCTGCCTTAAAATTTACCCACAGGGCTTAAGATAATTTTTAAAAGGATCCAATATCAAAAGCAAAAGTTGAAATAATTTATTTAATGCATCTGTTTAAAAAGATGTGTATCTTGCCTTTCAGGACAAAAAGGCCTCTCAATCTATGCAAAATCCATTGAATATACATTCCGGTCATATGCTAAAGTACTGAGTGAGAGATGGTGAAATAGGAGCAGCAAGCAGCCGGGAATGACTCCCGAGTCAAAGGCAGAGGGGTACGCACATGAGCCTCCTTCACATGTGCACTGTAGGTGTGGAGGAAAAAGCAGGATTGTTCTGCCTCCCCCGCCCCCTCATTCCAGACGTTCTGTAGAGCACTGGAAAGGAGAGCCTATATGTGCTTTGGCCCTGGAAGCAGTGTCAAACATTCAGCTCCTGGCAGTTATTCGCACCTGGCTGTGGGGTAAATGTTGAGTGAAGCCACTTCGAATCACACTCGCGGCCTTGAGGAAGGCAGCCCCTCCCTTCTGCTCTCGGGTTTTGTTTTGATGCAAGTTCACGTTTTCCTCCGTGTTTTCCTTCTAGCCAATGGTGGGGGGAGAGAGAGAGTACTAAAGAGCTACATCTGCATTTCTAAAAAGAGCATCCTTCTTATCATGCTAATGATTCTACATTGGTGCCTCTCCCTATTTGCTCCAGCATTTTCAGAAAAAGTAGCTTAAAACCAGCATTTTAAAAACCTGGAAATACACCGACATAAGCTATAGTTTGGAAGACCAAGCCTGATTTGTGTGTGGAGTGGGTCTAAGAATCTCGAAGGGACTTCAGGGTAAGTTTGGCTGGTGTGTGAACGTATACACTCTCTTCTGAAGGAGATTCGGGGTAGAAGCCCTGTCTGTAAAGCCTCCTGGGTTCCTCTAGTGTCATCTTACAACCTCCTCGGCATCCTCTCCTTTCTGTTGCCAGCCACTCTGTTTGTCATGGGTCAACATAGGGAGTGGGGGCAGCATCCATGTTGTAAATGCTAAGCAAAATGATCGGCAAATACGACGGATGTTTATATACCGCTTTTCAGCAAAAGTTCCCAAAGTGGTTTACAGAGATAGGAAATAAATAAATAAATAAATAAATAAATAAATAAATAAATAAATAAATAAATAAATAAAATAAAATAAAATAAAATAAAATAACTGGTGGGAGGAGGGGGGAATAAACAGAGAGGGGAGAGAAACACAACCAGAATTGGAAGCAGACAGGTTCTGTGAAGGGTTCAAGGCCAGGAGGCCCTGACTGATAGTTGGAAGTTGGTGCAGCAAATTGGAGAGAACAAAACAGGAGTGCATTAGGTGCTGCAGCCAGCTTGAGAAGGACTCAAACTCAGTTTACACATGTATCCAAGCTGAGCCATAGATGACAATACCATCAGATAATTCGGAGCTGAGGGAGTCTGGGTGCCAGAGTTAAGGGAGCCCAGGGGGAGCAAGCTGGGCATTGGAGCAAGCCAGATCCAGGAAAGACGATTGTTGCCCAGGCAAAGCCACAACCTGAACAGGAAGTCTTTCTAGCCCTCCCTGTTAAGAATAGTGTTCCATAGCTGCTTCCCTCATACACACAAAGAAAACTTAACTAGCTTTAACTAACGGTTTAGTCAGCAACAACTCCCTTTTCTCCTTCTCCTTTCCCTCGCTTTTCCTTTCTGACTCCACCCCCACATGCTCTACAGGATCCCCACTGGGACAAACATCCAAACAACGAAACACAAAAGATAACAAGATAGAATTCAACGAGGCGCTTCACACGACATGTGCGGAGCGCCTGATGGGGTTCTGCAAGGAGAGCGGGCTTAGCCCGCTCTCCACACAGACAAGCAGCTGGTAGCTGGGTGGCCGAATCGGGGCTGGGGCTGCCAGTGGGGGCTGTGGGGATCGGGGGCCACGCGACCCCAGGAAGTTCCAGGAGGCCCCGTGCAAGTGCTTGAGGCATCCTGGAGAGACCCCTGAGCCTGGGAGGCTGCTTGCAGGCTTTGACGATTGCCCCAAAGCGGGCTAGGCTCCCTTAGCCCGCTTTTGGGCAATCCCGGGAATAGCACTAGCAATAGCAATAGCACTTACATTTATATACTGCTCTATAGCTGGAAGCTCTCTAAGCGGTTTACAATGATTTAGCATATTGCCCCCAACATTCTGGGTACTCATTTTACTGACCTTGGAAGGATGGAAGGCTGAGTCAACCTTGAGCCCCTGGTCAGGATCGAACTTGCGACCTTCTGGTTACAGGGCGGCAGTTTTACCACTGCGCCACCAGGGGCTCAACATAGCCTCAACAAATAGCCAATGGCCAGTCTGGGTGAGTGCAAGTGGGATGTGGAGAAGTTGTCTGAAAAAAATTCTCTGAAATTATTTTCACATTTCAGTTTCTCTTTGGAGGAACCCTGAAATTCCCTTTCAGATTTCACTTACAAGAGATTTTGGTTCTACTTTTGGACCTGAGATTGGAGATGCTCTGTTATCCTTCTGTGTTCAAGGAGACGCTCTAGCTTGTATCCTTGGTGGCTTTCCGGGCATGGCAGCTGCACATAAAGCCATGGCATGCCTGCAGAGTTTTGCAATGAATTTAGAGAACAATCTTTCTTCTATGGTTAATAATTGTATTAATGTCACGTGACAGAATCATGAATTATGGGCATCAAACATGCAAAATTGGGCCAGTCATTTCTCTCTCAGCCTAACTTACTTCACAGGGTTGTTGTGAGGAGAAACTTAAGTATGTAGTACGCTGCTCTGGGCTCCTTAGAGGAAGAGCGGGATATAAAATGTAAATTTAAAAAAAAAAACATGCTTGTGGTTGCACCTCCCTTTCACCACTTGAGGGTGCACTTATACAGCTATTTACTGTGGAGGGAAAGGCAAGCTTTCTCACCTCATCATTAGAAAACCTGTAAACCTCACCCTTTCTCACGCAGATTTCAAAATGTTGCTATTCAGCTTGAGCTACTGCAGAAGGGGTAAATTTAGCTCAGGAAATCGGTTTTGTCATGCTTACGCATTGTGCAATTAACTTAATAAAAGAAGCTATTTTTAAAAGATAGCTTCAGTAAAGTGGTCTTGGCTTCTCTCCACAGACTTCAGTTCACGTGGCTAAAGGCTACCTGCCCAGTGGGTCTGGTTTGGCTTGTGGTTCCAGCCTAGGAGATAGACGGGGGTCCCATCCCAGCTGTCGCTCACTTTGATGGCTTGATTTGTCACACAGCATTCGGTGCCACGGCAACAGGAAAATCTCAAACTGAGCAATGATTTATGGAACATAGCAGAGAAGCAAAGGGCTCTCTTCTGGCTCAACAAAACAGATCTCAGAGTAACTCAAATATATTTAGGTTGTAAACTTACAGACAGGGTCTGTCATTCATGTTCTGATTGTACAACACCTTGCTTTTAGGTGCATAATAATCATAAATAGTGGCTGATACCCCACGCTGCAGAATGCAGGCGTTAGGGACCCATCGGGGCTGCTGCACAAATGGAAGGCAGTCCCATGGTGTTGCACAATGACTTAAAGCAGCGCCCACACAGTTGCACCACACTGCTTCCATTGGAAGTATTGGAACACAGCCGCATGCTGCCTTAAGTCAGTGTGCAACTGTCCTCTTGTACAGCACCATGGGGCTCGCTTCCGCATGCTTGGCAGTCCTGGTGGGTCCCTAATGCCGGCATTCTGCTGAATGGAATGCCAGCCAATAATAATCTATATATTTAAAAGCTTTAGGAGGTATGTCACACATCCCGGGGTATGTGGCACATCTTGTGAGAGTTGTCCAGAGGAGAGAGAAGGCACAGAGTAGCAGCGGATGGAGGGGCAGTATATGAGGAGGAGGAGGAGGAGGGAGGACCGAGAAGGCGGCGGAGCTGTGGCAACAAGGAAGAAAGAAGAAGAGACATTGAGCAGTGGCCTCCGTCGCCCTGCCAAGTCTCCTTGCAAGGAGGATGGCTGGGGCAAAGAGTGCACCAAGGGCCATCCATGCAAGCCAGGAGGGAAGCCCCAGCTCGGCCGTTCTCATGAGGAGATTCGGCAGGGTGACATGAGGGAGGTTGGCGGTAGGAGTGGAGAGAAAGAGACAAAGAGTTGGGGTGAGGGAGAGCAAGAGAGTTGTGGGGGGAGAGCAAGAGAGAGAGAGGTGTGGGAGGATTAGGAGGAAAGTGAGAGTGAGTTGTGGGGGGAGCAAGAGAGAGAGGTGTGGGGACTGATAGACAAGAGTTATGGGGGAGACTGAGAGAGAGTTGGGGGAGTAAGAGCAAGAGAGAGAGAGAGTTGGGGGGAGTGTGAGAGAGTTGTGGAGGGGAGAGTGTGAGAGATAGTTGTGGGGGGAAAGCGAGAGAGAGAGAGAGAGAGAGAGAGAGAGAGAGAGAGTGTTGGGAGAGAGCAAGAGAGCAATAGTTGTGGGGGAGAGCAAGAGCACGAGTTGTGGCGTGGGGGAGAGAGAGTTGTGGGGGGAGAGTGGGGAAGGTTTCACCACCTCTGCTACCATCCTGGATGGCAGGGGGAGGCTTAAGGAGTGGGGAGTTGGGGAAGGCAGGTCAGGGAGCCAGGTTGTCCAGGGAGGGGTGAGTGGCGGAGAACTAGGGCACAGATATTCTGCGCAGAGCCAGCTAGTAATAATGAATCTAAACTATGCATTACAGAATGTTTTGCAAAAATATTAGCAGAGTTTTGCGACAGTATTAATATTTGAGCCTATGTTTTAGTTTTCTGTTGAGTTTTCAAAGGCAAAACATGTTTTGAAACAGCCAAAATGTCTTTTTGTCACCAGACTCTATGGAGTTCTATGGAAATCAAAGTCACTCGTCCATTTTTCCAAATGGTACAAAGTTCCAGGATCAACCTTTAGAGCAGTGTTTCTCAACCACTGATCCACGGACCGGGAACGGTCTGTGGGGCATTGGGTACCAGTCCATGAGGCATCACTAATAAAAATCACTCCCTAAAAAAAACAATTTCGGGCCAGCGGGGGCTCTCATTTCCTCAAAATGAACATTATCCAGCAGCAAGGGCTGCCTGGAAATGATCTCCAGACAGCTGCCCGAAATTGTTTTTTTGGGGGGTTCCTGGAGGTGGGGGCAAGGGGGGCATCTCCCTTATTAACTGCTGCTCCGGGAAAGTGCGCACCAATAATGTACAGGTTCATGACTCCAAAAACGTTGAGAAACACTGCTTTGGAGGACAGGTTTCTTTGTGAGATGAAAGAACTGGTGTTATATATACATACTCACACGTAAAATGATACCAAGTGAAGGGGGAACAGGCAGGCATGGCTAATTTTAATTATTATTACATATTTACCCTTCTCTTCCTTGACTCAATTCCCCCAAAAGCTATAGTTCCTAATGCTGCTTCAGTTTAAAAAACAAACCGTAACAGGTTTTATTTATTCTTTTTAGGCAGATTAAATAAATCTCAAAATTATTTCTTCCAGACTTTCTTACCAGTTTGGTTTTTAGTTTTAACCCCTGGCAAGTTGATGTTGCCTGCATTCCAGGTCCAGGGAACTTTAGTTGGTTGTCAGTATCCCAAACAGACGCTGCAAGCACCTTTTTTTCTAGATAAGGGAATCATCCTTGAACTCCGGCATCCTTGGTACCTTACATCCATATGTTCTTAAGAGCAGCTCAGACTCTTTGTTGTGTTGGCATGACTGTTCAACACAGGCACACACCTGCACATGTGGTGGAGCTGTGATGTCTCAGGCAGTTTCCCAGGACATCTCTAGAATTACTCATCAAACTATTAAGCTGGCATCTAATCTTGCGATCATGTCAATTTTAGGGGAAGTTCATTAGGCTGCCCTCTGTGAAGAAGTCATTGCACATCTCTTGGTTGCTGCATGTGTGGAGTTTATCCAGCACTGGAAAGTATGTAAGATAAAGGTAAAGTGTGCCATCAAGTCAATGCCGACTCCTAGCACCCACACAGCCCTGTGGTTGTTTTTGGTAGAATACAGGAGGGGTTTACCATTCCTGCCTCCCGTGCAGTATGAGATGATGCCTTTCAGTATCTTCCTATATCGCTGCTACCCAATATAGTACCAGTGGGGATTCAAACCAGCAACCTTCTACTTGTTAGTCAAGCATTTCCCTGCTGCGCCTCTTAAGGTGACTCAGAAAGTATGTAAGCCACAGCTCTATTTACCCATTATGTCCAACACTTGTACAATCTGTTTACAATGCAAACAGATACAGACCCTGCACACCGGCACAGTTATTTACAGGTATAGCAATGCACTTCCCATCTGTACCATGCATTTGAGGGGTTCACTGTACTGGGGTTCACTTTTAAAATGAATGCAGGTACAGTCATTTACACTAAAACATGTACAAGCATGGTGTCGTGAGACATTTGAATGCAGGTACAACATAATGTCTGAGTAGGGTGTAGGTCTACAAAACTGGAACATGCATATGTGGCACCTAGAGGTAGCGTCAGAGGGGGTGAGAGGTGAAGCAACCCCCCTGCAAATACCTCAAACCCCCCACTGATGGCCCCCTGTAGTTTCTTGATGGAAAGGTACTTTTAACATATTCAGAATACATTTTATTACATTAATATTGATAATGAACATCAATGTCTATAAAGGGCAGTTCCACATAGATTCACCTCCATCTGTGTTTAGGAGTGTGAAATAATGGTCATGTTCACATGAGCAAACGGGTGTGGGGAGCTGGAGAGAAGGCAGGTTCCTATCTTCCTTTCCCCAGATGACCAGAGCCTGTTCATGGCTCTCTGCTACTCATGCGCCCACACAAATGGCATGAGTTATCTCCATAGTTAAGGTCAGGAGGGGAGGGAAACCAAGCTGGGTCCTCCAGTATCCCACAAGGCACTGTGCGAGCAGTAGAGAGGCAACCCTCAGTAAAGCAACAATGCTCCTCTCCCTGACCTTACAAGCCTCAAAACTTTATGGTACACGTGGCTGCTGGCCACCGGAGAGCAGTTCAAAAGCAGCAGCGGCATAGATGACCAGAACAAGAGGTGGGACAGGCTCTGTTTCCCCCCTGATTCACTTTTAGCTTGGGTAGTGGCTCAGGGCTACCCAGGCTCGAAGTTGCTGGGTCAGAAGGACTCTCCAATCCCCAGATGTCCAGAGATTCTTGGGTTAATCCTTTCCTACCCAGGAATCTCTGATTGTGAGAACAACTTTCTAGTGTTATTTCTCTTTCAGAAATCTAAGATATCACAGCTTACCCTCTGATCAAAATGCACTTTGATCCACCAGTCCCTGCCCACCCACCCCCGCCCACCATGCTGCCATTGAAGGCACTCTCCTAGAGAAATTGGACCACCAGACTTGGCTCTTCAAAGGCTTGATTAAACCTCATACCTATGATCCTTTTCTAGCATATATCAGTCATTATATGTCTCTGCTGAAGACCTTCTTAGTGTTGGAAGTTAAAGGACTTTGCGCTGTCAATTGTCTCAGACAGTGGAGGACAGACTAGTGAGTCAGAGGGCTAGAGGGTCAAGACATTGGTCATCCCTTCTCCAGTGCTCTGACACTATCCCTTTAGATATGTAGATTGCTAATCTCAGGGATTAATTTCCTTCCTCTCTCTCTTCCCTACCTGCCCTTCTACCTTGCAACATGGCAAGCCTCTCTCCCAGCACCATGTGTGCAGAGAAGATGCAGAATCCATCTGCATCCAGCTAGATAGATAGATTAGAGATCCTAACTCCTCACTTTCCTGTCTAGAATGGAGTTCCTTAATAAATGCCTTATATATTGATTTGAAACTATGAATTGGCTCCAAGTTACTTTACTTTCAGCATACACGCATGCCTAACTAAACTACCGCTGTGTTGTGCCTCTGTGCACTCTGCTATAATGAGAAAGGGATTTTCTCACCACAGAGAATTTCCAACACTTAGCCCATCAGTCTTTTGGAGTGATGGAAGGTCAGACTACATGTCATGTCAAGCACATACTTACCACTAACACACTTATTTTTTCTTCTTTACCAGGGATATGAATGGGATTGGGAACAGGGCATGGGGCTATTCACACATCGTGTTCAACACGTGTACAATCTGTGTACAGTGTACGCAGGCACAGATCTGTTTGCATGTACATTTCAGGGGCATAACTATAATAGGGCAAGGGGAGACAGTTGTCTGGGGGGCCACTGCCTTGGGGGGACCCCCAGAGACAAGTCACATGACTGACTCCCACAACCACACACCTGCCCGGGCTTCCTTCAGTTGTATTCATCCTCTGAAATTGATGTGAGTGTTAAGAACTGGAGCTACCAGAACAGCATGTCTTTCTCTAGTACCATTAAATTATTTGCATCCACAATTTACAAAACCTTTAAAAGAATAATTTAGTATGATGTTCTATTGTGGCACATAGGAGATATCTATATCTATATCTATATCATCTATATCTATCTATCTATCCTATGTGCCACAATAGAACATCATACTATATATATATATACTAGTGATTTGAGGCCCGTTAAATAATGGGCGCTAGTAGAGTTGTGTGCTCCGGGCCCCCCGCCGCAATTCCCCCTTCCGCCGCTGCCAGCCTCCGGTCTCCCCGGCCGGGCAAGGGCCCCAAAGTCTCCCCCCCCGCCCGGTTTTGGCAGCGCCGCCAGGCCTTGGCGGCGGCTCCGCCACCACCTCGGCTGGCTTCCCCCACCGCCTCTTCCCCCCGCACGGCTTCGGCGGCGCAGCCAGGCCTCGGCCATGGCTCTGCCGCCGCCTCGGCCGTGCCGCACCCTCTTCCCTGGCTTCCCCGGCTTCGCGGGGCTTCCCCGGCTTCACAGCGGCCGCTTCTGGCCTTTCCACGGACGGGCAAACAACCGTCCAACATGGCCGCCTGGTGCTGGCGGTTCTGTCTCCCTCGGCTTGTTCTGGGCATGCGCTCTGCGCATGCCCAGAACAGCCGAGGGAGACACGGACGCACGCCAGGCATTTGACACGGGCGCACACTTAGCCTTTTATTATAGAGGAGAGAGAGAGAGAGAGAGAGAGAGAGAGAGAGAGAGAGAGAGAGAGAGAGAGAGAGAGAACTAGGCTTTTTGTTACCACTTTTCAGCCTCATTTAAGATTTCTTTACTTCATGAGCTGAGCTTTGTGGGGGGGGGCATCTTGTCTCTGGGCCCACTCCAACCTTGCTAATCATGGTATGTTGAAAACAGAGTAAAGCAGCACACTTCCTATCTGTATCCTGCATTTCAGGGGGCTTGTACCCATGTTCCTAGAGGGTTGGCATCTCTTTGCCTTTTCCATTTAGAATAATAATAATTTCTAATCAGAAGCCTGGAATCAAGGGTTTGGCTTGCCAGTTCATATGAACATAGGAGGCTCTCCTCACTGACTTCCCTCTCTCCCAGATTTTCCTCTTCTCCTAGACTTCTGCCTTTGCCTTTCTCCTCTCCTCCTTATTCCTGTGGACTGCTTCTTCTCTCAAACACCAACCCTCATTCCTCCCACACCAGCCCAGCATCCCTTGCACTTTGCAGTGGTTTGCATGGCCTTCCCTGCTGCCTTTTCAGCCCACTGACTTCTTCTTTCCAAGGTTAGCTTTTCTCCCTTGCTAGACCGTTCTGTTGCCCTGCTTCTCTCTGTTTCTAAACTAATCAGCTTCGCCAATGGCAGAAAGGCCTCTGCTTGTTTTGCCCTTCTCCGACATCAGGGCAGCCCTCAGCCAATTACTACCAGAGGCATCACTCCCAATAAGATCCCTTAGCACATAAATATAGATAGGAGGCAATATTCCCCCAGTTACCTTAGTCCTGAATCAACGATTAATATAGTCAGATACTCTCACTGAAATCTGGACCTGTGAATGTGCATCCCACCCTCAAAATTGGAAACCCTCTCAAATGAATCCAAAATGATAAATCTCCAAATTGGCAAAAAAGCAAATAACCCTTCCTGCAAGAGAAAGGCCAGCAGGCAATCTTATACGGCTGTTGACATCCCTTGCCTGCGTGCTGCCTCAGAGGACCTCTGGAGCTTTCTGTGGTTTATTCTGGTTGCAGACCTTGATTGTATCATGGTCAGGGGGGTGGAGGTGGTGGATTGCATTCACAAATGCATACAGGGCTGTGATATGTTCTCTTGTGTGCCTTTGGTGGCATTAGCAACCACAAGGGGTGTGTGGGGAAGGGGGGGTGAAGTGCCTGTGTGAAACTAAAATCCTCCCCGCGGGATTTGTTTAGTGCAAGAGAATGATTAGCAATTGCTAGTGATTAGTAATTTTCTCCCACAGATGGCTTTTCTGCATTCCTGTAGAGCTTCACGTACACAGTAGCTCTGCCAGTGCGTCGCAGAGGCAGAAAACACCATGTGGCAGAAAGGAGGAAATATCTGGCAGGCTCCCCTGCTCTCCTTCAGTGTTATTGTTATAAACAAGCAGCCTAATCGCACTGACGAACAAACAACGAGGAAGAAATATGCTGGCTCCTGAATTATTTTGTACATATCTGGCAAGAAACATCCCATCTCAATCAAAGTCCGTAGGGGGAGCAGGATGTGTGCGGGGACCCCCAGTGAACTATACAGCTCAGGAGTTTGTGAGCAACACTTAGGTTGTGTGGAGTCAGATGTTCAGAGTTTTCTTGTTTCAACCCTTACAATAATCCTATGAGGCAGGAGGAGAGGAGAGCTGGTCTTGTGGTAGCAAGCATGACTTGTCCCCATAGCTAAGCAGGGTCTGCCCTGGTTACATCTGAATGGGAGACTTGATGTGTGAGCACTGCCAGATATTCCCCTCAGGGGTGAAGCTGCTCTGGGAAGAGCAGAAGGTTTCAAGTTCCCTCCCTGGCTTCTCCAAGATGGGTCTGAGAGAGATTCCTGCCTGCAACCTTGGAGAAGCCGCTGCCAGTCTGTGAAGACAATACTGAGCTAGATAGACCAGTGGTCTATCTCAGTATATGGCAGTTTCCTATGTTCCTATGAATATTATTATCCACTCCCATATTGTAGATAGTGGGCTGAGGTGGATTTGTTAGGGTTTGTGGGCCATAGCCCAGTGGTAGAGCATCTGATTTGCATGCAGAAGGTCCCAGGTTCAATCCCTGGCAGCAGGGGCATAGCTAGGGAAGAGGGGCCTCGTGTCCTCCCTTCTCTTCAGTGGCCCCTCGGAGTGAGGGAGATAATGAAGAACATAGGGAGGGGTGGAGCTGGGGGGCTCTCAGGAGCTGGGGTGGGGCCTGGTTTCTTTGAGCCCCTTTGCTCAATTATAGCTACACCCCTGCCTGGCAGCATCTCCAGACAGGGCTGGGCAAGACTCCTGCCTGCAAGCTTGGAGAGGCCACTGCCTGTCTGTGTAGACAATACTGAGCTAGATGGACCCATGGTCTGACTCAGTAGAAGGCAGCTTCCTATGTCCCAATGGAGAAACTTCCATCTTGGGAACGGGACCATCGCTGAGTGGCAGAGCATCTGCTTTGCCTGCAGAAGGTCCCAAGTTCTCCGGCATCTCCAGGTAGGGCTAGGAAAGGCTCCTGCCTGAAGCCCTGGAGAGCCACTGCCAGTCAACTGGGCACTTCTTTGTCGCTCAGTCTCTTAGCCACTAAACTACGTAAATTTCTGTGTAAGAATGCCAGCCCCAGCTGACCATCCCTCCACTTCAGGCCCACATCTGGCCCCAGAGTCCCCACGGCCCATACGGGTGGTGCTAGCTGGAGGTGGCCACACTGCTGCAGGTCTGTCACGGTGCCACGGCCTTCGCTGGGGGATGCATTCTCATTTGCTTGATGTGGAGGCAGATAGATGGAAGAATGCATTTGGCAGTGTGAGCACCTTGAGGCACAACTCCCTCCTTCCACCCTTCCTCTTGGTGAATGGACCTCCTTTCAGAGCCCCCTTCAATGGGCTCCATTCACTGAGGGGGGGTGGGGAGGAGCCCCTGTTGCATGACTTGGTGGCAGCTTCTGCACTCCCCCTCCACTGGTTGGAGGATCCAGCAGTGGCAGCAGCTCTGCCGCGCATCCTCCAACGCGGTGGTGGTGGAGGATGCGCTGCTGCCTGCCACTGCTGCCACTGCCACCACCACCTGTCCTCCCATTTTCTGAGGGTGAGAGTAGGAGGAGCTGCCACCTGCCTCCCACCGAGTCCCCCTCCTTACTTGCTCCTATGCTTGGAGGGCCCCTTTGCAGCCTGACATGGGCACCGTCTACCACAGAGGTCCTTCATGTATTTCAATATAGACTCCAAGTGGGCTTGGCTCTCCTAACACTTGTAGATAGCTGGGCCTCGAAATGGAAGGCGGCGCTCAAATTCAAAATACGATCTTACAGTCTGCCCCAGGAAGAGCTCATCAGGATGGGGTATGATCAAACCACGCGGGTTATTAAACAGCGTGTCCTCGATATACAACCCCAAGTTGAACTTGCAGAGCTGCCAAGAGGGGTCTATTTAGGCAATCAGTCTTTAAATGTAAAGCCTGCAGACTATCTAAACAGACTAATAATAGCAAAATTCAGGAGAGCTATGACTCTCGCTCGCCTAAATGCACTCCCCACTGCAGTTCTAGAGGGGAAGGTTAAAAAATTGCTATATTCAGCCTGCCTTTGTCCTTGTGGCTCAAGGGATATAGAAACTACTGCCCACGTCATCCTTTATTGCACATTTTACAAGGATATTCAAATAAATTTTATTGCCCCGCTATTAACAGAGTTTCCTGGCCACACTGACGAGTTTTATTTAGATTATCTGCTGTCCAATTTTAATGATCTGGTTTCTGGTAACGTGGCCAAGTTTTGCTACATCATTTGTAAAACTCATAAAGAACTCACCATCTAATTGGTTGCTACTGTTAACGGTTATTGTTTATATAGTATGCTGGTCAATGACTGAAATAAAGAATCTATCTATCTTTCAGTATAGACTGGTAGCCTATGGGCACAGTTTTTGCTAATCTGTGAATTATAGCCATACCCTCACCTGCATTACTCCAGGCAGATGAAGCACTATGGAAGTGGAACTGTGGGTAGAGGAGGGATTTGGTGATGGTGGGACTGCAGAAACATGCAGGAGTGACTTTCTGAGTTGCCTAATGTCACCCATTAAATAAATCTTAGTCAATCCTATGAATTTTAGTTACCTAGTTAAATAATTATCTCATTGAATTTGCATTATTTGCACACAGGGGAAATAGTTCTAAAGAAAGAAGCACATTTTCTTTGTATAAATAGATATGTCAGTGATGGGGTGTGCATATTAACACTGCATTTCTCTTCACAAAGACCCTTTATTGTGGAAAAGTTTCATAAAATGTTGATACAAATCAATTTAAAATGTTTCAGAGTACACACCACCATCAGTTTACCATCAAAATATTTTCTTTGTTTTAAGATGATGCAGGCATGTGCTGAAGAAGACATCATTGACTTAGGAGAGGCATTTCCCATTTTTATGAATGGCTTAGAAAAGGCATTCCTGTTTGTTTTTAAGAATAACTTAGAAGAGGCATTCCTGTTTTTTCTCTTACACAAGAGGAAATGCCTCTTCTAAAATGAGATGATTATCCAGAATTAACACTTGATTAATTCCAGTGTCATTTTAATCCCAGTTATTCTGCGTTGTGTGTTATATATTATGTGCTCTGTTTTTTATTGTGTTTTATGATTATTTATTGTGTTTATTGTCTTTTTACTGTATATTTTATGTTTTTATTCTTTTACTATTAGTGGCCTCAAACAGCAGTGTGCTGGAGGTGCAGGATATAAATGCTACAAACACACACACACACACACACACACACACACACACACACACACACAATAATCTGGAATACTTGCTATAAAATTAATGGATTTTCCGTAAAAATCTGCTGCCTGATTAATAACATTTTAAAGTCAATTTTAAAAACTCTATTAATCTAACTGATCAATCAATGAAATGTTGTAGCCATCTGTGGAACCAAGGTGGGAAGGTAGCATTTTGCCTGAGATGGAAAGGCAACCATTTGCTCAAGGTCAGAGAGGGAGTCTGGCCTTAGCGGAGCTGGTCCTCTTCCAACTTTCAGAAACACACTGAGGGCGACTTCACACATAACCAGTCGCTGGTTCCCAGTGAGTATGTGCTAATGGTGTCAAATCAAATCTTGATTACAGATGTTATGTAGTGGAGGAAAGTGCTGATTTGAAACCCGACATTGGTGGGTTCACACGATACGCCGGGAGTGGAATTTACGGCTCATGCTGGGAGTTCACACTTTCTGGGAACTGGCAGTTGGTGGGATGGGACTTGCCGGTGTCATGTGTGAAGCCGCCCTGAAGGTCTCTTGTTTATTCACTTCCTGCTCACAGCAGAGATTATTTGGGCTCTGGGTTAGGCCTGTGCAATTTCCTTTCCCCTCCTTGTGCCTCAACATGTTGGGGAAATTGCACCGTGGTATTTTGTAATATAGAAATGGTATTTCTCAATTTGCAATGGAAAGAACAACTTTTTAGAATGGGTTAAAGAGTCTATCTATCTATCTATCTATCTATCTATCTATCTATCTATCTATCTATCTATCTCCTATTTTAGCTAATTACTTATTTTGTTATTTATTTTCCAGTAGCTTGTGTTGCAAGGGGGATAAATTATTGTTTTTTCAAAGATGTATAATACAGAGGCCATGTTCACTGACAGCTTAGTCCTATTCAGGTGGATGAGATCCACCAAGGATTTATGTTACTTAGAAATTGCTTTTTCCTGCACTGTGAGTCTCTTAAAAGGGGGGGGGGTTGGAAAAGAAAAGCCCTCAGTCATTCCATCCATTCAGACTGGAGAACTGTCAACCTGTGTGGCCTTGGCATTCGTTTTTCTGAATCATCCACTGTCTCCCACAAAGACATCCAAGATCATCAGAGCATGACTGTTTGGCTTGATGGCAATCACGTCCTTTGCCTACATCGGGGCTCCGTGACTATCCTTTTTACGTTGGCCTGAAAACCGTTGGCTTAATAAGTACTATCCGCAAAATCTATATGAGGAAAATAATGAGTAAGACAGTAGCTCAGGACCAGAAGGTCCTCGTCACACAGTGCATAATTAAAGTCATGGAATCTGTGGTCATAGACTTATCAGAGGTAAGGATAGAAGTGATCTCTTGGCAGCTGCTCCTTTCAGGAGGCCAGGCTGCTCTTCCCCATGCCTGACATAGGGGTGCAACTGCCTAGCAGTCCTCTGGATCAGTGTTTCTCAATGTTTTTGGAGTCATGGACCGGTATATTATTGGTGCGCAGTTTCCTGGACCAGCAGTTCATAAGGGAGATGCCCCCCTTGCCCCCACCTCCAGGAACCCCCCAAAAACCAATTTTGGGCAGCTCTCTGGAGATCATATCCAGGCTGTCCTTGCTGCTGGATAATGTTCATTCTGAGGAAATGAGAGCCCCCGCCAGTCTGAAATTGTTTTTTTTAGGGGGTGATTTTTATTAGTGATGCCTCATGGACTGGTACCCAATGCTTCATGGACCAATCCCGGTCCATGGACCGGTGGTTGAGAAACACTGCTCTGGCTGACGACGGAGGCCAGATGTGCTTCCCTTCAGGTTCACAGTCCCAGAACAAAGAGAGTTGGAACTAGGGCCAGCCCTCTCATGGAGCAGGTTGAAGTGGGCTGCTTCAGGCAGTAGATTGTGGGCACAGCCCACCCAGCATCTTCCTCATGGATGGCCTGTGGAGGAAGCAAAGCAAGTAAAATGGCAGTGCATTGCTTCTCTTTTTCTACTAGGAAGGTGGCGGGATTTGAAAAGAAGTAAACATTGGGAGTGTGGTTTTAATAGGGGTGGGGGAAGGAAAACGTTACCTTTTACTGTTACCTTATTTACATGTCATTGTACACTGCCTGGAGTGGGCAGTATATTAAATGCTTCAAATAAATAAATAAATAAATAAATAAATAAATAAATAAATAAATAAATAAATAAATAAGAAGGAAGGAAGGGGGGCTGGGAGAAGAAGGGGAGGGAAGGGAGACAGGTTGCAGCTTGCTGCTCTGCTTCAGCGGTGAAGATTTGGCCTTGAACTTTTACACTTGTAATTTGTATATTCTTCCCAGTCTGTTTGTACTGACTTTTCAGTCTGCTGCAATTTTTGCAATTCTTTGCAATTATATCTTGGTTTGTAAACCTGGTAACTATTTGTAGCATGCTTTCATGTTTATTCATTAGTATTTATATGCATATATATGTTTACCGTGCTTAAGGTTTTTTCACAGATTTCTGTTTACCCTTTGGCCTGCTTCTGATTCCTTCATGCCTATGTCCCCTCTTAGGCACTGCCCCCCATGTGCCCCCACTCCCCCTCCCCTTCATCCACCTGCCTCCATTTTCTTGTGTGCAGCATGACCACCTCACCGCCTGTCCTCCGGCCTGCCTCCAGCTTCTCACGTGCGCCACCTCACTCATGCTTCCAGTCTACCTCCCACTCATCCTCCTGCTGCCTCCATCCCACCCCACCCGCCATCCCTTCCTGTTTCCAGCCCCCCTACGGGTGAGCAGAGGGTGGTGTGCATGCTTGTGTGCCACGGTGGGGGGTCCTACACACCCTGAAGGAGGGTCGTGTACCACCGGGGTAGAGGTCCACACACTGGGGCTCCCAAACACAGGCCCCCCATGTGCTAGCTTTGCCCCTGTTTGAAAAGTACCTGAGAGAATTGCCAAAGTTTGTCAGAAGGTATAATTCCCCATGCTTTTCTGATGGGGGAGTTTGCCGGCATTTTCTGGCAAATTAACCATTTTTTCCAGGGTTTTTTAATTTTTCTGGTAGCGTGGGTGGTATCTGGAACCTACCTGACAAATGGCATGTTTCTGTCTTCTGTGGTTCGGTCTGGGAGTTTCATGTCAGTGAGTGAGTGAGTGAGGCCCAAGCAGCGGTCTTGGTCTTAGTCTCTCCCTGCATCTCTGTGAACTCTGTACCCATTGCACCCTGTGGAATCTCTTTAAATCCAGGTACTTGATGTGGAGAACTGTAACAGTTGCTGGTCCAGGTGAGTGGAATCTACTAGTGCCTCACCTTGCCTCATGAAAGGACCACCCCATGGGGGAGGATTGTACTTTTGAATTATTCCCTTTTTAAAAAGTAGAAAACTAGCACTCTAAGAAGAATGGTTCCATCTAGCCTTCTCCCAGACACACTATTTCTCTACACACAAGAAGACTTTCCACTGGGGCAGCCTTCAAAAAGCATTCAGCCCCACGCCCCGCCTGCAACCTGAAGTGGTACAGTCCGGGAAAGCTGGATTACACTGATTCTATAAACTGGCCCAGAGCAGCCAACCCTCCCCAGTCCCAAAGGTGAGCATGGAGGGCCGTCTGAATGCAGAAGTGGTGCTGAGGAGCATTCCATGCACCCACTCCCTTGGAATACCTTCACCTCTTTGTGGTCCAAACTGTGCTGATGACAGGAGCTTCTCCAGCATCAGGTTTCTTGAACTGGAAATCACATTTCTCAGTATTACCTGCCTGTTCTCTCCTGTCAGACATTCCTGGGTTGAAGGCCCATGGTTCACGTCAACTGAGCTGCATCTGGCCTAGAGACTTAAGCGACAGACCAGCTGTGTTTGTTCTCTTTAATCCTCCATACAACTATAATCAGGTGCCAGGTGACTCCTCTCCCTCGCTCTCTCTCTCTCAGCTTTTTGCCAGGGCTTATTTCCGTATGCATTTTGATATTTATCTCAAGCTAAAAAAAGGAGGGGGGAGGCTGTGTAGTCAAGTGGAGAGATCAGAGAACAGGAAATCCCAGTTTATTTTGGGACGTTGGCAAAGGGCTTGAAAATAGGTTCTGAGGGCAAGACACACATTATATGCAGATGCGTGTAAGGAAGCCTCAGCTTTGATTTTGAATGAAGAGCAGCCCTGGGAGACCATCTACTTGGGGTGTGGAGTGGTGGAGGTGGGAGAAGAAGAGGATGCTTAATCTTCTCCCCCCCGGCTGGTTTTCTCCTCAGAATTTCCCATGTGCTGCTTTGCTCCTCATGGAGGGAAATATAGGGTCTCTATCGTGCCCCAAGTATGTTTTTCATTTTAAAAAATGTTAGAATTTCATTATGCACATCTGAGCGTCGTGTGTGGTTTGCCTCTCTGAAAAACAGCCATCCCTTCATTTTTTCAAGGAGATATTGCAAAGTAAGTACAGGAGGACACAAGACCATTTTTACATTTAGGCTGCAATAGATGGTGGGGATGTGTGTGATTCATGCTGTGATTCTTCAAGGCCACAGAACAAGTTCAGAACAAGGAAGCTGGCACAGATTTCAGCTTCCTAAGAATCACTCAGTTTTCCTTCTTTCTATTAAAGAAACAACAAATTTCCATCCTTGATAGCTGTGAAGAAATGCTTCCAAGTGCATGAGCCACGACTGTTGAAATCTCAGAAAACCAGAGAAAATGTTGAACAAGATTTCTAAACATGGGGGCGGGGGTGGCACTCTGGGGGCTTCCTCAGCCCTTCCTATAGCTAGAATAAATTATGCAAAACAGTAAAGTGCAGGATAAATTATGCAAAATGAGAGGGATCATGCACATTTGTGCAATGCTTTATGCAGGCCATAGAGTTCAGAATTTCTTGGCAGAAATTTGCCTGAGCACAGACATTTTCTTATTTTTTTTTTGTAAGTGCAGAGTGCATACTGTCCTGATCTTACTCCAAAACCAGAAACAATATATGCCACTTCTCTGTCCATTCTGTCTCTCAGTTTTCCTGTCTGTCTTGGACTTTTCGCTCTGGCCTTCTCTGTTTTCCCTCATTCTTTTTAACATCTCCATATTGCAGTCCTCTTTCCCAAGACCCTGCCTGCTTAACTGAAGTAGGCTCATGTTGATCAATCCCTCTTTGCCTAGATGAGGGATTCTCAAACTTGGATCCCCAGATGTTGTTGGAATACAGCTCCCATCACTCTCAGCCACAATAGCCCCATTGTGGAGAACTGGTCTTGTGGAGGAGAGGAGAGCTGGTCTTGTGGTAGCAAGCATGACTTGTCCCTTTAGCTAAGCAGGGTCCACCTTGGTTGCATATGAATGAGAGACTAGAATTGTGAGCACTGTAAGCTATTCCTCTTAGGGGTTGGAGCTGCTCTGGGAAGAGCATTTAGGTTCCAAGTTCCCTCCCTGGCATCTCCAAGACAGGGCTGAGAGAAATTTCTGCCTGCAACCTTGGAGAAGCTGCTGCCAGTCTGTGTAGACAATACTGAGCCAATGGTCTGACTCCATATATAGCCGCTTCCTATGTGGCTGGGGAGGATGGGAGTTGTAGTCCACCAACATCTGGCAGGGTGGATACAGAGGGAAAGCTTGAAAAGCAATTCTTCACTTAATCTGGGAATGGCCATTTTGAGGGGGAGAAAAATATGCTGGGGGAGCTGAGTAAAATGAGAGTGGGAGGAACTCCTCAAATGGTTGGGGGTAGGGACCTGCACCCATGACATCTGGGGACCCCATTTTGAGACCCCCCTGGCCTAGGCTATTTTGACTGTACTTCCCTTCCCTAGAGTTGGAGCAGTTCAGCCAATGACAGCCAGAGACTCTGGGGAAGACAGCAGCTCAGCCAATGGCACGCAGATACCTTCTGACTGCCTGACCCTTCTGTGACAGGTAGGTAGCCAAGCCAATCACTGCCAGATGCTTCATCTTCATCAGCATCATTATCACCACCACCACCACCACCAAATCCCTTACTGTGTGATTCTAAGTACATTTATTCAGAAATTAGTCGTGATTATTGATTACTCAAATTCTTATTAAGAACATGAGAACATAAGAACAGACCCAAGAATGCTCATCTAGTCCAGCATCCTGTTTCACACAGTGGCTCACCAGTTGCCACAGGGAGCCTACAAGCAAAGGTTGAGGGCATGCCCTCTTTCCCGCTGTTACTCCCCTGCAACTGGTACTCCGAGGCATTCTGCCTTTGAGGTTGGAGGTGGCCCACAGCCCTCTGACTAGTAGCCATTGATAGACCTCTCCTCCATGAAGTTATCCAAACCCTCTCTTCAAGCCATCCAGGTTGTTGGCTGTCACCACATCTCGTGGCGGAGAATTCCACAAGTTGATTATGCATTGAGTGAAATAGTTCTTCCATTTGTTGGTCCCAGATTTCCTGGCAATCAATTTCATGGGATGACCCCTGGTTCTAATGTTATGGGAGAGGGAGAAGAATTTCTCTCCCTCCACTTTCTCCACACCATGCATGATTTTATAGATCTCTATCATGGCTCTCCGCAGTCATCTTTTTTTCTAAACTAAAAAGCCCCATTAATATCCCAGAGTCAAGAAAATGCCCACCCCTCCCTGCTCTGCCCCACCTAAGCGGCTGCAAATGGGGCAGAGGGGAAAAGTCTGTTCAGGGGCCAAAGATGCTTGCCAAGGAGCAAGGCTGGTCTTGCTTTACAGATGAGCTTGGTTGCTTCTGCCATGGCATCCTCCGGGATAAGAGGGATGCTTCTGTGAAACTGGGAATCCAGAACAAAATGACAGGCAGGCTTCTAGACACATCCCAGCTTGCCAGAACTCCTGCCCTCAGCTTGGGCTTGCTGCCACCACTGCCATTGAGGAAGATTTTCCAGACCCACCTGGAAAATGGGAGCAGCGTATTTTGGAGAGACAAAATGGTGCATCACCAGAGGAAGTGGGTTGAGCCTCCCCCCTCATGCATGTGGTAATGCCTCAGGTGCTAAATTGACTGTAACATGACCTGCCATGTGCCCAGCCTGCATTTCACCCTCTTTAGGCAGCTCAGATATAAGTCCCTCTCCCATGTTCAATGTGCATAGGATTCAGCCTTAATATATTGCAACTTAGTACAGGATAATAAAAGGTCTGTAATGGCAGCAGATTCTTGTTACCAGATACCCATAACTATACTTGGTTGCAAGAATCAAGTTGCATTCACTTTGCCCTGCTGAGGCGATGAATGCTTGGACGGTCCATAATTCATCAGGTTAGAAAGGGCTACAACTCAAATTAGGTAGTGGGTAGGAGCACCCTGCAAATCCAGGCGTTGGCAACATCACAATGTGTTGCTGAGGAAATGAAACTCTTGGCCTTCCCTTGTGTGTCCCGGTTCCAGGAAGACCAGGTGCTACCCTGTGTATTTTCAGTTGGGCCTTTTCAAAACATTTCTCTTTTCTTTCCCCTTTGAAGTCTGGCCAGTAGCCTCTGCTTCTCAGAAAACGTACTCTGCTCTTCAGGCCTGCCGTCATTAATCGTAGCTGTGGCGATCCAAGGAACAGAATAAAGCATTTCCCCCTCAAAAATCCATTCCCTCTCTCCTGTATGAACTTGTTTTTCTAGGGCACAGGATAAAAAAAGCACAAGAGACGGAACTCTTCATCTGTGGTCCCCCCATCCCCACTAAATTAGATAAATGGTTGTCCACCAGGTGTCGCTGTTTACTTACATATTTGATGGATTTGGGGGTCTTTCTTGCAAATTTTGAGTGGTTCTGACTGTTACAAAAGAGACAGAGGGTGAGAAGCATGAACTGAATTGCCACTGGCAAACCTTTGAGGTTCAATTAAGGACAAATTTGTCACCTAGGGGCTTTTTGAATGATCCGCCTAGCTTTATGCAAAAGACACAATTGTTATGTGAGATTCAGGTGCATGTTCCCAGGGCAGTGCTTCTGTTGTGGGCATAGCACATCTTCCCAGCTCTCAATCCACAATATTTGGCTGCTGAAAAAATGTAATTCTTTTCTCAGCTAATGCAATCACTGGTATTTTGAGCGGAGCATAGAATCTAGAGGGAAAACAGTGGGTAGTGTCCATCATGTCTCTGGTGATAAGCAACATACCTTTCCCTGCCCCATACCTCTGCTGTGTTGTAAACATTTAAAGATAGGGATGAATGTTGCATTCAGGCACAGTGAATTAAGTGCACGGTTCCCTTAGGCATAAGCAAGCCTCCAGACGTCTCTCCCCCACTCTTCCCTTAGGAGCTTTTTTGACCCTGCTGCAGGCTTGTGTTAAGAGCCTTGTTCAGCAAGCTGTATAGAGCCTAGTTAATAAACCAGATGTTACCAACACTTACCAAGCATAGTAGTCAAGGTTCAATAGACCTTGTAATAGCTTTGCAAAGTGATCATGTACATGTTTACACAGCACTCTGTTGACCTTGTTATTTTGATCGTGTGTCAGCCGTGGCTGCTTGCATTGGTGGGGGTGGGGGACGTGAGGGGGGAGCCAGAAAGGCACTGCACACTCACGTCCTGGAGTTCTGGGGGCTGGGGCACCTCATGGTGGTGCTCCCCTTCCCCCGGCCCCCAGAGTTCCCTAGCGAGCTGCGGCCAGGTGCGCAGGGCGTATCTAGGGTGGGGCAGGCAGGGCACGTGCCCTGGGCACCACTTGAAGAGGGGGCGCCATTTCTTAAAATTAATTTTTTTTAAAGGTTGCCGAAAACAAAATGGCGCATGCTCAAATGGCCTCCGTGAGGCCCTAGGCCATACCAGGCCTCACAGAGGCCATTTGAGCGTGCGTGGTGGCCATTTTGTTTTCAGCTGCCATTTTAAAAAATATATATATATATTAAAATGGCCACCACACATGCTTAAATGGTCCCTGTGAGGCCCTAGAGGCCAGCAGGGGGGAGGGGGAACCTTTGCAGGCACTCCCACAGCCTTTAGGAAGCCCCCCGAAGGGTCTATAGTGATATAAGTCACTGTACACATATTCAGATATGTGACTTGTTTGAGACCTTCAGACTTGTATTTTTCTGCTGATATTATGGTAAAGTTATCTGAAAGATAGGTGTCAGATGTTTGGACAGGGGGCGCAATTTCAATGCTTGCCCTAGGTGCTATTTCCCCTAGATACGCCTCTGCAGGCGCGTGAGTGCCAAACTGAAGCTGCTGCTTGTCTGGGCAGCCAATCCAGCTGTCCAGCAATGAGTGACTGCTCATGTGCAGGGAGAGTGGGCTAAGCTCTCCCTACCAGACCCCTTGAGGCTCTACACCTTGATTGTGTGTAGAGTCTCACTGAGTGCATTACTTCCTAGTATGTGTGCTTAGGATTGCAGATTTAATTGGTAGGCTAATCAGCTGAAGTTTTTGTTCGGGCCTGTTAAACTCCATTTTATTTATGACTTTTTCTATTACCTTTCTACACTGTGCACACGGTAGCTTCCAGTAGCAGGGAAATTAGTATAAAATACCATAAATACAGCAAGTAATAGGTCACAAGAAGCCTTCAGGACAGGTGGTCACCTCAGGTGTCAAATTAGTGGAGTGTCAGCAGGGTGGCATGATGCACGAACCGCTACAATAGGAGCAGCTGAGGAAGAGAGACCATTTCACTTCTTAATGCCAAGCTTAGAATCCGTCCTCATAAATTGGCGTTTGTATTTGTGGGCTGGGGGATCTGGCATTCTGTGCTACAACCACCCCAGTTTCTGTGAGAGCATCTGGAAGCAAATACCAGGTCTACATTCAGTGGCGCCTCTTTCATGAGGCAAAGTGAGGCAGTTGAATCAGGCGGCAGAGTATTGGGGTGGCAGCAGGGTAACAAGATGCCCCCTCCACAGCCACCGTCAGAGAAGCTCTTTGAGACTGATCTGAGCCTTGTGCACCTCTCTTCACACTCTGTGCAAAGCTTGCAAGAAGCACAAGGAAGGGAGAGGAGGCTTCTGGGAACCTCCCCTCTTTCCTACCCACCCCACCACTTTCAAAGCTTGCAAGAGTCAATTCTGAAAGGCAGCTAGCCCTCACCAGAGGCATGGGGCAAGGGCAGCATTTGGCACCTCCCCCCATCCCCATTCCCCTTGGAATGATGCTGTGTGATGAGTGGTATTCTGGGGAAAATGGCGCCCAGCAGAGGAAATGTCATGCTGCTGGCACTCAGTTCACCCCCTTCCCTGAAATCCAAGCCCCCCCAAATTGCTGAAATCTCCCCATTCACTAGCCACAAATTGGATGGCAAAATGGGTGGTCCTTTTGGCTCAGCCCTATTGCTAAAATGACAAATATATTCATTGCCAAGAAATGATGTGATTCATCAGCTCCTTTGTTAAAATAATAGCTGGTGGAAATTTGGAGTGTGGCTGAAATGTCGACATTGACAGAATATGTACAGCAGAGAGAAGGTAGTCAGTAATTACAGATTTTTTGAGTGAAATGATATCCTTTTATTAGTTTTATGGAAGTGAGATAGGAATTGGATATTAACATGAATACAAGTTTCTCCATGATGTAGTTACTCAGAGCTGCTGAAATGTAATGGCTAAGAGGCCAAGCTGCAAACCAGGGCTTTCCCAGTTCAAATCTTACCTTTGCTATGAACGCCAGAGCTCAGTGTTTGAGCATCTACTTGGCATGCAGAAGATCCCAGGTTCAAGCTCCAGCTAAGGCTGGGAAAGACTCCTGCCTGAAACCTCGGGAGCCACTGCCAGTCAGAGTGGACAATACTGAACTAAATGGACCAAGGGTCTGACTCAGTGAACAAGGCTGCACCCTATATTCATAGGCAAGCCACTCCCGCTCAGACTCAGTTCCCCAGCTTCATTATGGGGATAATAATAGTTTACAGGGTTGCTGTAAGAATTACAAGACAAAACATGGGAAGCGCTTTGCACATGGTAGTCAGCATATCAAATGAACAAACCACTTCCCAAGCACCTGATGCTCTGGACAGTCACTGTAATTAGGGGTGTGCACAGAACAAGCTGGTCCAGTCCGGTTCGAATCCAAATTGGACCCGAACCAGGCCAGTTCAGTCCAGCACCCCCTCGAACCTCCCAGTCCGGGAGGGGGGGGGTTGCGAGCTTAAAAAAAACCTTAAAAAAAAAACTTACCCCCTCGGGGAGAGTTGTCTGAGGTGGGGTGTGTGTGTGTGTGGAGCGTCCGTGGAGGTTCCCCCTCCCCCACCCGCCTCCCTTAGTCCATCTTCGGCCAGTTTCGGCCATTTTGGAGGCCGCTGTGCCTGCACAATGGGGCTCTGCATGGCCTGGGTCATGCCTGGGTCAAATTTAAATCAAAAGAACCTTAAAAACCTCACAAACCTCCAGGGGGGTTCGGTCTGGGGTCGGAGCGAAGAGGGGATGGTTCGGTTAGACCCCCTGTTTGACGTGTTTGATGTCAAACCTGCTTGCATATCCCTAACAGCAATTACAACAAGGCTGCAGCTTAGCTGTTACAAGGGCAGGGCAGGAACAGCATCAGTAGGCCAAAGTCTTGCCAGTAGTCAAGATATGCAAAGGACAAGGCAGAGACAAGGCCAAGCAGGCAAGGTCAAACCGGTAGTCAATTGGGTACAGTAGTCAAGGCAGAAGGAAGGTCAAGTGGGCCAAGGTCAAACCAGTAATCATCAGATGCACCCCATTCACACATAACACAGAACCAAGGATCCAATGGAGCCATGGTTCCACCCTCCCCGCTGGTGCTAATCTGTTCATGTTCAAATGAAACGGACAGGAACAGAACCGCAGTCAGGTAGACTGCAGCGAGGAGGTGGAACTGGCTGTGTGGACTTCCTTCTGGCATGAAGGACAGCTCCAATAGCCAAACACAGCCAGAGAGAGGGAGGAGCATCCTCCCACAACTCCAGTTCCAGTGAATGCAGCCTGCAGTTCGGCATTTACATGTAACACTGGTGGCTGCAAACTTGAAGTAGGAGCAGCAAAGCTCACTACAGCCCAAGGTTTCAAACTGGAGTTTGGGAAGAGAAACTTCAGGTTGGTTTTTTTTTTACAGAACCAGGGCTTCACTAGTTCAGACATACAGGAAAGTCAACCTCAGGCTCCTTTAACTCCGGTTTCCCATTACATGCAAATGGGGCCATACCGAGGGCTAGGCAGAAGCATGGTCAAACAAGCAGAGATCAAACTAGTTGAAGCTGGGAATGCAATGGGCTGAAGTCACCAGTCCACAGAAGCTCTGTATGAGCTGCTGCTCCAACAAAGGCCTGAGGCTGACTGAAGGCTTTATTCATTCATTCATTCATTCATTCATCAGACTTATATACCACCCAAACTTTCGTCTCTGGGCGGTTAACATAAAACAATTAAAACACATATAAAAGTTAAAACAAATCAACAGTTTAACTGTTTATACTGCAGCCCCTGGTCTAGATGGAGGCAACTCCTTCCCTGGAACAGGTCTAGTAATCCCAATTATGTCTCTGATCCTGCCAAGACTGAAAGCTCTTCACTGCCCCTGGCAGATTCAGTGTCATTGGCAGAGGGCCGTGCAGTGTCCTCAGGCCTGGACACAGAGGGCTGGGGTTCGGGTTCCTGGATCTCATCTTCCTCCTGAGGCATCCTCTGTAGAAGGCTCCTGTTTGTGAATTTTGAGTTCCTGAACCCCAATTTCCTCCTCATCTTAGGAGTTCTTCAGGATGGGTGGAGGGTTGTGGCTTCAAGCCATGACACCTGATGAGCCTGCCAAAGAATTGCAATTTTTATTTTATTTTTACTTTCTTTACCTAGAGTAAACCCAGAACAGCCCTCAGTGACCTACTTCTGGGTTGCATGGAATACTTCTTGGGGAAGGGTAGATTGGTGAAAATCACCCACCCACCGGTGCGATCTAGTCTGCTTCAGAAGCAGGACTGGCAGTGATACATACATTTTTATTTTTATTTTATTTTGCTGCATACATGCACCATTAGTCGGGATGTTGGCCAATAAAAGCACCCACACCCACCAAATAAAACACAAAAAGGAAAAAGTACTACTGCGGCAACAACAGAAGTATACAAATCCCAACAGTGACAATAAGCAATAAACAACAGTATTACAACCAAACCAGTTAGAACCAAGCTACCCAAAGACCTTTGAAACTGCCAGGTTTTCATCAATGCCTAAAAAACCCCCAGTATTATGGTTTGATGCCCTTCTTTGAGGAGGGTATCCCATGCAGCTGGTACCACCACACAGAAGGCCCTGCTCTTGGTAGCCTCCCATCAGGGCCGGTGTAAGGGATTGGCATTGTAGGGAAGCTGCTAAGGTCCTAGGGCCTTCAGAAGGGCCAACTGCAGATCCCTGAAACTCGGGATTTGCACGGAACTGGGTGGGGGAAGTTCAAAGGCAGGGGGGTTGGCTTTAAGAGTGGGGGAGGATGCACTTACCCCTCCCTCTGCTCCCCCCCCCACTGGCACTCTGTTTGCAAAGGGTCCATTGGAGCGGCAGTGTACCTCTCGGCTGCCCCTTGCCTCGTTGGACCCTACGTCAGCAAAAGTACCCGATGCGCCTGTGCACGCATGTCATACTCCCAACGTGCACACTTGTGAGCGCAACACGTGCATATGCTGATGCACTGATGAACGCAGGTGCATTGGGTACTTCTGCTGACATAGGGTCCAATGAGGCAATGTGGCGGCAGCGAAGTACTCTGCCGCCCTGACAGACCCTTTGCAAGTGTTGCGCTGGTCGGGGAAAAGCAGAGGGAGGGGTAAGTGCACCCTCCCCCGCTCTTAAATTCATCCCCCCACTTTCGAACCGCTGGTCGTTCGAACCGGTTCTGTGCACATCCCTACAAAACCACCTCTACACCCAGAGCCTTTGTGTGGGAGTGGCAGGGTGACCCTCTTAAGCCTCCCCAAGTAGAAGGGGGGCCCATGGAGGGCAGTTTGCTGAGGGTCCCCTGAAGACTGGAACCAATCCTGCCGCTTGATGAGCCTCATTCAGCAGTAGCATCTGGAGCAAAGCCTCAGAGACTGAATGGAACATATGCAGGGGCACATATGGAAGAAGCTGGTCCTTAAGGCAATCAAGTTGCATGCCATTTAGGGATTTCAATGTAAAAAGCAGCACCAGCCAAGAAACAAACAGGCAGCCACCGGAAGTCAAATAAGATAATGGACCAATTCAGACATCACATGAAACCATAGAAATATCTTGGTTCTGTGCGACATCTCCTATGCCTGTGAGTGCCTGCTCCCCTTGCTCTCCGCTTGGGAGGAGAGCTGGTCCTGTGGTAGCAAGGATAACTTGTCCCCTTAGTTAAGCAGGATCCACCCTGGTTACAAATGAATGGGAGACTAGAAGTGTGAGCACTGTAAGATATTCTTCTCAGGGGATGCAGCCGCTCTGGGAAGAACATCCAAATGTTCCAAGTTCCCCCCCGGCATCTCCAAGATAGGGCTGAGAAAGACTCCTGTCTGCAACCTTGGAGAAGCTACTGCCAGTCTGTGAAAACAATACGTAGCTAGATAGACCAATGGTCTGACTCAGTATATGGCAACTTCCTATGTTCCTATATTGTTCCCCTGCCTGTGCCATCAGAAGAATTCTGCTAACCAAGAATTCTAACCAATATTGGTTGTGACATCCAAACTGACTGCTCTTGCTTTATTCTATCCAAAGTGCTTGAAATAAAACAAGATTTGAACACAGGGTTTGAAGAGTGTTTCCTATCTCAGTGTATTTCAAGCACTTGGGTTAGGATAAACCAAGATTGGTCATTTTAGAAGTAACAACTGATCTTGGTTTGTTTCTAAATGCAGTTGGAAGTAGAATTTTTCTGACTCATGTGCAGGTGTGGTGTGGTGGGAGCATGTGCTTCCGGATGCAAGATTTAATGGTGGTTCCACATGACGTCTGAACCAGCCTTATGTGTTTCCTTGTGATCTGCTTCGGGCCTTGTGAGAGAAAAGTTGGATATAACATTTAAAAATGAATAAAATAAATAAAAGGTCAGAGTAATATGCTCCGACCAATAACCAGGAGCAGCTGTTGTGCATTAGTGCAAGTTTACAAACTATTGAAACATTTGAATTATAGATGCATTTCCTTATAATTCAAGAGGCACTTTCAGATTTAGATGGTCAAAGTTTGAATGTTTTTAAAAAAAATCTCCAAACAATATCTCTCCCACATTTTTTAGAGTTTCTAAGCTCAATACACATGAACCCAGGGTGACTGCTTACACTGGGGATGGAGCCACAATAATAATAGTATTGGAACTTATACTGGAGAGATCCAATTCCGATCCCTGCATAATCACAAAGTTTGTAAGGTGGCTTTTGGCCCATCACTCTCTCTGCCTAACCTACCTCACAAGATCGTTGTGAGGATCGAAGTGGGGAATAAAAGGATAAAATATATGCTGCCTGAAGCTCCTCAGAAGAGCCTAGGATGGATGTATCTCTATATGCATTGAGTTTGCTGCCCAACTGGGACCTTCTATGTGTGTATGTTTGGAGGGAAGGATTGTCAAGTTCCTGGTAGGCCATAATGCTTGGCTTGTGAGCTGAGCTGTTTGGCTTGGTGAGTTACAAGTTGTGCTGGCCTACACTAGTTGATGGCTCACGAAAGGTGAGTCTAACATTCTGGGCTGAAAGTGGTTTCCCTTAGAAGAACTATTTGAGTTGGGAGCTGAGATCTGATTAATCCCTTCCAATGTGACTCTTAGGCTAAGCGGAGCCTAATCTATACTAGCCATTGATTAAGTCAGAGATGCTCCATAATTTAACAGCAGCGTCCTTTCTGAATGATGACGGAAGGCTTGATGCATGTCTGTAAATGTTAAACATGAAATTTTAAGCTTGGAGATTTGAATTTTTTTTTTTTAAGGCAAGGTTCTGAGTGAATAACTTGTGGAAAGAAGTATGGAGTGGGGCTGTAGCTCAGTGGTACAGAAGGCCCCAGTTTCAATCCCTGACATTTCCAGGTAGGGCTGGAAAAGATTTCTGCCTGAAACCTTGGAGAGTCACCACCAGTCAATGTTGACAATACAGAGCTAGATGGACCAATGGTTGGTATAAAACAGCTCCCTATGTTCCTAAGGATGAAGAGAAGCACAGAAGAAGAAGAAGCTGTCTAATCTGTACATGTCAACTGCAGCTTTGAAATGGTTACCTCATTCATTTCCCCAACAAACCTCCAGGCTAGATTCCTATTACCAGATGGCATGCTAAAACTGGGAAAATGCTTGATAGTTTCCATTTTATTTATTTACAGAGTTTTTATTCAGTTGGTGTTGGTTTAAATTATTTTTGCTGGCGTTTTATTGATGATCATGTAGGGTTTTTTTAAAGATGTCTCGACATGAACATCTTGGAAAGTGTTTTTAAAGCTACTTATTTGCTATTTTTTAAACTCTGCATTCTCTTGCATTCACTCCCACCGCCTGCATAAATTGTATTCAGCTTTGAGAAGGGAGAGCTGGCATTTAATAATTACATGGTATGTGACGTTGCCTTCTTGCTGAAGCTAAGCAAGTCCTGGTCTGGTCAGTGCCTACATGGGAGACCACTTTGATACCCCCTGTATGCCATCTTGAGCTCTTAGGAAGAAAATTTATTTATTTAACATATTTATACCCCACCCTTCTAATAAGCTACTGCTTGGGGCGGCTCACAATATTAATAAAATAGATATAATGTAAAATAAGACTAATAAAGTTAACCAAATTAATAAAGTTAACCAAATTAATAAGTTAAACAAATTAAGCAAGTTAAAGGATAAGGTTAAAACCACAATTAGTTACATTTTTAAAAAAAGATTCAAACTAAAACTTATTTAAAAACCGAAAAGGTTTTTAAAAGCTATAAAAACCTAGGAGGTATAAAAACTAAAGAACCTACCAGATGTAAGCAGCAGATTAAACATTTAAAAGCCTCTTTAAAAAGATGTGTTTTAAATTGTTGTTTTTTAAACACTGAGGGAGGGAGCATGGCAAAGCTCTTCGGGGAGAACACTGCAAAGCAGAGGGGCCGCAACTGAAAAGGCCCTGCCTCCGAGTGGTAGTATCTACTCTACTCTGCTCTACTCTACTCCTGAGTGGTAGTATATACTAGTATATAGAAGTCATATGGTAGTATAAAAAGTTAAATGAATTGAGATTTGTTGGAAGTCAGCCATAGTAAGCTGTAGCATGCTTGTTTCGACATGTTAATCACAATGGACAACATAGTTTCTATTACCAATGTTGTAGAACTTGCAAGGTTATGTAAATCAATGTTCATGTTTCCCATATCTGTTATTTGAATGTAATACCCACACTAGCCAGAGTGTTATAGTTGATTTAAAAATTGCTCTGTTTAGTGTTTGCTCTTATATTAACCATGTCCACAGTTGCATCCAGACAGGTTCAAATTAAAAGTTATTTTAAGTTATGCCCTTTACTGGCATGTATTGAAATGCCCCAAGATTTCATCCTGAGTTATTTCAGCCTTGTTTTATATCTCTCGCTGTGAAGTGCAGACTTAGATGAGCAGAGCGGCCTCATTGTGTTTATTATTTATTTATTTATTTATTTATTTGATTTATATACCGCCCTTCCAAAAATGGCTCAGGGCAGTTTACAATTAAAACAAACTTGTAAAACAATGAAAAGCTAAAACAAATTAAAAGCAATAACACAACAATTAACAATTTAAAAACATTTTAAAACAAGAATTAAACATTGTCCACAGACCACAGCTCAAAAAGACACGTAAAGTTAATATGGATGAAAAGGGCCACAACTTTATTAACTATTACACAGGCATGGCAGACTGGAACACCAGGTGATTAATCACCCTTAGAGAACAGTGCGGGCCAATAGAAGTAGGTCAGAACTCTGAAGTCCTATCCATCACCCTACTGGGCGACACACCCTGGCTCGGGAATGGGCAGGTATGCCCCCCTCAATCTCTTCAAAAGCCAACCCCCCCTTCTGTAAGAGAGGATCTGGATACTTCTAGGCATTCGTCCATCCCGGACCGCGCAGCCCAAAGGTTGGAGAAGTCCTGAAGCAGGTTTCATGGCAATCATTTTCCCCGTGCCGCACAGGCCACAAAGGAGCGATTAACCAAGCACCCTTTTACATATCCAAGGGTGCTCACCGATATTCTAACCCTCAAATTACCACCCCGCCTGCACTGTTACTGCCATTGTGGCCAACCTAACTCTAACTACGCACCCAGAACACAGAACGGAGTAGGTGAAAAAAAACCCAACAGTGACCAATGCGTTGGGAGCAAAAAATTCCTACTCAGCCCCTTCAGGCGACCAGTCGCTAGACCCGCTCTGTACCAGGGAGGGAGGGAGGGAGGGAGGGAGGAAAGAGCTCCTACTCCTGTGACTGCCTGGCCCCAACTGAAAAGAGAATGGGGTGGGGATCGGCTGATCCTGGCCGAAACCCCGCCCCTTGACCAAAAGGGCCAATCGGAAACCTTCTTGGGCCTCGTGCAGAGAAGGCTGGGACAAACTCCCTCCCTCCTGCACAAGGCCAAGGGGGGGGGGAGTTAAGTGAGTAAAACCCCTAAATCAAGTTAAAATTTAAAATTTAAAAATTTTAAAACCCTGAAAAGCCAGGCCAAACAAATACGTTTTAAGTGCCCTCCGGAAGGCCAACAGGGAACTCAAATTATGGATTTCCGCAGGGAGCGCATTCCACAGCTCCGGAGCAGCCACAGAGAAGGCCCGCCTCCGAGTCGCCACCAGACGAGCCGGTGGCAACTGGAGACGAACCTCCTCAGATGACCTTAATGTGCGGTGGGGATCGCGCAGAAGAAGGCGGTCTCTAAGGTAACTTGGACCTAAGCCGTTCAGGGCTTTAAAGGTAATCACCAACACTTTGTATTTTGCCTGGAAACATATCGGCAGCCAGTGTAACTGTTTCAAAACAGGCGTAATATGGTCTCTCCGGGTTACCCCAGAGACCAATCTGGCTGCCGCATTCTGAACTAATTGAAGTTTCCGAACTACGTACAAAGGCAGCCCCACGTAGAGCGCATTACAATAGTCAAGCCGGGAAGTTACCAGCTGGTGCACCACTGTTTTAAGGTCATCCTCCTCAAGGAATGGACGCAGCTGTCGAATCAGCCGAAGCTGATAGAAAGCACTCCTGGCCATGGCCTCCACCTGAGAGACCAGGGTGAGGCCTGGGTCCAGGAGTACTCCCAAGCTGCACACCTGCTCCTTCCGGGGGAGTGTAACCCCATCCAGCACAGGGAGAACTAACTCATTCCTCAGATTCTGAGCCCCCACCATGAGAACCTCCGTCTTGCTTGGATTCAGAATCAATTTGTTTTCCCTCATTCAGTCCATTACTGCCTGTAGGCAGGCATTTAAAGAGTGAGTGCCATTTCCTGAAGATGAAAAGGAGAAGTAGATTTGGGTGTTGTCAGCATACTGATAACACCTAGCACCAAATCTCCTGATGACTTCACCCAGCGGTTTCATGTAGATATTGAAAAGCATTGGTGACAGAATGGAGCCGTGAGGGACTCCGTATAACAGCTCCTGCTTTGAGGAGCGACTGTCACCAAGCTCCACCATCTGGGATCTACCCAAGAGATAGGAACAGAACCACTGCAAAGCAGTGCCCCCTATTCCCAACTCCTCGAGGCGACCCAGAAGGATACCATGGTTGATGGTATCGAACGCTGCCGAGAGATCCAAGAGGACCAACAGAGTCACACTCCCTCTGTCGATTCCCCAGTAAAGGTCATCCATCAGGCCGACCAAGGCTGTCTCAACCCCATAGTCCGTTCTAAAGCCAGTTTGAAATGGGTCTAGATAATCAGATTCCTCCAAAACCGCCTGGAGCTGGTTAGCCACCACCCTGTCGATTACCTTGCCCAGCCAGGGGAACATAACATAAGAACATAAGAACAGCCCTGCTGGATCAGGCCCAAGGCCCATCTAGTCCAGCATCCTGTTTCGCACAGTGGCCCACCAGATGCCGCTGGAAGCCACAGGCAGGAGTTTAGGGCGTGCCCTCTCTCCTGCCATTACTCCCCTGCAACTGGTACTCAGAGGCACCCTGCCCTTGAGGCTGGAGGTGGCCCACAGCCCTCTGACTAGTAGCCATTGATAGACCTCTCCTCCATGAAGTCATCCAAACCCCTCTTAAAGCCATCCAGGTTGTTGGCCGTCACCACATCCTGTGGCAGAGAGTTCCACAAGTGGATCACGCGTTGTGTGAAAAAGTACTTCCGTTTGTTGGTCCTACACCTCCTGGCTATCAATTTCATGGAGTGACCCCTGGTTCTAGTGTTGTGTGAGAGGGAAAATAATCTCTCTTTCTCCACTTTCTCCACGCCATGCATGATTTTATAGACCTCTATCATGTCTCCCCGCAGTCATCTTTTTTCTAAACTAAAAAGCCCCAGATGTTGTAGTCTTGCCTCATAAGAAAGGTGCTCTAGGCCCCTGATCATCTTGGTTGCCCTCTTCTGTACCTTCTCCAGTTCAACAATGTCCTTTTTAAGATGTGGTGACCAGAATTGTACGCAGTACTCCAAGTGTGGTTGCACCATAGTTTTGTATAAGGGCATTATAATGTTAACCGTTTTATTTTCAATCCCCTTCCTAATGATCCCTAGCATGGAATTTGCCTTTTTCATAGCTGCCGCACATTGAATCGACACTTTCAACGAGCTGTCAACCACAACCCCAAGATCCCTTTCCTGGTCCGTCACCGACAGCTCAGATCCCATCAGCATATACTTGAAGTTGGGGTTTTTCGTCCCAATGTGCATCACTTTACACTTGCTAACAATGAACCGCATTTGCCATTTTGTCGCCCACTCCCCCAGTTTGGAGAGATCTTTTTGGAGCTGCTCAAAATCCATTTTGGATTTCACTACCCGGAAGAGTTCGGTATCATCTGCAAATTTGGCCACATTGCTGCTTACCCCTGGTTCTAGATCATTTATGAATAAATTAAAAAGCACCGGTCCCAGTACAGATCCCTGGGGGACCCCACTTCTTACTTCCCTCCGTTGTGAAAACTCTCCATTTATACCTACCCTCTGTTTTCTGTCTTTCAACCAGTTAGCAATCCACACATCTACTTGTCCCTTTATCCCATGACAGCTAAGTTACCTCAGGAGTTTTTGATGAGGAACTTTGTCAAAAGCTTGGAGATTGGCCTATAACTGTCCATCGCTGAGGGATCCAGGGTAGGCTTCTTAAGAAGAGGTCTAACTATTGCCTCCTTCAAACAAGGAGGCATCCTACCCTCCCCCAGCGATGCATTTATGATATTAACTAGGCCATCCCCAACAATCTCTCCGCTAGATCGAAGCAGCCAGGTTGGGCAAGGATCCAGAGAACAAGTGGTAGGCCGCACCGCTCCAAGCAGCATGTCCACGTCATCAAGAGTCACAGATTGAAACTGATCCAACCTAACACTGCAAGAGGGATTGCTGGATACCTCCCTCATGGACCCTGCAGAAATAGTGGAATCCAAGTCGGCCCAAATACAGGAGATTTTATTCGCAAAGAACCCACTAAAGGCGTCACAGCAGAGTGTCTCTGGGAATTGATTTGAGGCAGAAGGAGCAGAAATTATACTCCTCACCACCCGGGATAACTCTGCCGTACGTGAGCCCGCAGACGCAATTCGCGCTGACCAAAAATGCTTTTTTGCTACGCGCACCGCCATTGCATAGGTCTTCAAATGGGTTCTATGCTGCATCCTGTCAGATTCGAGCTGAGTTCTCCTCCACCTGCGTTCCAGTCGCCTACCAAGCCACTTCATCCCCCGCAACTCCTCCGTATACCAGGGGGCCATCTTAGAAGCAGGCCTGGAGGGACGCTTAGGAGCAATAATATCTACTGCCCTGGTGAGTTCTCTATTCCATGTTCCCACCAGGGCATCGACAGAATCACCGGCCGCACCAACATCGAAACCCTCCAAGGCCTTTTGGAAACCCGCTGGGTCCAGCAGCCTTTTTGGATGGACCATCCTAATAGGTCCGTCACCCCTGCAAGGGTGGATTGTGGCCGTGATACCAACCTTAACAAGGTAGTGATCCGTCCATGACAATGGGGTAACCACCGGATTCCCCACCCATGGAACACCCCCCTGATCCGAACAGAAGACCAAGTCCAGTGCGTGGCCGGCAACATGAGTTGGTTCAGAAATTAATTGGGATAGGTCCATAGTAGTCATGGCGCTATGAACTCCTGAGCAGCAGCAGACAAGCCAGCCCCAAAGTGGATATTGAAGTCCCCCAGCACCAAAAGCCTGGGAGACTCCATCACCAACTCCGCGACCAGCTCCGTCAGCTCAGTTAGGGAGTCAGTTGGGCAGCGGGGTGAGCGGTACACCAACAGAATCCCCTATCTATCCCTAGTTCCCAGCCTCAAAAATACACACTCAATATAGGTCAACTGTCTCACAAGGGCCCTGGTAAGGGAGATAGTATTTTTATGGACCACAGCCACTCCACCCCCCCGCCCACTTCCCCTAACCTGCTCCACAACAGAATAACCTGGAGGGAGAAGCTGAGCCCACACTGGGCCACTCGCTTCCTCCAACCAGGTCTCAGTTATACATGCCAGGTCAGCTCCCTCATCCATGATTAAATCATGAACAATTTCAGTCTTATTTTGAACCGACCTGGCATTACAAAGGAGCAAGGTCAGGCTCTGTGGGTAATTGGTGCTGCTCCCCAAGGCCTGAGAGTTGTCAGCACATTTGGAAGTAGAAATAGTTACTAAATTACCAATTTCTCTTCCCCTGTAATGGCCAGCTGTTCTGCCAGCGCCAATTCTTCTATTTCCCACCACTACAGCAATAGCTGCCCCCAGGCTGTCAGGCACACCCCCCGCATCTGCCCCCTCAGGAGAGCCCAAACACATCCTGTCAACTAGGCCTGGCACAACTCAGGATAATAATAAAACAACACTTAACCCCCCCAGAAAAAGAAAATCCACCCACAAACAACCTCCAGCCCCCAGCCCTCAGTCCCACCCCCGAAGGCCCGGCCCCAAAGGCCGGCCCCCTTTGGCGGCTGGCGGCAGGCCGCCGGCCACACCACCGGCATGTCTTCAGCAGTATTTATAAGACTCTAAAGTATTGTATTTATGCATTTAGAGAATACCTTCTGTACATTAGGCCTGACTCATCCATTACTGGAGTGGCCACCTCCAAATGGATAAATTCCATCTTGCTTCTGCAGAAAATAAACACATGGGCCAGACAAATCCAGTGGCTACTTTGCATGAATGGGAAATCCACCATTCAGCACAGGGATTCCCAACCTTGGGTCCCCAGATGTTGTTGGGCTAGAAATCCCAGCATCCCCAGCTGTAATGGGTGAAGGCCATTATGGCTGGGGATGATGGGACATTTAGCCCAACAACATCTGGGGACCCAAGGTTGGGAACCACTGATTTAGCTAACCTGCCTGATGCTTTACTAGAAACCCTGGAGAAGTGTGAAACGCTGAAGCAGGTCCAGGCTCCTCTGCTAACATGTGCATTGGCCCCAAGGGAACACTTTTTCATAGCGTGCTGTTGGTTTTGTGTGCTTGTGCCTCCCAAATCACCCTCCTGCAAATGTTTGCCCGTTGCGGGTGAGAGATCATTACAGTTTGTTACAATCCATGCTTTACTGAAACCCACTACCTAGTAAAGGGTTGGCCAACTTCTTCCACCTAAGGAGTCAGACTCTCCAGCTGAGGTACTAAGGGTGGAGACCCTACCTGGTGATGGCTTAATCATGATTCCAAGGAGTTTGCCCAAGAGGGTTCAGCCTGGTGTCAAGGCCCCACCCTCCAAAATGAGAAGTCTTTTAGGAAGAGTTACTACTGGTGAAAAGCAGCATGGGAAGTGCCATTCCACTTGCAAGCTGGTGGCAATGGCAGGCATCTCTCCTGGTACAAAAATGGTGCTTCACAAGCATTTGCTTTCATTTTGCAGAATGAAGGATTCTTGCCTGGTAAGAAGCAGCCTGCTTCCCATCTAGTACAGAGAGGGAGAAGGAGTGTGCATCAGGAAGTGGGGACATCCTGACATCTTCTGATGTCTCTTGTGGCAAGCCACTCAAGGCTGCAAAGAGAAAGCTGAAACAGTGGTATTATCTCCCCTTTTTCAGCAGAGCACCACATGCTTAGACAGAGGTGCACCTTGGTAATTTTGGAGCCTAGATCTAAAAGCCTTTGGAGGCCACCCTGCTGCAAGTTAAGCATCTTTTTTTTTTAACATGAAGGTTCTTGAGGGCACAAACCACAACACACAGGAAAGACTAAAGAGTATTTGGGGCCCCTCAGGGGGTGTGGAGGCTGTGGACTTAGGCCCCGAAGTCCAGGGGTAAGAGTGCCTCTGTACTTAGATAGCCTATTTTGTTCTCCCTGGCCTGCCTATAAACATTTGTGGGTGTTTCCCTGGGCAGCAAGTGAGGACTTGTCCATATGTCTGTCCAGGGGCTTCCCAAGTATCTTCTGTTTCCAGCTTTCCTGCCATCCCACAGCTCTCAGGCTCCTTGCCTTCCCAGCCCTGCACAGACGTCCTTCGAGATTTGCCACAGCATTTTCTTCTCAGCTTTGGTGTCATTGTATTGGGACTCCTACCTCTCGTGTGCTGCATTCATGATTGGCCATGGCATGGCCTCAGCACTCCCCCAAAATTGGGGAAGGGGTTTCTGGGCCAACTGTTGGCCTAGTGGGCCAGTTTGCATAAGTTACCACATAGACATGGCTTTTGCCTAAGAGAACAATCCTGTTAAGAGAACTGGCTATCTATCTTTTGAGAAGTAATCTCTTATCCAGAGACCAATGGATAATCTAATTATAAGATCCACAAAGCACACCTCCTCTTTCCATCTCTGCAGATGTTCCCATCATATTTTCCTTAATGCCCAGTTTTGTTTAAGTAACAAAGGAATGAATGACTACCAACAGACGTATGATTCAATATTGAGCATTCTTCCTTGAAATGTGGCCTCTGTGTTTCACATTCTAAGGGGTTTTTAAAAAAACCACAAACTCCACACAGCATAATTGATAATTGCATGAAAAGCTTTAGGAGGTTGGACAAGATAATAGCAGTTTTGCAAGAACCTAGGAGACACTGCAAACTTTTGCAGGATTTTCTTTTTAAATGTATAATTATTATTTTCCCCCCAATGTTTCATACTTAACAGTTGTTCCTGGCATAGTTTCAAATGGTTGGGTGGACAGTGTGGTTAATGTAGCACTTTTGTGAGATGGATTTGGGATCTGCCTGTGATGTGGTATATACAATAGACCCAATCTGCAAAAAAGTGTGATTATTTGACAGAGTTGGCCTTGTAGCATAGTTAGTGCGAAACACTGTTTAGACTATACCTGTGCATTGCATGATGAGCCTGCTTTCGACAAATATCTTATTAGGATGTGCTAACTGCAATATGAGCCTGAATCCAGTGACGTTAGCTTTAGTATGGACCACCCAGTTTAACCTATGGGATTTCCCCTAATACTGATATGGCATGTGTCAGAAGTGGGAGTCAAGAGGTAAGACCTGGAGAACAGATCTGGACCATCTGAAGGCAGCTTGGACTCCACTTAGTTGAGCAGTATTGGATGCATGGTGCGTGCGTGTGTGTGTGTGTGTGTGTGTGTGTATTTTGCCAATCTCTCCTTCCTCCAGAAGTGCCCTCCGTATCACAAAAATATGTCCCTGGGGGTCACACAGCCCTCAGGATCCTCTTTTTGTGATGCACAGGAAATTTCGAGGGGAAGGAGAGATTGATTAAATCCTGCCCCAATATGAGTGCCCACACTGTGGTAGTTGTGAAGCCTACTGGAAGTACTTATCTCTGGAGTGCTACCATATCCTTAGGATGCAAGGCAATGTTTGTAGATGTTATTTGTCAAATTTCTCTCTACAATGTAAAATAATTTATCTTTCTAGAGCAACACTTCTTTCCTGAGTCATGTGAATATTCTGAACAAGTTTTATGTACTGTACCAAAAGCCATAACAGGCACAGCCAAAAGTAGGGTTTTTCAAAAACCTGAAACACCAAAATAAAATGCTAGTTTAGACTTAGGCCAGTGAATAATATTTAGCATTACATGTCTGAGTGTTCAAAATGCCCCACATAGTTTATCTCAGTAATTCACACCCCTGTATGATAGTATTTGTTTATTTTTTTAAAAAATGTACCCGAAGCATCAAACAGACTGGCACAACAGTGGCTGAGATCTTGCCTAACAAAGCAAGAGTGTAGCAGGAGTTGTGTCCTCACAGCAAAGGGCTGTTCTTAACACAACTGGAGACTTCTCCAGTACTGGAACTGTACTGTTGAGGGGAAGGGGGGCAATGTTCAATGACTAAATACTGTTAACAGCCAACAAAACCAGTATGAAGATAGAAAGTCAGCAAGGAAGGGGGAACTTCCCAGTTTATTTATTTATTTATTTATTAGAGACATTTAATATACCACCCATTCCGAAGACTCCGGGCGGTGCACAAAAACATGCAAACAAGGCAACATTAAAAATTACATTCTAAATTAAAAATTAAAGTAACTAACTAACAACAACAAAAGGTAAACTACAGGGCAAAAGCCTGGTGAAAAAGAAAAGTCTTCAATAGAGATTTGAAGGCCAGTAAGGAAGGGGCTAGATGAGAGTTCCAAAGAAGTGGGGCAGCAACCGAAAAAGCCCTTTCACGGGTCCTAGAGCCCCAAACCTTTCGGAAATCAGGGACCGACAAGAGGGCCATCTGAGATTATCCAAACCGGATGGGATGTAACTGGAAGGGAGAGGCGGGTCTGTAGGTAAACAGGCGCCAAGCCCTGTAAGGCTTTGAAGGTCAGAACCAACCAGGACCTTAAACTGAACTCAGAAGCGAATAGGCAACCAGTGTAATGTCTGCAGGAGTGTTGTTACCCTGTCATATTTTCTGACACCCATGAGGAGGCGAGCTGCTGCATTCAGGACTCATTGTAGCTTCCCGATCATCCTCAAAGGTAACCCTAGATAGAGAACGTTACAATCATCTAAGTGGGAGATAACAAGGGCATGGGTCACTGTCATTAATGCCTGCCAGACAAGGTAAGGGCGTAATTTGCATATTGCAAATTATATTGCAGTATATTGCACAGAGTGCCACATGTAAGACTATTTGCCCCATGGGCAGAAGTCATAGGTGTGTGGTCCATGCAAGGAGCTTCTGGCTCTCAGGGAACAAGTTCATTCTCAGGGCTCTCAGGGAACAAGCTCTCTCACATAACACTAGAACCAGGGGTCATCCCATGAAATTGATTGCCAGGAAATCTAGGACCAACAAACAGAAGTACTTTTTCATACAACGCATAATCCACTTGTGGAATTCTCTGCCACAAGATGTGGTGACAGCCAACAACCTGGATGGCTTTAAGAGGGGTTTGGATAACTTCATGGAGGAGAGATCTATCATCGGCTACTAGTCGGTGGGCTGTAGGCCACCTCCAGCCTTAAAGGCAGGATGCCTTACAATACCAGTTGCAGGGGAGTAACAGCATGAGGAAGGGCATGCCCACAACTCCTGCCTGTAGGCTTCCAGCAGCATCTGGTGGGCCACTGTGTGAAACAGGATGTTGGAGTAGATGGGCCTTGGGCCTGATCCAGCAGGGCTGTTCTTATGACCTTTCCTGCCTTTTTAAGAGATCTGTGTCTTCCAAAAATATGTCCCTGAGGGCTGGGTCAGCCCCAGGGTCATATTTTTAGAAGGCCCATAGCACTTATGGAGGCTGGGAAGATCATTGAACCTTGTTAACCCTCCCATGTGCTCGGTAGTGGAAAAGCCTCTGGCTGCAAGGATGTAGCCAACCATTACGTCCTCAATTTGTTATTCAGAATCTCGGCCAGTAACAACAACAATTAGAACAAGGCATCTGCAACACTTTAAAAGCTAGTCTAGTGCAGTGTTTAGGATCTAAGAGAAGTTCTAGGGAGTCCCAGGTTCAAATCCTCACTATGTTGACTAGGTGACCTTGGGCCAGCTTGGACCACTCTTTCTCAGACTAAGCTACCTCACAGGGTTGCTGTTAGGATAAAAGAGATGAGCCGTGTATGCTGCTCTGAGCTTGTTGGAAGGGCAGAATAACAATGTGATTAATACAATTTCCTTTATAAAACAGGAGAACATAGTAACATAAAATAATGCATATTTAATTCATAAATGGACTGCCTTTTCATTACTAAGAATGTTCAAGGTGGCTTACAATGATTAATAAAAATTAATGCAAAATGCACAACAAAATAAAGCAGTCATGGAGCAAGAGCAACATAAAGTAAAGTTGGAAAAAGGTTACCATTTAAAAGGCCTGGGACTGAGAAAATAGAAAGGTCTTTGCCAGGCACCAAAAAGACATTAAAGTAGGTGCCAGAAGAGCCTCCTTGGGAGAGCATTCCAAAGGTGGGCCAACTCCAAGAAAGCCTTGCTGTTATGCCTATATTGCAATGAAAAGTTGTAAGGTGGTTAACTGATGAGCATTTCACATTATGTTCTCTCCACTCTCTCCATTACTATATAATGGAATAATTGTATAGTAAGTTTGTATATTGTAACAATGGTATAGTAACTTTAAAGGTAGCTCTTGAGAAGGCAAGGCTCAGACTAGGGAAGGCAGAAAACTTTTGTTTTCTTTCCTAAAAAAGCAATCAGGCAAACCAACCAACCAAACAACCAACTGGAAAACAAAGGGAAAAGACGAGGTGAGTTTATTAGGGCTAGTCTTTTCTAGAGTTTGATTTCTGGCCAGCTAGGGGTTTGCTTTTAACAGGGCAATTTCAGTTATGCCTATAGAGACAGTGGGTGTGGATTAGCTGCAGGTGAGTCACACAGCTTGTGGGAGAGTCCACATTCCTGTGGAGACTCAGTTTGAAGGAAGCCCTTGAGAAGACAAGGCTCAGTCCAGGGGAGCTTTGCTACCCGAAGCTTTGTGAACAGGAGTTTGCTATCAGATATCAAAGGAGTTTTGTGTGGAATTTAGCAAACTGAGTCAACAAGCAAGGCTACAGCATCTGGTTCTTTTTCGTTTGGAAAAGAAGTGACTACAAGGAGACATGATAGAGGTGTATAAAATTATACATGGAGTAGAGAGAGTGAACACAGACAATTTTTTCTCCCTGAAGGCCAGGAAATTTAGGACCAGCAAAAGGAAGTACTTTTTCCACGCAGCACATAATTGATCTATAGAATTCTCTGCCATGGGATGTGGTGATGGTCACTAGCTTGGATGGCTTTAAAAGGGGCTCAGACAAATTCATGGAGGACAGGTCTATCAATGGCTACTAATCTGGTGGCATCTGGTTGGCCACTGTGTGAAACAGGATGCTGGACTAGATTTGACGAATATGATGAATATTTATATACCACTTTTCAGCAAAAGTTCCCAAAGTGGTTTACATAGATATGAATGAATGAATGAATGAATAAAATTGCTTCCTATCCCAAAATGGCTCACAATCTAAAAAAGAACCATAAGATAGACACCAGCAACAGCCAACAGCTAGGGAGGGATGCTGTGCTGGGGATGGATATGGCCAGTTGCCCTCCCGCTGCTAAATAAAAAGAATCACCACTTTAAAAATGTGCCTCTTTGCTCAGTTAGATAGGCCTTGGGCTTGATCCTGCAGGGCTGTTCTTATCTTCTCATGTTCTTAATTCCTTTAGGTTTTCCTATGACTAGTCATTATGGCTCCCTGAGGGGATATTGGTCTTGCTCTCCTTTGGGGGTCTGGAGAATTTTTTTAAAAAAGAAATCATGTATGAAACATTTTGTCTATCAACCTCAAAGCAAGGTAAATGGGGGAAAAAAAGCTTAAGGTATCTGAAACCTTATCCATTTTCTTTCTCCATAATCAAGCCTTTCTAGATTCTTTAAAGAAGAAAAAGGTCCAGACATTATTAGCAATAAAATGGCCTGTTGGTACAATTTTTGAAAAGGGCTGTTAACTTTTTCACGAAAATAGTATTTCTCATTACATTAATCTACAGTCTCTCAGACAGGCCACTATTGCAAAAACCCATTATTTCCTGCTGTGTTGGTGCTTCAGGTGGTTTTTTTATTTTATTTTTTAAAAAGACAAAGATCTCTGGGTCTTTTTTCTTTTCTTCTTCTTTTAAAGAAAGAAGCACCAGCATGTCCAGCACAGAAAAATGTCACATTATTTCATGTTCCTTGGGGCAGGGACCTCTCCTCACCCCCGCAATGTATCCTGCCCTCCTTTTCCAGGAATGGGATCACCAGGGTGGCTAACAAATATTATAAAAATAACCACAATTGTAAAACAGTGATTAAACAGTGATTAAAACAATTTTAAAACAGAACACTGTAGCCAGCAATAATAAAACTAGCAGTAAAAAAAATCATTGTACTCAACATCATCTCTCAATCCAAACCCTGTTGGAACATTTTGAACATCTTACGGGAGGCAGGAGGACTGGAGATAAGAAGGGAGAGGATATCCCAGGATATGGGTAGCTAACTGTGCAGAGGCACCATTTAAAATTGTGGCTGTTTTATATTTAGCAGTGGGAGAGAAACTGCCGCTCTTCAACCCAGTGCAGTATCTCTCCAGTGGCTATTACTGGTATCTTCTATATGTGTGTGTGTTTAGACTGAGCCCTTTAGAGACAGGGAAACATCTCTCATTCCTTTTGCTATGTAAACCACGTTGAGACCTGCTGTTGTTTTGTTGTTTTTGTTTTTGTAAAGCAGTATATACATCTTGATATTGATATTAAGAATATGGAAGGAAGTGGTCCTTCAGGCCTAGAGCCTGCCTTTTGATAAAATGATCTCCAACAAGCCCTTCTGCTGGCACACATACACATATATACACACAACTCAGTGTTGGTTCAGGCAATACATCTGGCCCATCTGAAAGAATGGAAGCAGAAGTCCTATTCAGACATTACATTGTTCCTAGGAACATAGGAAGCTGCCATAAACCAAGTCAGACCTTTGGGCTATCTAGCTCAGTCTTGTCTACACAGACTGGCAGCGGCTTCTCCAAGGTTGCAGGCAGGAATCACTCTCAGCCCTATCTAGGAGATGCTGCCAGAGACGGAACTTGGAACCTTCTGCATGTAAGCAGGCGGGTGGTCTTCCCAGAGCAGCTCCATCCCCTAAGGGGAATATCTCACAGTGCTCACATGTAGTCTTCCATTCAAATGCAACCAGGGGAGACCCTGCTTAGGGACAAGTCCTGCTTGCTAACATAAGACCACCTCTTCATACTGTATGTTCAGGTGTCTGTACATAGGTATTTGTTTTGTGTGTGAATGACTGTTCATTTAAAAAACGAATCTGGGTACAAACTCTCTCAAATGCAAGATATAGACAGGAAGTATACTCCTGTGCACGTATTATCTATCTATCTATCTATCTATCTATCTATCTATCTATCTATCTATCTATCTATCTATCTATCTATCTATTCGATTTCTATACTGTATTGAAGATAATGTGTGAAAAACTGTACCTTCATACGGATCTGTACATGGGTTGAACATAACGTGTGACTAGGACTAGAGATATCTGTCCATCCCAGGACTTAGTAAGGTTGGAGTGGGCCCTGGAAGGCCTTCTCTCCTAGGAAAGAGGCTGGTCCCCTTCTATGAATCTGAATCAGGCTCAGCCTTTTTCAAGACAAGCACCACACACACTGATGACAATGTGTACATAACAAGAAGGCATTCCCAAACTAAGGTTCAAATCCCCACCCAGCTATGAAGCTCACTGGATGACCTTAGGCCAGTCAAATTCTCTCAACCTAACCAACCTCACAGTGTTGTCGTGAGGATAAAAGAGGGTGACTCATATATGCTGCTTTGAACTCCTTGGAAGAAGGGTGGGGTACAAATGCCACACATAAATTTATTGACAGAAGTGGGGTCCTTAACCTTTCCCCAACTTGCTGTTTCCCCCCTGCAACCCCTCCCCCAGCTGTTTCCCTCCATTCCCCCCCAGGGTGCTTCAAGACCAGAAATAAACCTATGCACATGGGGGACGACATGCAAGGAGGGAATGTGAGGGAGACACGGGGGGCAGAGGGAGGGTTAAACATCTCACTCGAACCTGTAAATTCTTACCTACAAAATGGCTGCCACTTCCACTTTAGTGTTGGGTTTGGGAATGAGCACATGTTTCCTACGCATAAAGTGTCATTCCTGCCAGAAGTATATGATTTGCACACTGTAAAAAGCTGTTAAAATTAGCCTTTCCCCATAACTGTATGTAGGAACCGTCTTCTTAGTTGTGTTTCTCACAGTTTAAACAAAGAGATTTTTCTCTCCCCCTTTGTTTCCCCGCAACCAAGTTAATAGATTTATTCATCAAGTTTTCTAAATTTAGACATCAAACTGATGTCTTTCTCCCACTGTTAATTTTATTCTTAGTAGCTCTTTACTTAAAGCCAAACCAAGCAACAGTTTGAAAGAAGCTGTGACCTGTTGTCACTTGGCAAATGCTGGCAGAGTCACCATTCTCTGACAACCTCTCCTGCTTAGGCCAATTGAGCACATGTGGGCAATTCCCATTCATTTCCCTAGTACCCATAGCTTCTGTAACTGAGTCTAAGTATACATAACAACAATCTTATATTATTATTATTTCTTGTTTACACAGTCAGACAGGTGTTATTGACTGGTTTGTTTTATCCAGACATCGGGTCCTTCCCAAGGACCTGGGATGGCTGAATTTTATTGTCAGTGTTGTTGCTGTTGTTATAGATATCGTCGCAGAATATAGGCTGTTCCCAGTAAAGCTGCTTTTTGTAATTGGCTGGTGGTGATTTCTGTGGCCCCTATGTGTTGAGGTGCTCTTCAAGGTCTTTTGGAACTGCACCAGGGCGCCAATTACCACTGGGATTATTTTGGTCTTCTTCTGCCACAGCCTTTCAATTTCAATTTGTAGATCTTTGTATTTGGTGATTTTTTTCTATTTCTTTTTCTTTTATTCTGCTATCCCCTGGTATTGCTATGTCGATTATTTTAACTTGTTTTTCTTTCTTCTCGACTACAGTTATATCTGGTGTATTGTGTGGCAGATGTTGGTCTGTTTGTAGTCGGAAGTCCCATAATATTTTTACATCTTCATTTTCTACCACTTTTTCAATTTGGTGGTCCCACCAATTTTTGGCTACAGGTAGCTTGTATTTTTTGCAGATGTTCCAGTGTATCATCCCTGCTACCTTGTCATGCCTTTGTTTGTAGTCAGTCTGTGCGATCTTTTTACAACAGCTGATCAGGTGGTCCACTGTTTCATCTGCTTCTTTACAAAGGCGGCACTTGCTGTTTGTTGTGGATTTTTCTACTTTTGCTCTTATTGCATTTGTTCTTAGTGCCTGTTCTTGTGCAGCCAGTATTAAACCCTCTGTTTCTTTCTTCAAGTTGCCATTCTTAAGCCATTGCCAGGTCTTGGTGATGTCTGATTTTCCACTTATATTGTGCAAATATTGACCATGCAGGGGCTTATTTTTCTATCTTTCTGCTCGGTTCTTGACTTGTTCTTTCTTGTAGGCCTGCTTTGTATCATTGGTGTTGAATAGTTTCGCGTTATTGACCATTTGAAGTGCATCTTCTTTACTGTCCCTTATATATTCTTCAAGGCCTCTTTTCTCCTCCTCTACTGTTTGATGGACTTGCAGCATTCCTCTTCCACCTGACCTGCGAGGGAAGTATAGCCTATCTACATCACTGCGGGGGTGCAGAGCATGATTGATGGTCATGATTTTCCTGTTTTTAGGATCTAGCGTCTCTAGCTCTGTCTGGGTCTAGTCTATTATTCCTGCAGTGTATTCGATAACAGGTATAGCGCAGGTGTTTATGACTTGTATGGTGTTCCCGCCATTGAGTTTGGACTTGAGGATTTTTCTAACTCTCCTGATGTATTCACTTCCAATCTTTCTTTTAACTTCAGTGTGTGCAATGTTATCAGCCTGGAGAATGCCCAAGTATTTGTAATGTTCTTTCTCTTCCAGGTTCTTGATCTTGCTTCCATTGGGCAGTTCTATTCCTTCTGTTTTTCTCATTTTTCCTCTGTTCATTATTAATGCAGCACATTTGTCTAGTCCAAACTCCATTGCTATATTGCTACTGAATATACTGACATTGTTTAGCAGTGATTCAATTTTTGACTGGGACTTTCTATACAACTTCAGATCATCCATGTACAGCAGATGGTTGATTTGACTTGATGTTTTAGATGTTTGGTATCCGAGGCCTGTTTTGTTTAGTATTTGTGAAAGTGGGGCCATGGCGATTACAAACAACAGAGGGGATAGTGAGTCCCCTTGGAAAATGCCTCTTCTAATGCTAACCTGTCCAAGTGTCTCACCATTGATTGTTAACTGTGTATTCCACATGCTCATTGCTTTTTTAATTAATATCTTAATGTTTTTGCTGTCACCAGTTGTTTCTAAACATTTTAGTTTCCATGTGTGAGGCAATGAATCGAAGGCTTTCTTGTAGTCAATCCATGCAACACTTAGATTGGTTTTTCTTCTCTTGCAATTTTCTAAAACCATTTTGTCAATCAGCAGCTGGTCTTTTGTGCCTCTGGTGTTCGGGCAATTTCCTTTCTGTTCAACTAGAAGCTGTTTGTTAGTTAATAAGTGTTGCTTCACTTCATCTGCTATTATTCCAGTTAATAAATTGAACATGGTTGGCAGGCACTTAACAGACAACCAGGTGGGTGGAGCTAATAGAATTCACTAGTGAAGGGGGAGGAGGGCTTGAACACAAGGAGCAGGAAGTTTCTCGGCTTGAAGAATACTCAAGACAGACACAAGAGGATGAAAAGAAGCTGGGAATCAGCACCAGTTCTCTCCCCTCCCAAACAACAACAACAACAAAAATAAAATTTGCATACATACCTAAGTTACAGCAGGGCCTCCTGTCTTTGTTTCGAACCTCTCCACCCCCATGTTCTGCCACAGGTTCAGAGAGCTCATGCACACCAGGGATATACTGTGCCATTTTGTTGCAGGTCCATACTTGTGATAACATATCTCTCCCCATCTGTCATTTCCCTCCCTTTCCTCTGAAGTCTCCCTTGTGCTGTTTTCTAGATTTTAAGCCCTATAGGGCAGGGACCTGTCCTCTCCTTCTTTGTAAAGTGCGATGTAGATAAATGATGCTGCTAAATACACACACACACACACACACACACACACACACACACACACAGACAGAGTTATTTCAAGGAAGCTTGCAGAAGAGAAGTTCTGAAGGCACTGTTTCCATTGAGAAAACATCATGAGAAATACTCCCCTTATTTCCATGCAGATTAATTTCCAAGGCTGTGCTGCATCTGTGCTGCCAGATCCCATAATTCCTACACCCAGAATAGGTTATGAACATGCATATCCAGATCCAGTGTTCTACTCTGTTGTGGTAGCAGAGAGGATAACCCAGTGCTAGGCCCCCAGCACCATTAGAAACTGACAAGTCATCCTTCCGGGTGCTGAGATCTAACCTCTTTCACCTCATTTCATATTCATAAAATCAATGCATTATTATTAAATATATTTTGCAGGGATTTCATTTCACGTTTCAGTTAGGCCAGGACAGGATTATATATTTTGTTTATGTACTGTACTTAGAACATATTAAGTATAAAAGTTGCATTTAAAAATAGATTTTTGTGGGAATAGGAGGGCTCTCCAATTTATTTATTTATTGCGGCATGGACTTGTCTCATCCATTTAGTTTAATAATTTGAGCGTCCAGCATCCCTGAAGCCCATGGTCAAAGAGTTCCTTTCTCTCCTGGATACATGGCTGTCATAGCCATTAACATCAATGGGTATGAAGTATGCACACACTCACACAAGGCAGAGAGGGAAAAACTTCCAATTTGTACAACAATAATAGATAGCCAAGCTAGAGAAACAAGTCTGTGAACTGTATATTAGAAATGGACAATGTGTTGTTACCCAGAATGGAGAAGTTTGCCTTGTAGGCTCTAAATGCAGTCCTCAGTTGGGTTTTCCATTCCAAGTAATTGTATGGGTTCAGGATAGTCAGCCTGAGCTTTCCCTCTAGGTAAGTAGCCATCCTCACTGAGCTCCAAGAAAGGCAGCTGCTGTAGATTAGCAATTCAAAGTGTCCACACTAGATCCCACTTTGTGATCCATTACAGAAATGGCATAATTGCGAGGGACCCATAGCTCAGCGGTAGAGCATATGCTTTGTAGAGAACTCTGCTGCCATTGCCATTTCAGGCAGCAGGGTTGAGAAAAGATCATGTCCACCTGAGATCCTAGGAAGTTGCTACAGCTGCTCGGAGCAAACAGCACACTGGGCCAGGTAGACTAATGTTCTGATCCAACATAAGATGGCCTCATATGTTCACAGAACCATGGAAGGTCAAGGACTGAATGGGGAGAAAAGTTGAACTCGTCCTATGATGTTTTCTCCAAATTAAGCTTGAACCATTTTATGATTTTTCTCCTCCTCTTCCATCATCATCAACCTGATGGAAAAGATTCAAACTTGCAGAAAAGTCAGAAGAATTTATCGCCTCTTCTCCAGATTTTTCTGAAAGTTGGAATCTTATCCATCAGGTAAGTCAAGTTAATCCTTCCCTCTGAAGAGAAGACCCTGGAACTCATATTATAACATCAACTACTAGACAATGAAGATCAATGGAAGGGGAGCTTCTGTGGGTTCTCAACACCTTATCAGGCAGTCTCTGAGTCTGTCTGCAGTTTCTTCTGTCTGCCTCCTCCCTCTCAGTGAATAAATCTGGAACCTAGACTCTATTGCCATTTGCCTAGGGCCAGAAAACACTGGCCCCAGCCCCAATACATACCTAATAATATTGTAGCTTTATATGGAGTTTAGTTGTAAGTTGCCCTGCCTAGAATGCGGTATAGAAATATTATTGTTATGCCATTTACACACAGTCTACCAGATGTTATTGACTGGATTTGGTACTTTAATTATTGGGCCCTTTCCAAGGGTCTAGGATAACTAAAGAAAAAATAAAGATAGCATTGTAGTATTTGTGCTGTCCTGAGTAGTGTGGCCTTCTGTAGTTGATGTGCTGTGATTTTATCAATGCCCAAGGTGTCAAGATGGTGTTCAAGTTCTTTTGGTACTGCACCAAGGGCACCAACAATTATTGGCACCACTACTGTTTTCTTTTTCCAGAGCCACTCAATTTCAATCTGAAGGTCCTTGTATTCAGTTGTTTACTCCAGTTGTTTCTCGCCAACTAGTCTATCCCCTGGGATTGCAATATCAATTATCAGAACCCAATTCTTCTCGATGACTGTCAGATCCGGCGTATTATGCACTAAATGCCTGTCAGTTTGTATTTGAAAATCCCAAAGGATTCTTACCTCCTCATTTTCTGTGACCTTCTCCTTCTTCTTCTTATTTATTACATTTATAAACTAGGCAGTGTACAATTTTTTTTAAAAAAAGACATAAAAATACACACCATTTAAGAAGCAGTGCTAAAAACAATATAAAAATAATTAAAAAACAATTAAAACCCAATTAAAATACTTTAAAAAAGATCAAGGATACTAGCCAATAGGTGCTCAGCCACTGTAAAAGCCTGTGGAATCAGCCTTCAGGGATTTGACACTACAGGTATTCATATTTGCCTATTAACCATATTAACAGTTATTCCATCTTCCCAGGGAACTCTGGGAATTAAAGTTCTCTATGAATCTCATTCTCAACACCTTATCGAACTAAATAACCCATGATTCTTTGGGGGAAGCCATGACATTTGAATTAGTACAAAACCAGTACGTCTGTAAGGAGATGAGGTCTTTCTTCTGAGGAGAAAGAATCAGGTGCCTGAAGTGCTGGAAGGAACTTATTCTTGAACAACTTCCGAGTTCATACAAAACATCTGCAAGTTAATTTGTAAGAAATGCTTGAAAAAGTTGTCCTCCAATCCATAGCAGCTTATCAAACATTTTTTAAAAACCGCTGATGATGTTAGAAACAATGAGAATTATGGGTTTTGCAAACAATATGTGATGCTCACAGCTCCCCCCGCCTTTCCTTCTTTTGTTCCAGCTCACTTTGAGTATTTAACAAGGAGATCAAGATATTAATGATAAGAATAATCAATCACAGTGAGGAAAGTGATGTGTATTAGAAGCAGACACAAGTTGACAGGGCCTGATTGGCGTATTATTTGGACGTTGAGGATCGCTTAACAAAAGCCTCAAAAATCTAAGACAGGCACCCCAGCCTTCCTTTCCCCTCTTGCATTCTTTATTTACAGGTGCTCACTTAGTTCTAGATGAACGCAGCCCTCTTTCGAACATGTGCATGCTCACTCCACATACGCACAGACACACAGCTCCCCCCAGACGATGCGTTGTAGCTTTATATGCGGCTAATGGAGCAAGGCAATGCTCAAACGTCAAATTAAACTGCACAGCTCTGTAATCACTCAGACTGACATGCCATAAAAGGATAATTAGTAGTTCATTACATGGGACATTGTTTGTTCAGCTAAATTGATTTCTCTCAGCTGCCCATGTTTTCTGTTTATTTAGTGAGCGCTCTGCTGAACATTTTTTATCTTTGAACTAGGAAATCCCTTCCCCTGGAAGTGTTTTTTTTTTTTTAAAGGGAAAACATTTTTTCTCTCATTTGGCCCTGCACTGTTAAAAAAAATATTAAAAAAACCCAGTTGCTTGACGTAGGTGAGCCACCAAAGCAGGTGTATGGAGAACAATTGCCAGTGTAGAGTGATGCATGAAGAAAATTGGACTGTGGTTAGAGAGGGTGGCCTCCTGGGCCCACAAAGGGCCAAGCAACTGGTTGTGTGTGTGGAAATTCTTTGGTTGGCTTTCCCCTCCTTTTCAGTGAGAGGGAACATCCCTTTCTTGTTTGGTCTCACGAAGGGGCACAAAAACAAAAGCAGAACCACATAATCCCTCTTCACTCAGGGGTGGAAATTTTACAACAAAGTCTCCCGACAAGCTTCTCTTTTGCACACCGAGGCCTGCAGAAAGGAGGGAGGTGGGTTGTTGTTTTAAGCTGCCTTTTCGTTCCAGGTTTCGACACAAACACCTGGCTTCAAAGCTTTCCAAGCTCCCTGCTTCATAAGATTCTAAAATGTCACTTCGTAAGGTGTAGAGAGCATGGCAGGGAGCTGGGAAAGCCAGGGAGACAATGAGGGACAGCACTGCAACACTCCTGAACGTCGTTATGGAGGGGGACCAAGTGAAGACTCCTGTGAAGAGCAGACTTCACCATGCAAGGGTGAAAACTAAAGTTCTGAGGAAAACTTACTTTTCTCTCTCAAGAGAAGTTTCCCCTAAGGCTCGTATGAGGGCCAACTCTGGATAAACAGGGATCCCTAGAAAAATGTCTAGACCACAGTTTAGTTCTCACTGAGGCCATCAGTCTGTTTCTGGGTGGTACCACTTCATACTGCAGGTGGGAGCTCACTGGACTGCATGGTCTTCCATACAAACACATTTCCTACATATAGAAAACTAGAACTTGTGGAAGCAAGCATGACTTGTCCCCTTAGCAAAGCAGGGTCCGCCCTGGTTGCATATGAATGGGAGGCTAGAAGTGTGAGCATTGTAAGATTTCCCTGCAGGGGACGGAGCTGCTCTGGGAAGCGCATCTAGGTTCCAAGTTCCTTGCCTGGCATCTCCAAGATAGGGTGAGAGAGATTCCTGCCTGCAACCTTGGAGAAGCCACTGCCAGTCTGTGTAGACAATACTGAGCTAAATGGACCAATGGTCTGACTTGGTATAAGGCAGGTTCCTATGTTCCTATATTCTGTTTCACCATTGTACTGTACCCAATGACTTAGATCCATTATCACTTGTGCTATCATACTGTCATTACCAGGCATGCTCTCTGTCTTTAGGTGAAGTAGGGATGTCCAATTTGATTCATGTGCAAAACAATTTGCAATGAATTAGGGGCAATTCACGGATTTGCCTGTGAATCAAATCACCTCTTAAACGAAGGGGACTGATTCAAGGGTGAATCAAATCACCTCTGATTGGTTGTGAATAGATTTGTGCAGTTCGTGGCCATTTTGGCGGGCTTTTCCCCCTTAGAGACTGGTTTTCTGGCATTGTCTTCCAATTGGTTTTAGATCTCCTTGGTTTATTATTCTATTTCTATACTGCATTTCATTAAAATAATAATTATTTTATTTTATTAAAATAAAAGTGGTTTACAATATAATTAAAACAATGCACAATTAAAATACAAATTAAAAGTACAAATATTAAATGTTTAAAATATACATCTCTATTTAAAAGTTTTAAAACCTGTATAAAACAGTAACAAAAAACACAAAGCAGCAGTAGTAAAAACTGCAATCTCATATAAAAGCCTGAGTAAAGACCCACATTTTTGCTTCTTTTCTAAAAAACTGTGATGGATGCTGAGGAGCAGATGCCAGCCTGGACAGCATTCCAAAACGGGGGGCAATGACTGAGAAGGCCCTGTCCCGTGTGCTCAACAGCTGAGCCTCTCACTTTTGGCACATGGAACAGATCCTCTCCAATGATCTTGTCAAGCAGGCAGAAACCCTTGAGAGCAGGCAGTCTCTCAGATATCTAGGATCCAAACCATTAAGGGCTTTTAAGGTCAAAACCAGCACCTTGAATTGGACCTGGAAACAAATTGGTAGCCAGTGCAGCTCTTTCAGAATAGGTGTAATATGATTCCAGCAGGCATCTCCAGATAAAATCCTAGCTGCCGCATTTTGCACTAGCTGCAGTTTCCAAATATTCTTCAAGGGCAGCCCCATGTAGAGTATGTTACAGTAATCCAGCCATGACATGACTAAGGTATAGGTAACTGTGACCAGAGCTGATTTCTCAATAAAGGGATGCAGCTGGCACACTAGCCAAAGCTGTTCAAAAGCATCTCCACCTGAACACCACAAAGCAGAGCCGGGTCCAGCAATACTCCCAAGCTGTGCACTTGCTCTTTCAAGGGGAGTGCAACCCCATCAAGAACTGATCAAATCCCCTTTATCTCGATTAGTTCTGCTACTGACCAATAGTACCATCTTCTTGTCTGGATTCAGTCTCTGTTTACTAGCCCACATTCCGCCCACCACGGCCTCCAGCCCTCAATTCAGGTCATCCATTGTCTCCTTAGGATCAGGTGATAAGGAGAGATAGAGCCGAGTGTTATCTCCATATTCCTGACAACTCAGTCCAAGTCCCTGGATGACCTCTCCCAGTGATTTCATGTATTATTATAATTATTATTATAATTATTATAATTATTAAAACTTTTATACCGCCCTTCCAAAAGGCTCAGGGTGGTTTACATTAAAACACCATTAAAATCAGTTAATAATGAAAACAAAATTATAAAGCATAAAACAATGATTAACAATTAAAAACATCATAAAACAACAATTAAATAATCAGAACAATTTAAAAACAAGTTTTTAAAAAGCTGAGAAAGCCTGGTTGAAGAGATGTGTTTTCAGGTGTTTTCTGAAAATTGCCAGAGATGGGGAGGATCGTATCTCAGCAGGGAGCGCATTCCACAATCTCGGGGCAGCAGCTGAGAAGGCCCGTCTCTGTGTAGCCACCAAATGAGTTGGTGGCAACTGGAGATGGACCTCCTCAGATGACCTTAATGGGCGGTGGGGCTTGTAGTGAAGAAGACGCTCTCTTAAATACCCAGGGCCTAAGCCATTTAGGGCTTTATAAGTTATAACTAGCACTTTGTATTTTGCCCGGAAACCTATTGGCAGCCAGTGTAACTCCATCAACAAAGGAGTAATGTGGTCTCTCCGAGATGACCCAGAGACCAACCTGGCTGCCGCATTCTGAACCAACTGAATTTTCTGGACTACGTACAAAGGCAGCCCCACGTAGAGTGCATTACAAAAGTCCAGTCTGGAGGTTACCAACAAATGTACCACTGTTTTGAGGTCATTGATCTCGAGAAATGGGCGCAGCTGGCGTATCAGCTAAAGCTGATAGAAGGCACCCCTGGCCACCGCCTCAACCTGAGAAACCAAGGAGAGACGTTGATCCAGAAGTACTCCCAGACTGCGAACCTGTTCCTTTTGGGGAGGTGTGACCCCGTCTAGAACAGGCAGATCAAAATCGTCTCTAGAGTTCCGACCCCGCACAATAAGTACCTCCGTCTTATCTGGATTCAGCTTCAGTTTATTCTCCCTCATCCAGCCCATTACTGCTTCCAGGCAGGCATTTAGGGAGGATATGCCAACTCCTGAAGAAGTTGACATGGAGAAGTAGATCTGGGTGTCATCAGCATACTGGTAACACCCAACTCCAAATCCCCTGATGATCTCTCCCAGCGGCTTCATGTAGATGTTAAAAAGCATTGGAGAGAGTATGGAGCCTTGAGGGACACCATACTTAAGCTCAGATTTTGAAGAGCAACAATCTCCAGTCGACACCATCTGGAATCTGTCTGAGAGGTAGGAGCGGAACCACTGTAAAACAGTGCCTCCCACCCCCAACACCCTCAGACGTTCCAGAAGGATACTATGGTCGATAGTATCGAAAGCCACCGAGAGATCCAAGAGGACCAACAGTGTCACACTTCCTCTGTCAATTGCCAATTGCAGATCATCCATCAGGCCGACCAAGGCAGTCTCCACCCCATAGCTCACCTGAAAACCAGTTTGAAATGGGTCTAGATAATCAGTTTCCTCCAAGACCGCCTGGAGCTGAGAGGCCACCACCCTCTCAATTACCTTGCCCAGCCATGGGAGATTGGAAACTGGCCTATAATTGCTCAACTCTGAGGGATCTAATGCAGGCTTCTTTAGAAGAGGTCTAATAATTTCCTCCTTAAGACAAGGAGGCATCCTGCCCTCCCTCAGAGAAGCATTTAAGATTTCTACCAGGCCGCCTACAATAGCCTCCCTGCTAGATAGAACAAGCCATGTTGGACAAGGATCAAGAGGACAAGTGGTAGGCCCCACCGCTCCAAGCAGCTTGCCCACATCATCAGGAGTCACAAACTGAAATTGATCCAGTCGAATTGTATAAGAGGAGTTGTCGGACACCTCCAGTTCAGACATCAAATTAATTGTGGAGTCTCCATCTAGGTCAGCCCGAATCCGAGAGATTTTGTCTGCGAAAAATTCATTAAACACACCACAGCGGGTAACTGATGCCTCCAAATTCTGGTTCCAGGGAGAGGGAGTAGATACTAGTCCCCTCACAACCCTGAACAACTCCGCCGGACGTGAACTCGCAGAGGCAATACGGGCAGAAAAGAACCGCTTCTTTGCCGCACGTATCGCCTGAGCATACTGTAGATCTTTAAATGTGCTCCATGTCGTAATCTGTCGGATTCGAGTCAAGTTTTTCTCCACTTGCGCTCCAGTTGCCTACCTTGCCACTTCAGCCCCCGTAGATCTTTCATATACCAAGGGGCCAATTTTGAAGCAGGTCGGAGGGGACGCTTAGGAGCAATCATGTTTACTGCCCTGGTGAGCAAGTTGTTCCAGTTCTCAACCAAGGCATCAACAGGATCACCAGCAGAGCCAACATTAAATCCCTCCAAGGCTTCTTGGAATCCTACCAGATCCAGTAACCTCTTTGGGCGGACCATTCCAATAGGCCCCTCGCCCCTGAGGAGGTGGAAAGTGGTTGTAAGTCCAACCTTAACCAGATGGTGGTCTGTCCAGGACAACGGGGAGATCGTAGGAGTTCCCACCCACGGAACACCATCCTGATCAGAATAAAAGACCAAATCAAGCGTGTGACCCGCAATATGCGTCAATCCAGAGACTGCTTGGGATAGGCCCATAGTCGTCATGGCCGCTATGAACTCCTGAGCTGCCCCAGACAAATTGGTCCCAAAATGAACATTGAAGTCCCCCAGCACCAAAAGTCTGGGAGACTCCAACGCTTGTTCTGCGACCAAGACCGTGAGCTCAGTAAGGGATTCCGCTGGGCAGCGGGGCGATCGGTACACCAACAGAAGTCCCAATCTATCCCTGGTACCCAAACTCAAGTACACACATTCAATATGGTCCGATACCCTAACAGGGACCCTGGTAAGGGAGATGTTATCCTTATAGACCACAGCTACTCCACCTCCCCACACCTGCTCCTCTACAGAATATCCTGGTGGGAGAAGCTGGGACCAAACTGGACCACTAGCCTCCCCCAACCAAGTCTCAGTCATACACATCAGGTTGGCCCCTTCATCTATGATCAAATCATGGATGAGTTCTGGTTTATTTTGGACCGACCTGGCATTGCAGAGGAGCAAGGTAAGGTTATGTGGGATGTTGGCAGTGCTCCCCAAGGTCAAAGAGCTGGCAGGACAGCCGGAAAGGGGGACAGCTATTAGATTTCTGAACACCCTTCCCCTGGAACAGCCTGCTGACCTGCCAATGTTTCTTCTTCTATTACCCAACACCACCGGAATAGCTGCCCTACCCTCAACGAAGGCACTCCCTGGCTCCCCATCTCCGGACAAACCCACACACATTACAACTTCAACCCAACCTCAGCACAACTTAAAACTGATTAAACAGAAGCCCCACTATTGAATGCCTCCCTCTATACAAATGGTTGGACAAAATGTCCAGCCCTCACCCTCATTTCTCCCTCGAAGTGGCTCCCCCAAAGGGGCAACCCCCTTTGGTGTCGCCCCTTTGGTGGCGACCCTGCCGGTGGCGGGCCCACTGCCACTGGCAGTCTTCCTATGTAGCCTGAGCAATAAGCTCAGCAGGTGGAATCAGGAAAAACTGCCCAGTCACCCTTACAGCCCCAGTCCTGCAAAGCCTCTCCGCAAGCAGTCCTGTGGGGAGGCAGATGGCAACCAGGGAGGGCAGAAGAGAAGAGGCAGGCACCCCAGTCTCACACCCTGGGGAGATGGTATCCTCTTCTCTTCTCCAGCATGTAGATGTTGAATCATGGGGGACAAAACTGAACCCTGCAGAACCCCACAAGCCAATGGCCAAGGAGTCAAGCAGTAGTCCCGCAGGACCACCTTCTGGAACCTTCCCCCAAGAAAAGTTCAAAGCCACTCAAAAGAAATGCCTCCAATCCCCATACTCGAGAGGTGGTCCAGAAGGATATCATGGCCGATGGTACTGAACGCTGCTGAGAAGTCCAGCAAAACCAACAGGGATGCACTCCACCTGTCAAGCTCCTGGTGTAGGTCATCCACTAGGGCAACCAAGGCAGTTCAGTCCCATATCCAGGACAGAAGCCAGATTGAAAGGGATCTAGATAATCCATATCATCCAAGACCCTCTGTAGCTGAGACACCACCACACACTCCATCACCTTGCCCAAAAAGGGGAGGTGAGCAACAGATTTGAAATTGTTCAGGTTGGATGGGTCAAGGGAGGGCTTTTTAAATAGTGGTCTCACCACCACCTCCTTGAGGCATGATGGCATCCTGCCCTCCCTTAATGAAGCATTTATTATAGCTTAGAACCACCTCCCCATACCCTGCCTGGCAGATTTTATTAGCCATGAAAGGCAAGGGTCTAGAGCGCATGACATTGCCTGCATACTGGCCAGGATCTTGTCCACATCCTCAGGCTGCACCAACTGAAAAGAATCCAATACAGGAGGACAACGTAGGACAAGATGGTACCAGAGGCAAATCTGCTGGAACTGCCAAAATTCTGGAATCTAAATCGGCATGGATGTGAGTGCCTTTATCTGCAAAGTGGCATGCCAACTGGGCTCAGTGGGCTATAGATGGTTCATCCCCCATTACACAGGGGGATGTGTGAAACAATAACTTTACTACATGAAAAAGCTCCACTGGCCTACAGTGAGCAACTGAAATGGAGGTTGAGAAGAAACATTTTTTTGCCACCCCCACCGCCTCAAAGTAGTCCCAAAAATGGGTTCTAGCTTGTGTTCGGTCGGATTTGTCATGACTCTTTCTCCAGCATTGTTCCAGCCATCATCCAAATTGTTTCATTGCCCTAAGCTCCTCAGAAAGCCAAGGAGCAAAACAGGCTTCACCAAACTGGAGAGGGAATTTAGGAGCAACTGTGTCAATAGCCTGGGCTGTCTCCACATTCCAGAGGTTTACCAGGGCCTTGACAGATTCATCAGCTCTGGACACTGGAAACTCCCTGAGGGCTGTCTGGAAACTGAGTGGACTCATAAGCGTCCAGGGGCAGATCATCCTAATTGGCCCACCACTCCTGCAGAGGGTAGATGGACTAGTCAAACTCAACTCCAGTAGATGATGATCTGACAAGGGAGTTATCTCAAACTCCCTCACCTCCAGACCATTCATTCTCTGGTCTGCAAAAACCAGATCCAAAGTATATCCTGTTTTCAGAGCTGCCTGGGGCTACAGAACTGGGAGGAACAGGACTCAGTTGCCTACTGCTACTACTACTACTACTACTACTGATAGTTATATACTACTCTTCAACAAAATTCTCAAAGCAGTTTACATAGGCGGGGGGGGGGGCGCAGACATAAATAAGATGGCTCCCTGTCCCTAAAGGGCTCACAATCTAAAAAGAAACATAAAGCAGACACCAGCAACAGCCATGAGAGGGATGCTGTGCTTGGGCTGGATAGAGCCAGTTGCTCTCCCCTGGCTAAATCTTAGAAAATCACGACTTTAAAATGTGCCTCTTTGCTCAATTAGCAGGGGTTAGCCTGGACAGTTTCGCCCTGTAATGGCCTGCCCAACTCCCACCGACATATCTCCCTCTGCTCGCTACCTGAGAAATACTGCCTCCAGACCCTCCCCAATCTTTCGCTCTCCCAGACACATCATCCCACCCAACTACCTCAGCTCCTCTATGTCCTCAACATCAAACCAGGACTCCTGTAATCATACACAGAGCCACAGCCATGCAGCAAGCCCACCCACACCCAGGAATGCTCACACCAGGCCAGGGCCTAGGAAGCCACTGAAACATACAACCCAAATATCACACACCCCCAGAGTCAAAAGAGGGGGAGATAATTAAAACAAGGCTTCTCACATGAGCAGAAACTCTTCTCACCTACCTCACTCTGTCCTCTCCCCCACCCCAGAAGTAATCATAGACACCCCCACAGTCAACCAGAGGAGATGGCCTTGCAGACCTTAGACAAAACACCAGCAACAGTCTTGGCTGCACATATCCAAATAACCAGTTGTGAGGAAATAATGGTTCTAGGTAGCAGATATTGAGGCAGTTCCCATAATCAGTGGGAACCGCTGAAATGGGGTTAGCAGGGAGAGTGGGCTGAGCCTGCAGACGACCCATTAGTCGGCTGCGGGTGGCTGAACCGTCCGCCCGCTTGACTGCTGGCTCCGTTATGGAGCCGGTGGGGGCTGGGGAGTTCGGGGGCCACACAGCCCCTGGAAGCTCCAGCATGCCCTGCGCAAGTGCACAGGGCATGCTGGAGAGACCCCGAGCCGGGAGGCTGCTTTTGAGCCTCCCAGTCGGGGGTCTACTCATGAGTTGCCATGGCGCGGAGCTGCACCGTGGCAACTCACGATCAGAAAGCTTAGGTTAGCGGAGTGCTCGCTCTGCTAACCTGGACTTAGGGGAGGGGTAGTTAAACGGGTGACCCGTTTCCGTGAGACTGGTTCTCATGGTCTGCCAAAATCGGGCTAGGCTCCCTTAGCCCGATTTTGGCAGACCCTGAGAATAGCCTCATTAAATCTTTCCAAACAGGCTGTTGTCTGTACACGCGGCGGCGGCTGCTGCTAAATGTCTCCGAATGTTCCATGTTAGGAATGCTTGTAGGGGATGTTGACTTAATCTTCCTACTGGTAGGACCTCAGTCTGCTTGCCTCTGGGATGAGAGCCACAAGGACAACAGTCATTTGTGCCCCCACCAAGAGGCTTGCACCACTAGCATGAGCAGCTCTTTTCTAGTGATCACCTGCAGGGGAGAGGAGCAGAGACAAATATTCAGGGCCACACCCAGCAGAACCTCTTCCCTTCCCCCTTGTATGGCATTGGTTTGTTATCCTACAAATCAAGTGTTTAATGAATTTTTAAATTTTATCTGGGTCACTAGGTCAATGACCTACTGACCAAGATAAAATTATTTTTTAAAATTAAAAATCACCTGATTACCTGATTGTTTTGTGGGTTAAGTGGTAGGTAGGTTTGATCATACCTTAATACCTAACCCACTTTATTTATTTATTTATTTATTCATTCATTCATTCATTCAATTTATATACCGTCCCATCCAAATGGCTCTGGGCAGTGCACAGCAACAAAAACCAAACCCAGAAAGTGGTCATCTAAAACAACTCCAATACAACTGAATCTTTAAAACAGTTTAAAACCAATAACAATTAAGCAAATTAAAGCATTTTTAAAACCCTGGAAGGCCAGGCCAAACATAGGTTTTAAGTGCTGTCTTGAAGGCCAACAATATACTCAAACTTCAGATTTCTGCCGGGAGCGCTTTCCACAGCCTAGGAGCAGCTACAAAGACACACATACATGGTTAAAAATGAGGAGGGAACGCTCTGCATATCATTTGAACCAGTCCCAAGAAATGGTCATGTATTAAAAACTGTTAGAAAGGGCTTTTGTTGCTGTTAATGCCTATCTATTGTGGGGGGGGGGGGGCAGAGAGGAAGGGGAAAGAAAAAATGTGCAATTTCTGTGTCCTTTTCAGGCTTCAGTTCTGTTCCATTACAAGTGCTGTAGGCCGTTTTGACTCCCCCATTTCATGCTGCTACCTTGGCTGAATATTAAGATATGGTTGATGGCTCCATGGATACAATATGAACCCTGGGATGAGGTTGATATCCTACCCCTTCCTTTTTTCAGGCCCACATTTGGAAACAGCCCAAGAATTAACTCACAGTGCTTCCATCTGATTTCACAGGGCGTCACCCCTAGGACTGTTCCTCATTAATCACTGACATAATAACAGGCCTTAGATGGGGCCTGAGGGCCTTTCCCAGGATTTCCTGCTGCTTGGCAGGTGAAAAAGTCATAGCTAAGGGCTTCCGAAATAACAGCTTCAGGTGCAAGATACACTGAAGACTAAATGGCTATTGCCATGAGCTTTCCATGCGTGGTTTTCTATGCTGGGTCCATATGCCCAGCTATTCTGCCGGGCAGTTGATCCCCTATTATAAAGGTTCTAGCCTAATAAATATGTGATGTAGCTAATTGTACTCACCTAGCTGGCTTACAGATTTGGACTTGTTTGGGACTAGTGTGAGAGGGATTCCCCATATGTTATTTTCCCTCTGCTTAGCTTTGCACTGCCTTGTGCTTTACTCCTCTTGGATTTTGGTTTAACTAGGAAAATTTCTAAAATTGATTCCAGAGCACAGTTTTCCTCAGGTATCGGTTACTTAAGTTTGCTTGCATATCCCCCGCACCCTGGAAATTACCAATGACACAGAAAAACACTGCACAAAAGCCATCTTGATGGGATAGCATTGAGATTCTTCCGTCTGGTATTTTTCCGATGCGCAAATGCCCTCTGAAGCAGGAGCAGAGCTATAATTGGGCGGACACATTAAAAGAGCACAAGTCGCCTACTCTTGAGGAGCTGCTCCCCGCTCCCCTCCATGACCATGTGGGCTCCCTCTGCAGGCCCCCCCCTTGCCACTGCCACTGCCTCCTCCTCCTCTGCAACTGCTGCCCGGTCTGCCTGTCACTTCACGCTGGCTCCTGCTGCAGTGAGCAGGTGGATCAGGTGTTTGTTTCTTCTCTCACTCACAACAGCCTGTCTGTCCTCTTGCCGCGGCAAGAGCTGACCAGGAATGGGGACAGGTGTGGCCGTGGTGTGGCAAGGGCAAAGTGAAAGACAGGCAGCAGTGGTGGAGGAATGAGGAGGCAGAGAAGGCAGTGGTAAGGGGCGCAATGGCTCATGGTATTGGAGGGGAGCAGGGCTTCCGTGCCTGGAGAGGGCCCCTCATGTGGTCTGGAAGAGAGGCCACTACAGAGCCTCCTACGCCACTGCTCCGAATATTGGTAAAAAGGTCTTGATGCGCCACAAAGATCTTGATGCAACCATCAGTATATACTTTAAAATATGCGAAGAGGCCAAGTGCCCATTTGCTCTGGTAATGTAGAGGGAGGAGAAAAGATACAGTATGAAAGAACAGGAAGCAGTGGCCGCTTGCTAGTGCTCCAGTTTTGGAAATTTTGGAAAGGATGCCCAAGGTCATGCTCAAGGATGGGCATGATGCCCTTGGTCATGCCCAAGGATGGTCAAGATCCTTTACATCCCAACAAAGCACTTCATGGAGACCAAACCACACCCCTGCCCTCGCAGCAGCTTGCTGCCAGGGGATTTGCATTCTCATTAGAGGGTCATTCTACTGGGAAGGACCTGAGACTTGCCAACCTTCGGTCTTCTGTCAAACTGCACACTCATGAGTTGTGTTAACAAAAAAAAGGGCCCCCACTTTTGTGGCCACCCCGTTCTCTCTGGTTAAATATAGAACCTTTGCACAACAACCCCCTCCTCTTAAGGGAAGCCTTTGATGCTCCCAAAGGAGATTTCGATGCTCCATGTGTTCAAACGTATCTGGGTGGGGCATACTGGGGAAACTCTGGGACTGGGAACAGATCTTTAGTCTCATTCAGATTTCCTGGGTTTGGATTGGCATTGCACCATATGCAGACCTGCCACCGTGGGGAATTGTGGGTGAGGGGAGCCCCAGATGTCTGCAACCCCAGGAGAGTGAGGTCACCATTCTGGGCAAACAGAAAGATGGACATGTTCATATGGGTGGATGGGCTGTCAGAGGGCATGTTTTGACAGCTTCTTCACAGTCAAGACAGGGAGAGCTGTTCCCGGGGTGTACCTATCCCTGCAGCTTGCTTCTATAGAGCAACCTAGCTGGGCAGCAACTGCCATTTGGCCTGCATGTGTGTCTCCATGGCCTGACACTCTAGTGAGAGAGCGGTCCATGGGAGAAGGGGTGTCATCACACATTATTAGCAATTCTGCCCAACACCCTTGTCCCCACAGATGGTTCTTCTCATGAGTTATGCAGGAGTATCCTCATGGCCTTACACTCAAGAGTGAGCATTCCGCTCAGGAACAGCATCCATCCTCATCACCTGTGAGGAATTGCTTCTTTTACTGGAGGCAATGCTGATTCTGCTGCCCGGCCCTTCTCATGAGTAAGCCTAGGGACCACACATGTTCTCACAAGGGGAAGGGGCTGGGCCCCCCTTCCCCAACATCAGTGTGCAAAAAGTAGAGTAGAGGCATTCAAAACTTCCTGGTTGGGGCTGATCGTTAAACCCGACCCAGAGTATCATAACCCTGCCATATGTTGCTGACTCAGTGCTCTAATAGGGTTGCCCTGCTTATATTGCCACTTTGACGGCATGTGCTTGCAATCCTGCGTCTTGATCACTTCATTTTTGGAGAGCAAAGCACATTGTGCCCATCTTGCCATCCTGCCCCCTTTCTCTTCCGAGTGCCAGGAGGGAGAAACAAGAGACAGTGGGAAGAGGGCATGCGCCCATGTGACTTTCCCATTTGACAGGCTGACAAGCTTGGGATGGGATGTGGCAGCACCCCTGTTGTCAGGAAACCGCTTTGTTGGATCAGAGACAAGAGGGGGCAGGGCAAGTGCTCAGAGGGGCGGCCAGTGAGAAGCGCTGCAGGTATGGAGCGGGCATGATCCTGGGCAGGTCTGCGCTGCCATCTCTATGATTATGGCTCCAGAAAGTGGATGAAACCTTGGTCATGGTGCCGTCCGCATTCGGACATAATGCTGTTGCTGAAAATCCTCAGATTGGGGTGGGAAAACTCACTACAAACTGAAGGTTCCAATTTGAGTTTGACAAGGCAAACCTCATGCTGCTTTTGCCGTGGAACCATGATTGCACGCATTCGGACATTCACTTATTCAAACCTCTGCCTCATTTAACTGTGGTTTTGTTGTTACATGCAAATGTGGCCCTAGTTTGCCCCCCACCCCACCGCCCAGTCATTCTTGCAGTGTTCTTCAGGCTTCTGGTGCACAGACTTCTTGAGAACATCTTGGAGTTCCTTCCACATATGCAGAGCCACATACAGGTGAGAGGAGCAGGATAATGCCATTCTATTTTTAAAAAGCTCTCTCAGCAGGAATAGAAAAGTTTCCAGATCATTGCTAGTAACAGAGCCCAGCAAAGCATTCACAAAGTACTTTTAAATTTCTTCCTCTGATAGACATGGCTCAACCATACCCTACTAGCTTGATGGAGACTGCTTTTGCTGTGAAGATGCAGGATGGGGATTGAATTCTTATCAGAATAAAATGCTGAGATAAGCAGTTCTTTCCCACTAAGAATGTAACTTATTAATATATCCTGTATGGCATCTCATATAGCATTCATTTTATACATAGTGTGCAGGAAGTTCTCCACCAACAGTTCCCTATAGATTCTATAGTAATTGGAGAAGGTTTTTTAACTGGGAAAGAAATCTTAGTCTTATAGCCTGAGCAAAGTAAGGCCTGCATTTAAGCCCCCTGTTTACTAGTAGTGGCTTATTTATACTGTGATTCAACATCTCTCTTCCATATTGTCATACTGCAGACCTGCACAACTCAAATGACCTGGCGGGCCGAAACCAACCGTGACTTCGTTCATGGGGGCCGAGGTCAATTCTTAGGGTGCTGATTATTAGAGTAACACTTAATATCAATCAATCAATCAATCAACCAAATTAAAGTGAAATGAATTTAAAATGAATTAAAAATGAATTTAATCAATATTTAACTTTTGATGTTCTGGCAGGCCAAGATTGATTTAAATTAATATGAAATAAGTTGAATTAAAATTCATTCTAATAATATAAATATTATACAATCTGTACAAAAACATAATAAAATGCATTGTTCTTCCTTTCCACGTCTGCCAAATCATCACACATAACACAGAATACTTTTAAGGGGGGGGGGAAATATGAGAAGCTCTTCTCATAATTTCGGAAAAGAAAGGAGAAGGGGAAAGAAAGATGGAAAGGATGCAGCAGGAGGCTTGGCGAGAGAGAGAGAGAGAGGGAGAGAGAGAGAGAGAGAGAAAGAGAGAGAGAGAGAGAATGGAGCAGTCTTGGAGAGAGAGAGAGAGAGAGAGAGAGAGAGAGAGAGAGAATGGAGCAGTCTTGGTGGGTTAGAGATAGATAGAAATAGAGAATGAATGAAGCAATCTTGGTAAGAGAGAGTCCATTCCCCATTGTTCCGGAGGTCCCCGTTCTCCTCCCGCCACTAACAGCTTTCCCTCTCCATCCCTCGGCAACACTTTCTCTCCCCGCTGGGCTCCCTCCGTCTCTGCCATTTTTGCCCGCCCCCACCACTGGACTCCCTCATGAGGCCACTGTCCACCGCTGCCTCCTACCTCATTGCCGCTGCCGCCCCCCCAATTCCAGTCACCGCGCAGCCAAGGAGATGCCCCCGGGGCTATTTCCCCTTCCTCCCCCTGCTGCTTACCCCCCCCCCAATTTCCAGCCACCGTGCGGCCGAGGAGATGGCTGCGGGGGTGCGGGTGTCCTTCCCTCCCCTCCCCCACGGCAGCGGCGGAGGCACACGGCAACAGAATTCAGAGCGACACTCGGGCTTGCTATTTGGCCCGGCGTCAAAGAGACTTAACTGCGCAGGCGTGCCTCACAGTTGGGAAGCAACGCCGGGCCAAATGTCGCTCTGATTTCTGCCGCTGTGCACCGCTGCTGCCGAGTGTCACTCTGATTTCTGCCACTGTGCACCGCTGCTGCCCGGGGGGAAGGTAAGGAAGAACACCCGCACCCCCGCAGCCATCTCCTCGGCCGCGCAGCGGCTGGAATGGGGGGGGGGGTTAAAGCAGCAGGGGGAGGAAGGGGAAATAGCCCCGGGGGCCAGGAAAAAAGGCCTCGCGGGTTGCATGCGGCCCACAGGCCGTATGTTGTGCAGGCCTGTCATACTGGGATGAAACTTGATATGTGCATTCAGATCAGGAGACAATTCTATGTCTCAAGTTTGAAAACTGATCTGATCTACCTACCTCTTTTTAGGCAACCATGTCCAAGGGTGGGGTAGGGGCGAAATGTATACATCAAATCTATTCCAATCAATTACAAAAATGTCTTTTCAGAAAAAGACTACAAGAGAATGGAAATTGCAACTATGATCATTCAGAAGGAAGGTCTCTTGAATTATATGAGTTAAGAAATATGCCAGTTTGCATTTATACCTCTTGTGCCCAAGAATTCCATTTGCCCAATCACCAGCAATTGGATTGGTGCAAGTGGACTTAATTCAACTTTAAGTCACTTGCAACTAGAGCTGGAACTGATTAAAAAAACACTTAATTGGCTAAAAAGGTGCCCCCACTTAATTGGGCAGATTTTTTAAAAAGCAAAATTATTATTTTAAATAATAAAACATCTACCTGTTTTCAGAGGTTAAGTGACTACTGAAGACAGAGCTTTTTTTCTGTGGTGGCACCCAGATTATAGAACACCCTTCCCTAAACAAATGTGTCTGGCACCTATCCAGTCCTGGGACAACAGAGCCCACAGATTGTCAGGGTATGAAGTGATCAGGAGCAGATGGTGAGAACAGGAAAAAAAGGCAGACAGAGTCAAATTCAAAATCAGTACCCCAGCGGATGAGATCAACGGACAGCACAAGATACAGGCAGGCTGCAGTTCAAAGTTCAGAGTCGGGGGAGCCAAGACTGTCAAACACAGGGCTTTCAGAACCACAGAGAGGTCACTGGGAGTTGGGAACTTGTTCCAGAAGTCTCAACCTATGTCCTTTCTGGCTCTGACTACCTCTCCCAAGCTCTACCCACTTGCTGAGTAGTGAAGAGCCCTAAAGGGGCAGCCCTTGGACCTAGAGCTGAACACTCTGTTGCCTCTCCATTGATTCCTGCTGAACTCATTGCTTTCTTGGCTATCTATTAGGCACCAGGCAAAATTGTCCTGTTCTCTTGTGCCTTCAATTGCTTTTAAAGTATCTGAGAGACCTTTAATTACTCTTCTGATGTTTGATCTGGACTTCCTATACATGAAGTTGGCCTTTATTAAGAAAAACAGTTTTTTGAATGAAAGGCAGGACTGATTTAAATTTGGACATGTCATTCTGTGTCCATGGGAAATATGGGCAGATTCTGTTCATAATTATCTATCTATCTATCTATCTATCTATCTATCTATCTATCTATCTATCTAAAATATTCTATACCGCCCAAAACTTGCATCTCTGGGTGGTTTACAATTAAAATAATTTGAAACCTTACATCAATTAACAATTAAAATCATTTAAAACATTAAAACATTTAAAACCCAATATTAAAGATATTAAAACTATAAATCTATTTAAAAGTCTGGGTGAATAAATGTGTCTTCAGTGCCTTTTTGAAAGTTGCCAGAGATGGGGAGGCTCTTATGTCAACAGGGAGCACATTCCAAAGTTCAGAGGCCGCAATGGAGAAGGCCCGTTCCCGGGTAGCCTCCAGATGAGTTGGTGGCAGCTGCAGGCAAACCTCACTAGATGATCTTAACAGGCGGTGGGGCTCATGGCAAAGAAGACGTTCTCTTAAATACCAAGGGCCTAAGCTGTTTACGGCTTTATAGGTAATAACCAGCACCTTGCATTTTGCCTGGAAAAGTATCAGCAGCCTGTGTAGTTCTTTCAACACAGGTTTCTCCTAGCTAACCCAGAGAACAACCTGGATCCCGCATTCTGAACCAACTGCAGTTAGGGGTGTGCACGGAACTTGCTGGCCCAGTTCGGTTCGAGTCCAAACCAGATTTGAACCTGACTGGGCCAGTTTGGTCCGGCACCCCTTCAACCCCGCCCAGTCCGATCCGGTCCGGGTTTTTTTTTCACAATTAAAAAAAAATCAAAATAAATTTTATTACCTTCTGCCCCTTTGGGGGGCTTCCTATAGGCCACGGAGGGGTCTGCTAACATCCCCCTGTCCCCGGCCGGCCTCTAGAATTACCGACGTGGCCCGCCGCATTGTTATTTTTTGGCTCATTGGGGCCTCCATAAATCGGTGTGGTGGCCATTTTGGAGGCTGCCATGCATGTGCAAATGGCCTCTGCGAATGGCCTCTGCAAATGGCCTCTTTGCAAAATGGCCACCACGCCGATTTATGGAGGGCCAAAAAATAACAATGTGGCGGGCTGCGGTGGTGATTTTAGAGGCTGCCAGGGGGCAGGGGAATGTTCGCGGACACCCCCCCCCCGCAGCCTATAGGATTCCCCCTGAAGGGGCAGAAGGTAGTAACATTTATTTTAATTTTTTTAAAAAAATTGTGAATGGGGGGGGAGGTGAGTGGTTTGGTACTGGTCCAGATGGTCCGGATGGAACTGGGGGGGGGGTCACAGTTCGACTCCAAACCTCCGAATCCCCGGATGGAACCCCCGAACCCCGTACCCCAAACTGCAGTTTCCAGACTACGTACAAAGATAGCCACACATAGAGCACATTACAGTAATCCAGCCTAGAGGTTACCAGCATATGTACTGTGTTTCCCCGAAAATAAGACAGTGTCTTATATTAATTTTAGCCCCCAAAAATGCACTAGGGCAATTAGCGGTACATCAGAAATTACTGCTAGGTCTTACTTTCGGGGTAGGTCTTACTTTCGGGGAAACAGGGTACCACCGTTTTGAGCTCATTCATCTCAAGAAATGGACGTTGCTAGAGTATCAGCCAAAGCTGATAAAAAGCACCTCTGGCCACCGCCTTAGAACTTGGACTTGCAACAAAATGTTCAGGTGTATCTCAAGCCTCAAGAAGAGCTTTTCTTCAGACTTCCAGCCAGCTTTGCAGTGCTCTCTCTCCCCCAGCTCCCGCAGGATGGGTAGAATAATAATTTTAAAAGAAACTCTTTTTCATTCCCACTCATTTGAGGCCTTCACTGGCTGTGTTCTGTAGTGCTAGATTATCAAGCTGGGTTGGGGCAGGGCTGACCATTTTATTGCTAGTGGTTGGGGGAGATGTTTCTGGAGAATGTGTGTGTTTTAATTAAATGGAATTCAGCCTTAAATTTTCTAAAGGCCTGGCAGCTCACACAAGGGAATATCTCAAGCATATAGAAAGCACCACCTTATTGGTGGCCCTGTTTTTTGCCTTCCGAGTGATGGGCACACAACCATCTGAGTTTGCTATTAGAAGGTATGATGAAAGAACACTTACTGTGGACAAAGGCAACCCTACCCAGCCCTGGAGCTCGCTGATATAGGTTGAAGGGATATAGAGAGGGAGATGATAAGGGCAGACTTTCCCCAGGATATTAGAAGAGCAGAAAGGGCTGTAAAGCGTGGATTGCTTTAGTGACTCTCCTTGCATTGTCCCATGTCTTCTGTATTGACCTCTTCTTCTGTCCCCCAAACTTAACTGCACACAATTCCTTCCTTCCTCTTCTGTCCCCCAAACTTAACTGCACACAATTTCTTTCTTTCTTTCTTTCTTTCTTTCTTTCTTTCTTTCTTTCTTTCTTTCTTTCTTTCTTTCTTTCTTTCTTTCTTTCTTTCTACTACACACAATTCTCCATGCAGTGATATTCTAGATGGTAACTGGACTGTCAGCACATAAATTAAAATGCATTTCTCTTTTTAGAACAAACCAGGCAAGGCTATCCTCCACCCCCCCACCCCCACCCCCCAATGCATTGTATAATTTGCCATTGCAGTGAAGGAGAAATGGTGCTCCAAAGATCCTCTTGCATTAGAGGGAGAAAATGTGGCACTCCAATCGTTTGAAGTGAAGCGCTTCTTAAGTTCGGAATTTAGAATTCTCAAGTAAGCATTACAGTGCTTTGTAGTTATCCTTAAGGAGATGATGTGCTTGAAACACTACAGCACATCACTGTAATTAGTTTTACAGTCATGAAGAAGTCAAGCAGATTTTCAGCAATTACTTTTTTTTAAAAAAGAGGTTAAGTGTATACATTTTGTTTCTCTTGCAGGCAGCATTATACAACCAATGTATAAAATGAAGCAATTCAACCGATAACATAATGGCATATCTCAAATGAAAAATTGCTTCAAAAGGGTGGATGGCATGACTCTCCTTGCCAATTTACCTTCATCTCTCTTAAAACAAGACAAGCAAAACACTGCATAATATCATACTTGAGGCTGTGCAAGTGCAGAGTAAGATGCGCTATGTTACATTGACCTTCTCTTCAAACTTGTCAACATTTGTCAATTGTGAAAGCAGTAGAGGCAAGCTCCTCCCCTCCCCTCCAAGACTCCACCTCCTCTACTGTGATGAAACTCAAAACAATCATAATAGGGCTGATTTGATAACATCTGGATCCATCATAATCTGTTGATCTGAAATGGATGAAGAAATGAAAATACTGGCCATATTCCTCAGTGTAACGTGGGCAGTTCGGAATGGCCTGTGCTGCTGCAGGCTCCTAAGGAAGCACCTCTGGTCTTGCGCAAGAGTGCAAATACTTAAAATAGCAGGCCTTCACTTTGGGAATGCTACTTACAGTGGCCCGCATTCTGCACAGTGAAACACAAGGGGAATTTGAAATGGAACACTTCCAATGCACCTCTTTTGGCAACCATGTTGTTTTGGCATCCAAAAAAACTCTTGGGGTGCTGTGATTCCAACTTATTGTTCAGGGATGAGGAAACTGATACATGAAGAGAGAAACCCAATCAAGCAGAAATACTTCAGCATTTGAGGCAGAAAATTTTATTTATTTATTTAGTTAGTTAGTTAGTTAGTTAGTTAGTGCATTTTTATACTGCCCTAGCCCAAGGTCTCAGGGCGGTTCATAACAAATAAAAACAAAATATTAAAATCAATTAAATATTAAAAACATTTGAAAACAAATCAATAAATAATCCAAAATTTAAAAAGTTACAAAGTTAAAAAGCTAAAAGGCCTGGGTAAAAAGATAAGTCTTTAGACACTTTTAAAAAGCTGCTAGAGATGGAGAGACTCTTATTCCCACGGGAAGTGTGTTCCAAAGGGTGACAACAGAGAAGGCCCATCCGTGGGTGGCCACCAGACGACATGAAGGTAGCCACAGACAAGCCTCCCCTGATGTATGCAGTGGACGATGGGGATCATGCAGAAGAAGACGCTCTCTTAAGTACCGTGGGCCTAAGCTGTTTAGGGCTTTATAGGTTATAACCAGCACTTTGTATTTTGCCCGGCAACTTATTGGCAGCCAGTGCAACTGCTGTAATATAGGAGTAATATGGTCTCTTCGAGATGACCCGGAGACCAACCTGGCTGCCACATTTTGTACTAATTGCAGTTTCTGGAATACGTACAAAGGCAGCCCCACATAGAGCGTATTGCAGTAATCAAGTCTGGAGGTTACCAACAAGTGTTCTACTGTTTTGAGACCATGAACCTCAAGAACCAGCTGCAGCTGACGTATCAACTGAAGCTGATAGAAAGCGCTTCTGGCCACTGCCTCAACCTAGGGAACCAGGGAAAGGTGTGGATCCAGAAGCACTGCCAAACTGCGTACCTGTTCCTTCTGGGAAGTGTGACCCCATCTAGAACACGTAGATCAATATTGCTTCCCGAGTGATGACTGTCTGGATTCAGTCTCAGTTTGTTACCCCTCATCCAGCCCAAATCCAAGCGACACCGTCATAATGGGATATATATATATTCTCAAAGTCTGCAACCTCAGGAGGGTCACCTCATTCTGCCTAATGGCACAGCCAGCTCTGTGGTAAACTATACGAGATCGTTGATGCTAAGGGCATGAGGATCTTATTTATTCAAGAACTCAATTTCTAGTCTCATAATTCTAACAGATGTCTACAAGACATCTTCACATCTGATAGAATAAAAGGGTCTGTCAGAACACATGTACGTGCACTAAAAATGGAAACACATCAGCACAGAAATCTATGCATTTGTTGCAAGATGTTCATATTTACTTTTTCTTCCCATCAGAAGGAGTAGCAGGAGGGGTGGTTGAACTAGAAATGCAATTGTTGACCCATATAACATGACGAAAGGCCGAAGGTGACTGAAGTCTTCCATAGCACAGAGGTGCTTTATAGTTGAAAGCACATTTTTATGTGGCATCACTTGTTGTCTTGTAGACAGAGCATTAGAAGAATATCCTTGAACAATCCAGTTTGAAAAGACCCCATACATAGGTCCAGAGCTGGACTTAATATGGTAATGCCATGACAGCATCAGGTATAGGGTAATGCTGATTAAAGGATGGAGGAATGAAAATATCGGGAGGAAAACAGAAATCAGACATCTGGATAATACATATATCTTTTGTGGGGTTAGCTACAGTCATCTCTACAGCTGTCAATCACTTCCCTTTAGAAGCCTACATGGTTGCCCTCTTCTTGGGAGGCCCAATCACCTTCTTCTCCTAGTTTTATTGCAAGCGCTCCATTGGCTCTTTGTGTCATAGATTTTGAGAATCAGCACTCTCTGAAGTCATTTAAGATGATCTGACTCCCGAGACCATAACTAGATTCAAATAGAAGAAACTGGGATGAGAAAGGTCTATGCTCAGACAGCGGTGGCTCTTGAAGGGAATGTGAAAATTGCTGCTTTAAATAAAGCAATGTCTCTTTCCTGGGCTTTAGGTGCTGCCAATTTCTGCTCAAGTTCAGCTTATTACTGTCAAGATGCAAACGATACGCTGACTCATCTTATTGCATGGACAATGCCTCTGATATTACAAATCCTGCCAAAATATTATTAAGCTAAGAAAAGGATCCCAAGACTGGCTGTGCTATGAGTCATTTTAAACAGGGCTCGTGGCCTCTTGCACAGAACCCTCCATAAGAACATACTGTAAGAACAGCCCTGCTGGATCAGGCCAAAGGCCCATCTAGTACAACATCCTGTTTTGCACAATGGCCCACCAGATGCTGCTGGAAGCCACAGGCTGGGGCTGAGGGCATGCCCTCTCTCTTGCGGTTACTCTCCTGCAACTGGTACTCAGAGGCATCCTGCCTTTGAGGCTGGAGGTGGCCTTTAGCCCTCCATCTAGTAGCTGATGATAGACCTCTCCTCCATGCAGTTATCCAAGCCCCTCTTAAAGCTCCATATTATCTGCCAGTGGCCTACACTCTACCCCCAGAAAATTAGGGATGTGCAATTCGATTTGTGCATGAATTGATTTGTGACAAATTGGGGCAATTTGCAGATTCACCTGTGAATTGAATCACACCTTAAATGAAGGGGTGATTCGAGGGTGAATCTAATCACTCCAATTCATTGCAAATCAATTCATGTGATTCGCCTTGTGGTCGCCATTTTGCCCACGTGTTTCAATTGCTTATTGGTTTTCTGGCACTGGACAACTGTGCCCCCATTGGCTGAGAGGAGGGAGTAGGGAGGGGGAAGACCAAAGGAGGGAGTTTCAAAATGTACCTGTATATAAGGGGCTGTAGGGGCGTAACAAGGCTGGAGTGGGCCCAGAGACAAAATTTTAAAATGGGCCCCTCGCTGATACACACACACACACACACACACACACACACACACACACACACACACACTTCACATGTGACTTGCCTCTGGGGGGGGGGCCTTGAGGCGTGGGGTCCCCCAGGCAGCCGCCTCCCCTTGCCTAATAGTAGTTACACCCCTGAGGGGCTGCTTGGAGGCAGAAATAGCCATTGCCTTTTGTGCCTCAGGAGAGGATCATCAGAGAGAGGCTGCAACAGCACTAAGATCAGAGTGTTGGTGGTGGTCTGGGCCTGCCTTCCTCTCTGGTGGAGAGTGACATAGGCTTATCTTGCATCTATTTTTAAAAATCCCTTTAATTTGCAGTGCCAACTGGACAATGACTATCCCTGCTAACTTGGCAAAGAGGCACCTTTAAATGTGGTGATTCTCTTTATTTAGCAGGGGGAGCACAGTATATCCAGTGACTGTTGCTGGTGTCTATCTTATGTTTCTTTTAGATTGTGAGCCCTTTGGGGACAGGGATCCATCTTATTTATGTATTATTTCTCTGTGTAAACCGCCCTGAGCCATTTCTGGAAGGGCCGTATAGAAATCAATCAATCAATCAGTCAAACAAACAAACAAACAAACTGCTGCTTTATTTCCCCTCCTATCTTAAAAAAAGAAAATTCCAGCAGGACCAGCGGATTTAACTGGGTGCTGCTTGGAATTTATTTTATTACTAGCTTAACCCACGGAGAGCATCTGCGCACAAATACTTGATTGCTCCCCTTACCCCCTGCCACAGCAACCCTCACCTCAGAGATCTCTCCACCCTCACCTGAGCCACACTCCTCCTCCCCCTCCATCCCATTGTTTCCATCCCCCTCACCCCTCTTGGTTGCGGCTGCAAAGTTGCTGGCTCCTATTGGCCAAGCTGCAGCCCCCTATCCCTAGAGACGTCCCCATGCTCATCCCACTCCTGCTCCCCATAGGAGCAGCAGTGGTTAACCGGGCCCTTCCTTGCTGCCACCATGGCTGCTTGTTCCCCTCAGGCTGCTGACAGGCCCTGGCCCATCCCTTGCCTGCCTGCCTCCCTCTGCCAGTGGCCTCGGTAGCCACAAACAGCGGCAGTGGTTGACAGGTTTCTCTCTCCTACACTCACTCTTCCCCTCTGTCTTTCTTTCCCTCCCTTCTTCTTCTTCTCTCTCCCCTCTTCCTGAGTTAACAGACCTTGTTCATCTTGTTTCCTCATCTAATTCACACAACGGCAGCCTCTTTCTCCTGAAGGGGCTCTTTCCTCCCTCACAACTCTCCTCTTCGCAGATCCCTGCCCACTATCCTTTTATATATATACAGATTCCTCTCCTCTTCCATCAAGAACATCTTCCGACTAGTAACAGTTGCATGCCAACTGACCTTAACCATAACAGGCTCCTCCTCCCTATCTGCATATGGAATCCCCACTGCCCAATCACCAGGGTGCCACAGGCTCCTCCTCCCTATCTGCATATGGAATCCCCACTGCCCAATCACCACGGTGCTTCTGCATGTGAACTCTTGCGGGAGCTGCCACGCACGGGATTATCCATAGGTATGCCTTAGAGAATTCTAAAGAGAATAGAGAATTCTAAGAGTATTCTTAGAGAATAGATTCTTGCTTGTAGCCAGCCCCAGCCCCAGTGGCTTTAATAACTGGGGTGCTGTGTGTGCTGTTCCTCCTGGCTACCCACCAATCATATTAAAATAGTACCAGTAGCCCAAGTGGCTAAAATGGGTGTTGTTTGGATTTTATTTCCTTGTGTGGTTTCTTTTTTCTGTCATAGCCATCCTGCAGTGATAGCCAGGCTGGAGGGAGGACTAGACCTCAATTAGAGTAACTGCTTAGAAGCTGGGCCTCTCCAAATAAGGAAGAAAGCCTCGGAGAATCAAATCTCTGTGGCCCAGTCCAGAGTGAGGGGCAGGGTTTCCTGGACAACAACCTATAGAGAAGTAGGGGAGGGGTGTGTTAGAATTCACTTTTCCCCTGGAGGCCTCTGAAGGAGGTCTCATCAGCAACTACTGTAGGAAAAAGGGAGCCTTGGGCTGGGAATCAACTGGGAGTTCCTTACCTGGTAGTAAGTAGGAGGGATAGGGACCATTTTAACTAGACAGATCAGGGAATTTATTTTTCTTTAAGTGCTTGGATCTGTCTGCATCGTTCTTGTAGTTCCTGGGGAAGGGTTTTACTTGAATGGATGCAGCGATTGTTGAGGCCTCTGTAGTTTTCCTGATCATCCAATTATTCATAAATCCTTCTTGTTGTTATGGAGTGTCACTTCTTATTGGGTCCTGCCTTAGTCACATGCCACAGCAGCTGTGAAAAAAGCCAATTCCATGCTCGGGATCATTAGGAAGGGGATTGAAAATAAAATGGCTAATATTATAATACCCTTATACAAAAGTATGGTGCGGCCACACCTGGAGTACTGCGTACAATTCTGGTCACCACATCTAGAAAAGGACATTGTAGAACTGGAGAAGGTGCAGAAGAGAGCAACCAAGATGAACAGGGGCTTAGAGCACCTTCCTTATGAGGCAAGACTACAACACCTGGGGCTTTTTAGTTTAGAAAAAAGAAGATTTTGGGGAGACATGTTAGAGGTGGGGAGACATGATAGAGGAGAGCTGGTCTTGTGGTAGCAAGCATGACTTGTCCCCATAGCTAAGCAGGGTCTGCCCTGTTTGCATATGAAAGGGAGACTTGATGTGTGAGCACTGCAAGATATTCCCCTCAGGGGATGAAGCCGCTCTGGGAAGAGCATAAGGTTTCAAGTTCCCTCCCTGGCTTCTCCAAAATAGGGCTGAGTGAGATTCCTGCCAGCAACCTTGGAGAAGCCGCTGCCAGCCTGTGTAGACAATACTGAGCTAGATAGACCAATGGTCTGACTCAGTATATGGCAGCTTCCTATGTTCCTATGAGGTCTATAAAATCATGCATGGAGTGGAGAAAGTGGATAGAGAGAAATTCTTCTCCCTCTCCCATAACACTAGAACCAGGGGTCACTCCATGAAATTGTTTGCCAGGAAATTTTAGGACCAGCAAACAGAAGTATTTTTTCACACAACGCATAATCAACTTGTGGAATTCTCTGCCACCAGATGTGGTGACAGCCAACAACCTGGAAGGCTTTAAGAGGTGTCTGGATAACTTCATGGAGGATATATCTTTCAATGGCTACTAGTTGGAGGGCTAAAGGCCACCTCCAGCCTCAAAGGCAGGATGCCTCTGAGTACCAGTTGCAGGGGAGTAACAACAGGAGAGAGGGCATGCCCTCAATTCCTTCCTGTAGGCTCTCAGTGGCATCTGGTGGGCCTCTGTGTGAAACAGGATGCTGGACTAGATGGGCCTTTGGCCTGATCCAGCAAGGCTGTTCTTATGTTCATGAAGGCCTAAGACTGCTGAAACCTTTCTTGTAGGGAGGGGTTTTCCACTTGACTCTCCCAGAATATGCTCATATAAAAAAGTGGACGGTGGCAGCCTACCTGGGACTACTCACAGCTGGAGGAGGGATTTTATACCCCCCCACACACACTTTTGATCATTACACAGCCTCCTTTAATAACTTGGAGTGCTGTGATTCTCCCCCAATTTTATTTAAATTGTACCAGCAGCCCCCAGGCTTTAACTGGGTGCTTTAACTGGGTGGTGCTTGGCATTCTATTCCTTGTTTATTTGTTTTTTAATCAATAACTGGGGTGCTGTGGTTATTTTTTATTTTATTTTTTGCCACCCTGCTACCACGTTTTCTGCTGCTCTCTGTGTGCTGCCTCTGCCTGGTGGATTAATTTTTGTTTTTTGTAGTCTGGTGGGTGGTGCCCAGGCTCCCTCTGTTTACCTTTCCCCATTTTTTTTTGTTTTGAGTGGGAAGGTGCCTGACTGGTGCCCACCTGCCCTCCCCCCAGCTCTTGAGTCTTGGTGTCTGCTTGGCCCAAGAGTGCCTCCAAGTGTGACACCTGGCAGACTCCAGCTGAAGATGCCACTGGAAACCCCAAGCCAAAGACAGCAGAGAACGCCACCACCCCACCGCCCCACCAGCCTCAGTCAGGTTATTAGAATTTAAGGTTCTTTAATAGGGCCTAGTTTGGGGAATGGAGGGTTTAGGTAAGAGCCAAGAAAACTGTGCTCCCAATTTGATGGAAAGCTCTTCAGTAGCAATGACTTCTTTTCTTATTACAAGTGCAATCAGTAGATTACCTTACACTCAAGATAAATTGTCCCTTGCACTCAATGTTCGAATCAGGAGTAAATTTCCACTTATTTTTTGCACATGCAAAACTGATGGGTTTATGTCACAATTGCACTGTTGGTCCATCTATCCAGTGTTATCTACTCCTGCTGGCAGTGGCTTTCTAGCGTCAGAGGCAAGGATCTTTCTCGCACCGTGCTACCTGTCTGTCTTAAGCTGGATATACCAGGGATGAAGGTAAATTTGGCAAGGAAAGTTGTGTCATCCACCCTTTTCAAGCAATTGTTCATTTGCAATGTGCTATTATGTTATCTGTTCAAGTGTTTCATTGTATACATTGGTTGTATAATTCTGCCTGCATGCAATGCATGTGTTTTTACCATTGAGGTATGGCTCCCTTCCCAGCACAAATCTCTATCTCTACCGAGCATGGACAAAAAGGAGAAATCTGTCCATTAAATCCTTATACAATCTTGCATGTAAGTCCACAAAGTTTCTACAAGCCCACAAAATGTTTACAAGCCCACATGCCTATATATAAGCAATGCAAAGCATTTGTGGTAGATAACGCAAAGATTTGCAATGCAAAGATTTGTGGTCTGCAAAGATTTGTGGTAACGCAATGCAAAGATTTATGGTCTGAAAGGGGGGCAGTGATTATCTGAGCATGTGCAGATGACCCCCCTCCCCCCAAAAAAAATCAATCCAATTATGGAGGAAGAGTAGGATTGCACCTGATGGACCTGCTCCAAACCTCCATGCCTCTATCACTTCTCTTGCATAGAGCCCTTGGCTGTGTGATTGACACTGTGCTAGTGCAAATATGCTGTGCAAGGATGTTGCACGAGCTAATTCTGCTAATTCAGGAGCTCATGTTCTAGTATTGCTCTGCCGCAACAGGGTGCAAACAAAACAATTGGTTCTAATAATGTAAACCTTCGAGGAGGCAGAATGGGACATATGATGGGATTCCCATTGAGAATGGCTTATCATTCAACACAAGACTAGAAAGACAACACTACTGATATTTATCGAAGAACAGTTGAACTTTTTTGGACACTCGAAACAGCGAACATTACTGGAAAGCTGTTGTGTTATCATAGTTCATGATATAACATTGCTCTATTGTTCCTATGTATTGAGTGCTGTAGATGTTTGGTTATTACATTTTATTCATCCAGATCACCATATATATTTGATTGTTTCAATATCATTTATATTCACATATTTGTGGTTTTTGTTGTTTTTGGTTTCATTATTAGGATCTGTTGTTTCATTTTATGTACAACTTGAGGCCTGCCGCTTGCTCTGAACCCTCTTCCTTAGTCCATTTATGTTGAAGGGAATGATGCAAAGCTCTCCAATATTAGGGGTATGTGAGCTGGCTTAGTTTGAGCCGGGCTGGATGTTGAACTTGCATAGCTCGACAGGTTCAGGGTCGAATCACAGTGGCCTCAGCCAGTCCAAGTTCGAACTGAACTGGGCCTGGTTCGAACCAAGCCCCAGTAAAAAGGCAGGGGGGCTTTTCCTAAGGATATGGTGGGTGAGAGGGGAGTAATTTAGTACTTTCAAGCCCCATTGGTGGTGGCAGCCTGTGGAGGCAGCATGAACAAAGGCAATTGCATGGTCATGCAAATGGCCTCTGCGCATCTGTGGAGGTCACTAAAATGGCCTCCACGTGTGCACAGAGGCCTGAACCAGGCTGGAGAAGACCTGAACCGGGCTGCCAGCCTCCTGCTGCTCCCCACGGCTGCCTCCAAGGGGGCTTTTAAGTACTAAATGACACCCCTCCCACCCGCTCTACCCTTAGGGAAGCCCCCCTGCCCCTTTACTGGAAAAGGGAAATCCTCGCCAGATTCCTCCTTACCAGTAGAGCTCTGAACCAGTTTGAACCGGTTCGATGGTTGAACTGGACCAGATGTGGTTCAATCGGAACCAAAACCAAATTGGGCCAGTTCGAATCTGATTTGAATTCAAACCGAGCTGGCAAAGCTGGTTCTGTGCACATCCTTTCCCGATATCCTTGTTGCACAAGCACAACGCTTGCACAAGCAGACCAAGACCACAAGGGATTGTACAACTTTGAGCATCTGCTCAGCTATGCAACCTTTCCACACATGTGCTCCTGTGTTTATTACACTAGCATTAGTCTAGATGTCAGTCTATGGGCGGAATATATGGAAACTGGGGATGGAACCAGCAGTTGCAATCCCTTTTCCCACTCTTGCTAACTGAACAAAAGAGTACCTTTTTAAAGTAGTGATTCTCTGTTTAGCAGGGGGAGAGCACCTGGCCCTATCCGTCCCCAGCACAGCATCCCTCCAGTGGTTGTTGCTGGTGTCTAGCTTATGTTTCTTGGTTAGACTGTGAGCCCTTTGGGGACAGGGAGCCATTTTATTTTATTTATTTATTTATTTATCTATATCTATGTAAACCGCTTTGAAAACTTTTGTTGAACAGTGGTATATAAATACCCATCATATTCGTATTCTTCGTAGATCCTTATATATTTTACTTTATTTATATATTTTAATTATTCATATCCCACCAATATGAGAGCAACCCATTCTGTGTTTTGGTATGTCTCAGACCTCCTGTGTATTTGGAATCAAAAGGCTGAAACGGGGCTGGGGAGGAGGAGAAGGTCTGGAATGAAACAAATGACCCCTAGGAAAAAAAAGGGAGATGGCCTGAGTGGATATATGATGTCACAGATCCCTTGGTGTATGTATCCCTTTATCTGCCAATTAGATTAATCCCTCCTGAGTGCAATTTGTTGCTGTGGGGGCATTGAGTTTCATGCAACAAGACCGATGAGTTTCCTTTCTTTCTGGCACATACAGTACCATTATCTGGAGATCAAAGCCCTCTGAAAAGTTGGTAAATAGAATATTCTAGCTTTGATGCATGCATAACTCCCCTTGAACACATACACCTCTGGAGGAAAAAGTATCCTTTCGGCAGCACAGTAATGTACGCGCTACTCCAACCACTTAACAGTTGCTGGCACCAAGGCACAGATTTCAGGGAAGACTTAACAAAAATATTTTCCCTTTGTTCTTTCTTGGAGCTATTACAGTGCCTTTTCTGTGGGTGGTGAAGGATCCGTTCTCCCCCCCCCCCGCCCGCCACCGACTTCTAAACTAGCTCAATAGCCTCCCAAAGCAGGTAATATATAACCAGGCTCATTGTGATGCTAAAGAGTTCTATTTAGCTGTATTTAAACTGGATATCATGACTCCACACGATGACCTTTCACTCCTGGGAAGTAGTTTTAAATTCAATCCGCGGTAAAGGAAAAATCCTTCCAATTCATTGGCTGTGAAAGGTCACAAGTGAACTGTGTTTTGATGGTATCTGCTGCTTTAGTGGCTTTGGTTCTCCATATACATGAGCAGCAAGACAGCCTGAATTGCCTCTTTGTCTCACCAAACCGAGCTGCAGGGAGCCTGAGAAAGCGGAGCGCAAGAAAAAGATACCTGGCAAAGAGGGCCAAGGTGGAGGGGCCAGTGCAGAGGGGATGCCGGAGGTCCCAGGTTCAATAACTGGCACCTCCATTAGAAAGGATCTTAGGCAGCAATGCTGGGAAAGGCTTCTCCTCGCCTTGAGGAGCTGCTGTTGGTCAGTACCGATGGTAAACAGCAAACACACAAATATTTATGTACTTATTTTTATATATTTTAAATATTTACTTACACACACACACACCACTTTTTGTCAAAGTTCCCAAGCATTCTACATAGAGAAAATGAATTAATGAGCTGGATCCTTGTCCCCAAAGGGCTCACAGTCTAAAAAGAAACATAAGTTAGACACCACCAGGGCACTTTCCAGGTTAGCTGCTCAACAGCAGTAAAATGCTTCTGTTCAGGCAAATCACATTTGAAATGTAAACAGCAGGGGGAGTAGTCTCGCGGAAACGAACAACCTGAAAAAGCAGCAACATTTTTACGCCAGATACATGATGTCATAGCACTATATCAAAGCGATTCAATTCGAAACAAGGCATCAGGCATGTGAAGAGCACCCTGCTGTCGGCGGAGGGAGTGCGGTGTCACAACACAGGAAGTGTGGAAGCACACTTCCAAGATCCTCTGTGACCCCGTTGCAAGGTGTAATCTGGAAAGCGCCCAGCAGCAGCCACTGTAGGGCTACTGTGCTGGGACTGGAGAGATCCAGTTGCTCTCCTCATGCTAAAATATAAGCGTGTCACCACTTTAGAGGGTGCCTCTTTGCTCAGCTAGCAGGGGTACTAGTTAGTTTAGATGACACTGAACTAGGGCTGCCTCCCAACAGAGGGTGGTTTTGCACGAGCTTCACTCTGCTTGCAGAAGGTGGAGAGCTGGTCTTGTGGTAGCAAGCATGACTTGTCTCCTTAGCTAAGCAGGGTCTGCCCTGGCTGCATATGAATGGGAGACTAGAAGTGTGAGCACTGGAAGATATTCCCCTCAGGGGATGGAGCCACTCTGGGAAGAGCAGAAGGTCCCAAGTTCCCTCCCTTGGCATTTCCAAGATAGGGCTGAGAGAGGTTCCTGCTTGCAACCTTGGAGAAGCCACTGCCAGTCTGTGAAGACAATACTGGGCTAGATAGGCCAATGGTCTGACGTGGTAGAAGGCAGCTTCCTATGTTCCTATGACCAGAGGAAGAGTGAATGTGTGGGAGGGGTACACGCTGCTCCTCTTCCCATCGTTTTCTATTGCACTTCTGAGTCTGCACTGTGGCTGAAAATGCTGTCAAATATTGCACTTGTTTGCTCCTCCCCATTCTTCTGCCCCTCCCACTGATGACTGCCTCTGAGGATATTCTGTACACCAGGCCTGCACAACATAAGGCCTGGGGCCCAGATCCGGCCTATGGGGACTGCTATGCTGGCTCTCAGGTGGGAATATCCTGCCGCAACAGTCGGAGCCATGAAGAGCTTGTGGCCTGTCCCGCTGATGAGCTTCAGTGGCTCAGTGCAGTTGGCCACCTGAAAGCAGATGATCCATGGCCACCTTGCTGCCTTTGTCTCCTATACCATCCCTCATCCCTCTTCCTGCTCGCCTTAGGAACAGGAAGCTGCCTTGTACCAAGTCAGAACATTAGCCCATCTAGCCTGTCATTGGCCCATGTAGCTCAGTCACTACACAGACTGACAGCAGCTTCTCCAAGGTTACAGGCAGGAGTCTCTCTCAGCCCTATCTGGAGATGCCAGGGAGGGAACCTGGAACCTTTTGCATGCAAGCATGCAGATACTCTTCCCTGAGCGGCTCCATCCCCTAAGGGGAATATCTTACAGCGCTTGCATGTCCTAGTGCTGATTGCTAAGGAATAGATTCCCCCCAATTCTTTATTAAGATTCCGATATGATCAGGCCTAAGGCAATGTATAGTGGATATGGATCGTAAAGATGATTTAAGTCAGGTATCTAATTACAATATGCCAGCAGGCTTATTCTGGGGTCCAAGGCCAGCCAATTATCTTACAGCACTTGTGTTCCAAATTCTCTCCCTGGCATTCTCAAGGATAAAATTGTTAAGCATATAGAAGCACAGGCCCTGCTGAAGGAGACCCAGCATGGCTTCTGCAAAGGTAAATTTTGCCTCACCAAACTTTTGGAGTTCTTTATAAAACATAAGAACATAAGAACAGACCTGCTGGATCAGGCCCAAGGCCCACCTACTCCAGCATCCTGTTTCATATGGTGGCCCATGAGATGCTGAGGAGAGCTGTGGTAGCAAGCATGGCTTTTCCCCTTAGCTAAGCAGGGTCCACCTTGGTTGCATATGAGTGGGAGACTGGGGAAGTGGGCAACAAAATGGCAAATGTCATTCAATTTTAGCAAACGTAAAGTGATGCATATTGGGGCAACCCCGCCCCTTCACATATATACTGATGGGGTCTGAGCTCTTGGTGACTGACCAGGAGAGTGATCTTGGGGTCATGGTGGACAGCTAATTGAAACTGTTAACTTAATGTTCAGTAGCTGTGAAGAAGGTCAATTCTATGCTTGGAATCATTGCACATCCCTAATCTATTATGTACTACTGTTTTGAGGTCATTTAGCCCAAGAAATGAACACAGCTTGTGTATCAGCACCTCTGGCTACCACCTCAACCTGAAACACCAGGGAGAGGTTTGGATCAGAAGCACTCCTAGACTGTATACCTGTTCCTTCTGGGAAGTGTGACCCCATCAAGAACCAGCAGATTAAAACTGTCTCCCAAGTTCTGACTCCACACAAGTACCTCCATTTTATCTGGATTCAGTCTCAGTTTGTTATCCCTCATCCAGCCCATCACTGCCTCCAGGCAGGCATTCAGGGAGGTTATGCCTTCTCCTGATGACGACGACATGGTGAAACAGATACTGATAACACCCTGTACCAAATCTCCTAATGATCTCTCCCAGTGATTTCATGTAGATGTTATAAAGCATTGGAGACAGTATGGAGCCCTGGGGGGACACCATATAAAAGTTTACATTTTGATACAGTCTCCAAGTGAACCCATCTGGGATCTCTCCTACCTGGCCGAGAGATAGGAGCGGAACCACTGCAAAGCAGTGCTTCCCATGCCCAACCCTTTCAGATGGTCCAGAAGGATACTATGGTTGATAGTACTGAAAGCCGCCAAGAGATCCAAAAAGACCAACAGAATCACACTCCGTCAATTAACCACTGGAGATCATCCATCAGGCCAACCAAGATGGTCTCCACCCCATAGCCTGCCTGAAAACCAGTTTGATATGGGTCTAGCTAATCAGTTTCTTCCAAGACTGTTTGGAGCTGGGAGGCCACCACCCTCTCAATTACCTTGCCTAACCATGGAAGGTTGGAGACAAGCCTATAGTTGCTTAACTATAGTGATGAGGGATCCAATGCAGGCTTCTTCAGAGGCGGTCTAATAATTATTATTTATTTATTATTTATTTGATTTGTATACCACCCCTCCAAAATGGCTCAGGGTGTTTATTAATAATAATGGTTGATAATTGCCTCCTTAAGACAGGAAGGCATCCTGCCCTCCCTCAGATAAGCATTTATAATCTCTACCAGGCCTTCTACAATGACCCCCCCCCCCCACCGACATTGTATAAGCCATGCTGGACAAGGGTCGGACCTCTTCCTCCTGGCAGCCGCCATCCCTATTCCCCCCCCGCCCCATTCCTTTCGCTAGTCCTGCAGCTGCTCGCAAACTCTTGCAAGAGCTGCCACATGTGGGATTAGCGACGGGTATGTTTAAGAGAATTAAATATATACATAAACTAGAATTCAGAAGACAAAGCCTGATTTGTGTATGGGGTGTTTCCAAAGATTTCAAATGGACTTGGGGGTAAGTTTGGCCAGTGTGTGAGCTCACACACTTTCTTCCAGAGGAGATTCGTGGTAACAGCCCTGTGTGGAAAGGCTCCTGCACACCTCCGCATTAGACTCTGCAATAGTTGTGGAGTCAATCTAAGTCAGCCTGAATACGAGAGGTTTTATCCACAAAAAACTCATTTAAAAAGTCACAGAAATTGATGGTTCCAAATTCTGATTCAAGGGAGGAAGGACATATACTAGCCCCCTCACAACCATAAAGAGCTCCACCGGACGTGAGCTCACAGATGCAACATGTGCAGAAAAGAATCACTTCTTTGCCACATTTATTGCCTGAGCATAGGTTTTCAAATCTTGTATGTTGAAATTCAAGTCGAGTATGTTGTAATTCAGCGTCAACTCGTAATAGTAACTTAAGTCAAGTATGTTGTTATTTAAAATCAACTGCAGCGTAAAGGCTCTGGTCTATGGAATGGCCAACACAGAGTGGGCTTCATCATTATGCAAACACTATTCCTCTTGATATCTGTGATAAACTTTGCACTCGGTAGCTGTCACCTCAACTGATCATGTGAATATACAACATTGTATTGGAATCCTATTGGATCTAATAACCCTCTCAGGTGGATCCTTACCCCTGTGGAGGTGGGATGCGATTGTGAGCCCAACCTTAACTAGATGGTGGTCCATCTATGACAATGAGTAAATCACAGGAGTTCCCACCCACGGAACACCACCCTGACCAGAGTAAAAGGCCAGATCAAGCATGTGTCGAGCAACATGTGTCAGTCCTGAGCCTCTTGGAATAAGCCCATCGTTGTCATGGCCGCTATGAACTCCTGAGTTGGTCTGGAAAGATTGGTCCCCAAATCAGCACTGTAGTGCCCTACCACCATAAGCCTGGTAGACTCCAACGCCAATCCCGAGACCAAATCCATCAGCTCAGTTAGCTCTTTTGGGCAGTGGGGTGATTCCTAATCACTAACAGAATTCCTAACCAACAGAATTCCTAATCCATCTCTGGTCCCCAACCTTAAGTACACACATTTGATATGATCAGACACTTTGACAGGGATCCTGGTAAGGGAGGTGTTTTTCTCATAAACCACAGCCACCTCACCTCCCCGCCACTGTTCCCTCTAATGGATTCCCAGAGGTTGTTGACTACAACTCCCATAATCCCCAAGCAAAAGTCATTGCAGCTGGGGATTCTGGGAATAGTAGTCAACAACATCTGAGAATCCCTGTTAGAGGGAACACTGCTCCCTGCCCAAGTCCTCTCACCTGCTCCTCAACAGAGTACCCTGGAGGGAGAAGCTGGGACCAGACTGGGCTACCAGCCTCCCCTAACCAAGTCTTTGTAATACATACCGGGTTGGCTCCTTCATCCATAAACAGATCATGGATTATTTCTGTTTTATTCTGGACTGACTTGACATTACAAAGGAGCAAGGTGAGGCTCTGTGGGTAGTTGGCACTACTCCCCAGGGTCAAAGATCTGGCAGGGCAGCTGGAAGGGGAAAAGCTATTAGATTTCTGATTTCCCTCCCACTGTAATGGTCTGCTGACCTTGCCAATGTTACTTCTTTTATTCCCCACCACCACTGGAATAGCTGATCCACAATCAATAGACAGTCCTCCAGTCTTCCTATCTCCGGACAAGCCTAGACACATGCTAGGCTGACTTCGCCCAAGGCTCAGCAACAGCAGTTTCGGCTTAAAAAACAGCCATAAAATAATATACTCTGCCCCAGCCCTCAGTTTAGTAATCCAGAGTTGTGCTGCATTTGTGTGTGGATTTTTTGCTAATTCCACGGCCCTCCAGAAGTACTCCCTGTGACTCAGAAGTAGGTCTCAGAGGGCTGCAAGGCCCTCAGGGACCTACATCTGGGTCGCAGGGGTTGCTTTTTTGTGGGGAGAGGGGGAGATTAGTGAAAATCGCTTCCCTCATGCGCACGGCGTGACTCGTGATTACTAAACACTGCCAAAGCACTTTTCATCTTATGCCTATGACTCATTGCTGAGGATGTCAATCACTGACTGGCAGCAGCTCTCCGGGATTTCCGACAGAGGTCTTTCCCTGCCCTACCAGTAGATGCTGCCAGGGATTGAACCTGGGACCTTCTGCATGCAAAGCAGATGCTCTACTACTGAGTAGAGCATCTGTTTCCCCTACTGCTACTGAGTTTGGGTGTGCACAAAACTGGCTGGCCCGGTTCGTTTAGAACTGGACTGGGCCAGTTCAGTTCCCCCCCCATCAAACCCCCTGGGTTTGGTTCAGGGGGGTTTCATACTTTTTTGGGGAAATTTCTTTTTAGTACCCCTCTGGGGGGGGCTTCTTTGAGGCTAAGGTGGTGGGTCTGTGGAGGTTCCCCCTCTCCCCCCACCGACCTTCCTTGTGTCCAAAAGTGCCTGATTTGGGCATTCTTTCACCCATTCCGGGCCTTTCCCGCTCACGGTGTACATTTTGGAGGATGCCATGCACGTACAATGGGCCTCTGCATGGCCTGGGTCATGATCTGGCCACGCAGGGGCCCATTGCGCATGCGTGGCCTTGGATAAGCCCCCCTGGAGGGGGTAAGTACTAACCCCCCTCCCAAAATGCTTGCGAAACTCCTGAACAGCCGGGGGTGGGTGGGTTCGGTCCGGGGTTGAGCTGAACCAGGGGTGGTTTCACTCGACCCTGAACTCTCAAACTGAACTGGTTCGATGTTGAGCCAGCTCAACAGCTGAGCCAGCTCAACTGGTTTGTACATCCCTACTACAGAGCTACAGCCATCCTCATGTTCTCTCATGTGTATTCTGGAAAGGCAACCCACCACCAATCGATTCTGAGGGGATCGTCGCTCAGTTCCCATTTCAGTAATCATCTGCAGTGCATTCCCTCCATGCCTGTGAAGCTCTCGCTACTAGAGAACTGCCCTGCAAATACAGATGTGGGCTGTTACTGGTATGCAACAGAGCACAGTTAGAAGCCTGCATCTTTTCTTGTTGTTAAGCTGCTCCCATGTAGCTGTGGTGGTGTCAGAAATTCCCATGTCCACTTTGTGGAAGGTCAGGTCAGAAGGGCATCACTTCAAACCCTTCAGGACTACAGAACTAGTTTGACTGAATAAGTATCCCAAGATTCTGTAGTAAATTTCTCTTGCACTTCATTTGCACATAAAGCTCACTCTTGTAAGACCACCCCGCTCAGTGAGGGCCTTGGATTATGGTTGCCTGCGGCTAGTTTAAACTTGCACATTCAAAGTTTAAAAAAATGTACTGTAAGTTAGCATTCATAAATTAATGTCCCCCTTCGGCTCCCTTCTCTGCCCTTAGTGACTTCTGCCCTCTTCTCCCAAATACCCAAAGAAAGTCCCATTGTGTGTGAAAATGCCTAATAGTTCACATATCATAGGAGAAATGACACGTCCAGCCACTTTCTGCTATACGTTAAAAATATGTAGACAGATCTCTTTTTAATGTTTTTTAAATTTTTATAAATGAATAAAAATGCAGAAAAGAATACAAAACGATACAAGAATACAAAATAGCAAAGTATGTCATTAATTGATTATATTAGATTTTTAAAAATAACTAACAATTCACATATGTGTCATCTAGGGTTATCAATATATAATTCATCACAAGTCTCCAAACCTCATGTATTTTTTTGGAAATTACTGTTTGATCTTTGATAAGCAGGTAGTTTAAATTTGATCAAACCTCCATTAACCATTCACTTTTTGTTCATTTTCTTATTGTTTTCCAGTGTTGCAGTGTTTTAACTGCAATAAATAGATATAAGAGTGGGTTATGAATATTGGTGGCTAGAGTGGGTTGGATCCAAAGATTCCCTTCCTCCAATGTAAGGACTCCTTCCTCCTGAGTAAATCTCCTTCATCCAGAGGAAGCTCCTTCTGTCAAAAATCTGCCTTGATCTTCCAAAAAGACAAATGCTATTGCAAGGCCATTTTATTAAGCTTTTCTTGCATAGGCAAACAAATGTGATCAGATTTTGCATATTTCTGTTTCATTTTACTGTGTAAGGTTCTGAGAAGACTTTTCTGGGTCTCTGAGAACATCGGTCTTAGAAAGCAGTTTTCTTTAATCTAAATAGGCTCCCCCCCCCCAATGAGTTTTAGTATGAAGCCCATGGTTGTGTCCTAAATAGCCCAAGCACAAGACTAACTCCATAAGCCATCTTCCCTACCCCACCCTTCCTAGAGCAGTGCCATTGGGAGAGGTTTCAAGGGTACCAAATTTTGCTGGTCCAGTTTTGGAAGAGTTTCAATTATTGGTGCCTGAGGATGTGGAGAAGGTGTTCAGTGAAGTTCGGCGGATCACGTGCTCACTTGAGCTTTGCCCTTGATGGCTTATTAAATCTAAGGGAATCTTTATCTGGTTCCAGCAGGTTCTAAATGCCTCATTGAAAGAGGGAGTGGTCCCAGATTTGTTGAAGGAAACTATTATTTGACCACTCTTAAAGGAACCAAGTCTGGACCCAGAGGATATTAACAACTATAGGCCTGTGGCCAATATTCCCTTCTTGGGCAAGGTGCTCGAGCGCATAGTGGTTGACCAGCTCCAGGCACTTTTGGAGGAAATTAATTATCTAGAAATTAATTATCTATCTTAAGAGAACATCTTTTTCGCCATGAGCCCCACCACCTGTTAAGATCATCGGGAGAGGTTCGTCTGCAGGTGCCGCCATCTCGTTTGGCGGCTACCCAGGAACGGGCCTTCTCCGTTGTTATACCTAGACTTTGGAATGCACTCCCTGTTGAAATAAGAGCCTCCCCATCTCTGGCACCATTTGAAAAGGATCTGAAGAAACATTTATTCACCCAGGTTTTTAATTAGATTTATAGATTTTAAATTTTTAATACTGGGTTTTACATGTTTTTAATGTTTTTAATTATTTTAATTGTAAACCGCCCAGATATAAGTTTTGGGCAGTATAGAAATATTTTAGATAGATAGATAGATAGATAGATAGATAGATAGATAGATAGATAGATTTTTAAAAACCCAAATAGTCCAATTTCAATCAGGCTTCAGGCCTGGTTTTGGAACAGAAACTGCTTTGGTTGCCCTGTGGGATGACCTATGTAGAGAGAGGGAGATGGGAGAGTGCAACCTTGTTAATTATCTTGGACCTCTCAGCGGCTTTTGATACCATTGACTATGGTATCTCTTTGGCTAGGCCAGCCGAGTTGGGTGTGGGAGGCACTGCCTGGAGGTGTTTCTGCTCCAGTCTCGAGGCTCGTTTCCAAAAGGTGGTGCTGGAGGATTACTTTGCAAACCCTTGGTAGTTGTGCTTTGTGATTCTGGAGGGTTCCATTCTTTCCCCTATGCTGTTTAACATTTACATGGAACCACTGAGAGTGGTCACCCAGAGATTTGGCCTGAGGGGTCATCAGTATACAAACTCAGACTGAATTCAAACCGAACTGCCAGACCACGAACTGGTTCAGTTGAATGCATAGAGGTCATTCCTCTTTACAAACATTACCCATTGAACTGTTGAACCTGGTTTTAACTGGTCTGTATTGGACGAGGTCTGGTCTGGTTCGGACCGGCTGCCTTTTTTTGAGGCTGGTCTGGTTCGAGTTCAGATTGGTCAAGCTGGGTTGGTTCAAACTGAACGTGCACACCGTGACTGTCCTGAATCAGTGCCTGGATGCAGTAATGAACGGGATGAGAGTGAACAATTTGAGACTCGATGCAGACAAGACAGAGGGTCAGTGGTTTCTCTGCCCAGGTGAATGATGTTCATCCTGTTCTAGACGGGGTTGCACTCTCCCTGAAGGACCAGGTTCGCAATCTGGTGGTCGTCATTGATCCAGCATTTTTGCTAGAGGCTCAAATAGCCTCTGAGGCTTGGAGTGCTCTGTATCAGCTTTGGCTGATACGGCAAATGTGATTGTACCTGGATAGAGATAGCACGGCCACAGTTACTCATGCTCTGGTGCCTCTTGCTTAGATTACTGCAATGTGTTGTGCATGGGGCTGCTTTTGAAAACGGTCCAGAAACTGCAGTTGGTATAAAATGGGGTTGCAAGATTATTAACTGGGACTGTGCACTTTGATCATATTATGCCAATGCTTCATCAGCTGCACTGGCTCCCAGTCCGTTTCTGGGCGCAATTCAAAGGGCTTGTTTTAACCTCTAAAGCCCTGAATTGCTTGGGACCGGGGAGAGAGAGCGTTGCTCCATATGTCCCGACTCAGACTTTAAAGTCTTATTTGGAGGTCCTGCTCCAAGTGCCCCTGCCAAATGAGGTGAGGCAGGTGGCTGCTAGAGAGTAGGGTTGTGTGTTTTGTTTTGTTTTCTGTTTTGTTTTTGGCCCGAATCTGAAACACCCCCATTTTGTTCTTTGTTCGAAATCAGCCAATCCGAAACACCCCAATTTTGTTCTTTGTTCGAAATTGCAAAATCTGAATCCGAAACGTTTTGGATTTTAAAAAATGGCCCTGGGGAAAAACTAGTGGGCGAGGGTGGTAGTGCCCAATGGGTGGAAACTACCACCCAAATTTCAGAGGAATTGGGTAAAGGGCTGATTTTTGGTGAATTTTTGAAGTATAGGATTTTTCCCATAGGGAAGAATGGAAGTTTCAGCAAAAGTATAGCTTCATGCTGGGGGGAAAGGGGTGGCCCAGAGCAGAGTAGGGTGGATGGTAGTGCCCAGTGGGGGCAAGGAAGCTGCCAGAATTATTTCAAAGGAATTGAGCAAAGGGCTGATTTTTAAAGATGTAATGGAGTTTGCGCGTCTGTAAAGTTCTTCCCCATAGGGAATGATGGACCTCCATAATTCCTGCCCCATAACTGCACTTGGGGGGCACCAGGGTAGCCCAGAGCTAGTGGTTGTGTAGAGCACATAGGGTGCCAACCACACCCATGGGTTGCTAACCCATGGGGTACTGGGTTCTGTTGTTTCTGAGATGTTTTGAGTGTAGATTCAGGTTCTCTGGTAGCAAATGAGAGTGGATTCATGGTTTGTCATTGAAAATCTCATATGCTACCAGAGACTCTACACTCAGAACACCTCAGAAACAACAGAACCCAGCACCCCATGGGTTAGCAACCCATGGGGGTGGTTGGCACCCTATGTGCACTACACCACCACTCGCTCCCGGCCACCCCAGTGCCCCCCAGGTGGAGTTATGGGTCTGCTGAAACCTCCATTATACGCTAGGGGGAAAAACCTTAAAGATGCGTAAACTCCAACAATTCCTAAGAAATCAGCCCTTTGCCCTATTCCTTTGGAATCTGAGTTGTGGCAGGCACCCCTTGGGGCACTGCCACTCAACCCATGGTTTTGCCCCTCAGGTCCCCTTTCTGCCCCAAATCTGCCCCAAAGACATGTCAACTTCAGAAATTCTTTAAAAATCAGCCCTTTTCCCAATTCCTTTGGAATCTGGGTGGCATCAGGCACCCACTGGGCACTACCACCTGAACCACTCTTCTGCCCCCCAAAGCCCCTTTCTGCCCCAAATCCACGCCAAATAACATCAACATCACACATTAACAACAGCAGAGCTTTGGAAAAAAATCAGGCAGATTTCCAAAGGTCATGCACATCCACATCCCCCCCCCCCGAAATGCAATTGATCTACACACAACAGTGTGAAACAACAGCAATGAAATGCACACTGCCCCACTGGCCAATGAGGGTAAATGCACACTGCCCCACTAGCCAACGAGGGTAAAATTTACCCTTAAATTTGCTTAAAAGGAATAAGGAGGCAATTGCCAGCAGATCAGCCCATGCTTTCACTGGCCAATCTGCAGGCTGGAAAGGCTGGAAATTCAAACAGATGTCAAAACTGACAATGGAGAATGAAGGAGAAAGACTTTTTGCGATTGCAAAATGGAGTTCCAAAACAGCCAAAACAACAAAATGTTTTGTATCCGAAACAGGGACATTTTGTTTTTGCTACAAAATTGTCTGTTTTGAGCATTGGGTGTTTTGTTTTGGCTACAAAACAGCCGAAATGGCCTGTTTCGTGCACAAAACGTCTTGTATCCGAAACGAAATGCACATCCCTACTAGAGAGGGCCTTTTCAGTGATCACACCCCATTCATGGAACAGTGAGGTTCGCCTGGCATTATCACTTTGTTCTTTTAGACACCAAGTGAAAACCTTTCTGTTCACTCAGGCTTCTATCTATCTATCTATCTATCTATCTAGTTAGTTAGTTAGATTTATATGTCGCCCTACTCTCATAGGATTCAGGGCGGCTTACAAGCAATAATATACACAGCAACAAAATTCTATAAAATACATCTTACATAATGTCATAACTCCAACCCCATACAGTACTCATTCCACATTACATAGTAACCATGGATTACAAGATCACTCTATGGCCAGCTATCTCAGCGACCAAACACCCGATGGAACATTTCAGTCTTACATGCCTTACGGAAAGCCAACAGATCATGGAGAGCTCTGATATAATCCAGGAGATCAATTTTAAAAATTGATTTGTAAAAAACAAGATTTGAAATTGTTTTATATTGTGTGTACATATAGTTGTATTATTCTATTCTATTCTATTCTATTCTATTCTATTCTATTCTATTCTATTCTATTCTATTCTATTCTATTCTATTTTAAGCCTCCTGAGGGTTGGATACTGCAGGAGGGAATAGCTGCAAACCACATGGAGTCACCTTCCAGGAACAGAGCTCTGTTTATGGACACCGCATGCATCCTATCTTCAGTTATTCTCCACTGTAGCCCCTGAGCTGCATCCCCCGTGATTCCTGAAGGTTCCCCCAACTCCCAGGAACAGCTTTTCAAGCAACTCAGGGAGCAGCTGCCCTCAGCAGGAGGGGAGAGACAGTGCTGCTGTGCTCATGTCACTTAAGATACAAGTTATCATATTGTTGTTTCTGAGCAGATATAAAATGTTTTAGTTTTATATATTGATAAGCAGGGAACCTCTTGTACCAATCCTAACAGTTTATTCAAATGAGAGAATCACTATATCCACACAAATGTATCATACATGCTTAAGCCATATATTTTATTTACTTTATCTGAAAACTTCTCAGGTGTCTATCAGAAGTGAGCAATTCAGCTTTAATAAGTTTAATCAGTTTTAAAAGTTTCATCGGGTAATAAAGAGTGGGCTAATTTTTCCTGGATCACTTCGCCGTTTTCTAAAAGATTGTTGAGGACAAAGCTTCTCCTGTGAATACAGATCTCCTCTTTTGCTTGCTTAGCCAGAGTAAATCTCTCAAGGGAATTTTGAAATATATTTGTTTACCAGATCATACCTGACTGATTTCCTCTTTGGTCAACCATTCCAGCAAGCAGGAGAGTAAATGAGCATAATAATATAACAGAAAACTTATCAGAGCAGCATCCATTAATGATTAGAGAAGCATTTGGTGATGAATATAGTAAATATTCATTTCAAAATATCAGGACCAAAATTAAAAGTTAGCCTTGTTCTTTTAAAAAGTGCCACTCCAATCTATCAAAAGCCTTTTCAGCATAATGGCATATTTTATATTCTTAATATGCTCAATTGTGTTTAGATTTGAGTGTATATTCACTACTAAAGAACAGTTGAGTATGAATCCTGATTAGTCTGAATGAATATATTTACTAATTACTTCCACTAATTTTGCCACTCACACATATGCTACAAGTCTGTAATCATAAATACAAAAAGATATTTGTTTATATGATTGAACAATAGCTTTGTCCTATTCAAGTTTCACTATTACAATTATTTTTCCTTCAGTCCTGTACTGGGGGAATCACACACTTCTCAAATGAATCTCATTTATTGCCTCTATAGGATGTGCAAGAAAATTTCAAAAGTTTTTATAGTATTCAGATACAAAATCATCTGCACCAGGGGTTTTGATGTTTTTAGCCTCAGTATAACTTAGCAATAGCAACAGCAATAGCACTTACATTTATATACCACTCTATAGCCGGAGCTCTCTAAGCGGTTTACAATGATTTTAGCATATTGCCCCCAACATTCTGGGTACTCATTTTACCGACTTCGGAAGGATGGAAGGCTGAGTCAACCTTGAGCCCCTGGTCAGGATCAAACTTGTAACCTTCTGGTTACAGGGTGGCAGTTTTACCACTGCACCACCAGGGGCTCTCTTGAGTAATTGAGTAATTTCATCAGTTTTAATTTTGTCATCAATATGTTCTTTGTCTTCCTGATTAAGAATAATTTAAAGTGTAGAAAAAGGAGTTAATTGAACTGCCATTAAAGTTTTATGACATGTATAATGGCTCATAAGAATGGCCAAATTGCCTTTCAATCACATCAGTAGAGGTTGCAGGAGAACTTTGATTCAGTCTTTTTATTGGTGGTGCTGAGTATTTTTCTTGAACCTTCCTTACTATATAAGCTAAGCATTTACCAGCTTTAGCTTCATATTCAGAGTAATTTTACTTAGTAACATGAGCTCTATAGAACTTTAAAATTTCTAGTTTCTTTCTAGTATTCCTCAGCTGAGCTAATGCAGTCCCCAACAAGCAATTTTTCTTCTCCAGTTGTGAAACTTGCTTCTCTGGCTGCTCCCTTACCTTGTTGTTTAGTCAGAAAAGAGGAAGAAAAGCCCTCTAGCGTTGCTTGTTTCCCAGATGAATTTTTATATACAGTATTATTGATGTAACAAAAGATGCTTAGTTTTGTGGCTGACACAGCATGCTTAACTTGTTATTTTAATTTCTATGGGGGATCCTTGAGTAAATTTAGTCAGGATATCAGGCACCGTCATTTTTGTATTCTCTTCTAGCAATAGGTTATACATCCCATTTCCTCTTTCTAGATTATTTCCGTAACTGAATTTCCAAGATAATGTGCTCTGATCAGCATAAGTAACAGTATCTGTTATTGCCATGGAAGGTTTAATATTTAATTATGTTTAATTTATTTAATATATGAGGAGAAATTAATAATAAATCTATCTTTGAGTAACAACAACAGGTAGAAAAGATATCTTCTCCACACATCATATAACTTTAAAAAGCTTAATAGTTTTATTAAAACTGTGGTTATGGCATTCTTCTGCACTTTATAAGAAGATCTAGCCATCTAATTATTCCTCACTGGATTCATGTCATTCACAAGTATCGTCTCAGCATCTCTAAGGCCTTTTTGATACATTTGTTTAAACATCAAAGATCTTTTTATTGTAGTTTGATGTGTGGATACATCAAGCAGTTATCAAATTAGTATCCACTTTTATTTTCTCTAAAATAAATCTTCCTTTACTACCAATCTGATAATCAATTAATTCTGTATATTTGAGTTTCATAGAACATGCCTAGATTTGGAGCGGCCTGGAGATGTGAGGATTTTTAATTCAGTCCCCCACACCTTATTCAAGCAGATGTAAATGCTGTTTTGTTTTAAAATATACATTTCTTGAGTATAACAATGCCCCAGTTCCCTTGGAATATTCTAGACAAAACCTTTAGGTTTTAGGTCTACTTTTAATCTATTTTATTTTATTTTATTTTATTTTATTTTATTTGTACACCACACCAAACCTTAGTCTCTGGTAGGGATGTGCGAAACATTTCGGGTAAATGATCTTTACCTGAATCTGACTGTTTTGGGCAATTTGTGCACAAAACAAATCACCCCTCTGCAAGTCCCAAAAGATTCAGTTCCAAAAGAAATCACCTGAATTTCAGGGCCGAAGGTTTTGTTGTTTCGGACCTCCATTTTGTGACGATCTCTGTGTAGTCTCCATTTTGTGTTTGACATCTATTTGAATTTCCCGCCCTTCAGATAAATGAACGAAAAGATAAATGAATGAAAGCTTCAGATAATTTATCAGAAAAGATAAATGAACGAAAGCATGGGCTGATCTGCTGACGATTCCCTCCTGTTTTCAGATTGGCTCTTTTGGCTCTTGCCATTCCTGACTAACCCCACATTGGCCAGGGGAAGGGTCGAAGAAGGGGCAAACAGTGACATGTTTGTCATTGAAAATGAATCCACTCTCATTTGCTACCGGAGAATCTATTCTCAAAACACCTCAGAAACAACAAAACTCAGTACCCCATGGGCTTGTGGGTATGGGGGTGGTTGGCACCCTATGTGCACTACACCACCACTTGCTCTGGGCTACCCCGGTGCCCCCCAAGTGGAGTTATAGGGCTGCTGAAATCCCCATTATTTCCTATGGGGGGAAAGCTTAAAGATGAGCAAACTTCACAAATTCTTTAAAAAATCACCCCTGTCACAAATTCCTTTGAAATCTGGATGGTAGCAGGCACTGATTGGGGCTCTACTGCTTGACCCACTCTTCTGCCCCTGAAACCCACTTTCTGCCCCGAATCTGCCACAAAGACATGCCAACTTCAAAACTCCTTTAAAAAATAGCTCTTTGCCTAATTCTTTTGAAATCTGGGTGGTAGCTTCCTTGCACCCATTGGGCACTACCACCCACCACAACCCACACTGAGAAACCCTGGTGCCACCCCCCCCCGGGAGTTATAACTAAGGCTGCTGAAATCCCCATTATTCCCTATGGGGAAAAGCTTAAAGATGTGTAAACTTCAAAAATCATTTAAAAATCAGCCCTTTGCCCAGATTTCTTTGAAATCTGGGTGGTAGCTTCCTTTCACCCATTGGGCACTATCACCCACCACACCCCACTCTCAGCCACCTCAGTGCCCGCCATGTGGAGCTATACAGTTGTTGAAATCCCCATTATTCCCTAAGGGAATCTTAAAGATGCGTAAACTTCAAAAATTATTTTAATATCACCCCTCTGTCCAATTTCTTTGAAATTTGGGTGGTAGCTTCCACCCACTGGGCATTACCACCCCCGCACTCTTTTGGCCCCAGCACCCTTTTTAAAAATCTGAATCGATTTGGATTCATATTTGGAAAATTCAGGTACAAATAGAATCTGGGGTGATTTGGGAGGGTCAGCTTCGGACCCCAAACAAATAGGAGGTGTTTTGATTTGGGTACAAATCAAAACAAAAAAATCGATTCGTGCACATCCCTGCTCTCTGGGCAGCTTACCTCTACATAAAACAAATAAAAACAGGAATTAAGCTCTTAAAATAATTCAAATAATGTGGTCTCTCATCTCGGAGAGACGACATTACTCCTCTGCTGATGGAGCTTCACTTTTTTTCATATGTGGAACATAGGAACTTTTTTTTCATATGTGGTGGTCTTGTAGGAAGGCAAAGGCCTTTTGGGACATGATATATAATGAGTTAAAAAATATTTTTTTTAAAGGCACAGGCCTTCTCAGTCGCTGCCCCGAGATTGTGGAATGTGCTCCCTGCTGAGATACGGTCCCCCCAATCTCTGGCAATTTTTAAAAAACACTTGAAAACCCATCTTTTCACTGAAGCTTTCCCAGCTTTTAAAAATTGTCTGTTTTTAATTTTATGGCTGTTTTAAAATTGTTGCATTGTTTTAATTTTTATATGTGTTTTAATTGTTTTTATGTTAACCACCCAGAGACAAAAGTTTGGGCAGTATAGAAGTTTAATAAATAAACAAACAAATAAATAAATAGCACAAGTCTACATAAAGTTTGGGTGAATAAATGTGTTTTTATAGCCCTTTTAAAAGTTATCAGAGATGGGGAGGCTCTTATTTCAGTAGGGAGAGCATTTCAGAGTGTCGGGGCAGCAACAGAGAAAGCCTGTCCTTGTGTAGCCACCAGACAAACCAGTGGCAATTGCAGACGAACCTCCCCGGATGATCTCAATAGGCGATTGGGCTTATACTGAAGAAGTCTTAAATATCCTTATATGAAATTGATTGCCAGGAAATTTAGAACCAGCAAACAGAAGTATTTTTTCACACCACACATTATCAACTTGTGGAATTCTCTGCCACAAGATGTGGTGACAGCCAACTACCCGGATGGCTTTAAGAGGCACTTTAAAAAATCCATGGAGGACAGGTCTATCAATGGCTACTAGTCTGAGGGCTATAGGCCACCTCAAGCCGCAGAAGCAGGATGCCTCTGAGTACCAGTTCCAGGGGAGTAACAGCAGGAGAGAGGGCATGCCCTGAACTCTTGCCTATAAGCTTTAGGCGGCATCTGGTGGTTCACTATGTGAAACAGGATGCCGGACTAGATGGTCCTTGGGCCTGATCCAGCAGGGCTGTTCTTATGTTCTTATCCTAGTTCTAAGCTGTTTAGGGCTTTATGGGTTATAACCAGCACCTAGTATTTTGCCTGGAAACTTAGTGGTAGCCAGTCTAGTTCTTTTAATATAGGATTAATATGGTCTCTTTGAGATGACACAGAGACCAACTTGGCCGCTGCATTCTGTAGGGGTGTGCATGAAACCGGACTCGAACGGAACCGGGCATGTTTTGTCCCGCACAACAGATCCCCCGCCCCCCATTTGGCTTGAATTCAAGCCAGGCTGGGGGTTCTAAAAGAAACAAAAGAATTTAAAAACTCACCGCCTCTGGGGGGGTACTGCCATAGGGGGGTCTCCAGCAGTTCCCCCTCGCTCCATTGGCCACTCCCCAGTCTCCAATTGTCTCAGATTGGGCACTTTCCTAGCATTTTTTCAGCCGTTTTCAGCCCATTCTAGGCCTTTTTGTGCTACCGGTGGCCATCTTGGAGGCTGCCACGCATGTGCACTGGCCATCTGCATGACCCTATTAGCATACTGATAACATCCTGCACCAAATCTCCTGATGATCTCTCCCAGCGATTTCATATAGATGTTAAGGAGCATTGCAGACAGTAGGGAGCCCTGGGGAGACGCCATATAAAAGTTCACATTTCGAAGAACAAGAGTCTCCAAGTGACACCATCTGGAATCTGCCCAAGAGGTAGGAGTTGAACCACTGCAAAGCTCAGTGGACCTCTCAGACAATCCAGAAGAACACTATGGTTAAGTATAGTTAGTATCTAACCATATTAGGTATGGCCACTAAGACCATTAACCGCAATTGATAGTTTGGGAGTTGTGTGCACTCCCATTTGCTGATCACTTGTCAGTTAAAAACAAGGTTGGAGAGGTCGTCTTTGATAGTGTGCTGAGCAGCAGCTGGGTTGGAGGGCTTTTCATCCTCCCTTTTCACCCTCCCTTTTCATCCTCCCTGTACCTGGGTACAGCTGCTAGGTAGGAGGGAGCCCTCTGACCCAGCTGCTTCCTAGCACATGCTCATGGATGGCACCTCTGACCTTGCCTATAACTCAACATTTAACATATCTTTATTGTTTTTCTTGGCAAATAGGAGCGTCTGCAGCTCCTGAACCAGGGTCAGAGATGCCTCCTACCCTATTCCTCATTGTGTGGACTGTGCTGTTATATATAAACCTGCTATTTTTCTTTCTTTCTAGGGATCATTAATTGGGACTTCCTGGCATGTGGCTTCAAGTGTCTCTGTTACTGCAGTCTACCTGTTTAATGGCTGAAATATTTGCTGAATGTGCAGTTCAGCAAGTGCAGTTTTATTTGAAGTTGATTTAGCAGGGGTTTTAAAAATGCATCCCCTTCTTCCATGCATACTTTTCCTTGTGTCTAAAGCCTATTTACATGTTACATTAAATGCACATACAATCTTTTGCATCTTTTCGGAGAGGCAAAAAGAGCACGAAAGTGCTGTTTATTTTTATTTATTTAATTTATATACCGCCTGACTCCAAAGGCTCATGGTAACAGCTGCAGAACGGGGCAAAAGTCCCGCCCTGGAACTGTCATTCATCCTCTCTCTCTAGCTGCTCACAGTTGCTGTTTGACTGAAGGGAGAAGCACTGTAACCGTGACGGCCAGTGCTTCCGGGAGCAACAACCCCAGGCAATCCAGGTTGCTGCTCATGGAATTGCTGGCCATCATGGTTACAGCACTTCCTCCTTCAGACAAACCAAGCCGGCTGGAGAGGGTGAGTGACAGCTCTGGGGTGGGACTCCTTCCCAACGTTTTGAGCTCTAACCAGGAGCTCTGCTGGGCTCTATAACATCCGAAGAGGGCTTTTGTCTGCAGTGATTGCAAGGACTGATCTATATGCTCATACCATTATTCACATGTTAGGAACATATGAGGCTGCCATATACTTAGTCAGACCATAGGTCCATCTAGCTCGGTGTTGTCTACATAGACTTGCAGCAGCTTCTCCAAGGTTGCAGGCAGGAATCTCTCTCAGCCCTATCTTGGAGATGCTGCCAGGGAGGGAACTTGGAACCTTCTGCTCTTCCCAGAGCGGCTCCATCCCCTGAGGGGAATATCTTGCAGTGCTCACACATAGTCTCCCATTCATATGCAACCATGGCAGACCCTGCTTGGCTAAGGGGACAAGTCATGCTTGCTACCACTAGACCAGCAATCTCACATTATGTTCAATGTGCATACAGTATTGCATTTCCTATCTGTACCCTGCATTTGAGGGGGTCTGTATCCCATATCTCTTTTAAAGTAAATGCATGAACATCTGTTTACACAAAAACATGTACATGTGTACAGGCATCTGTACACATGTACAACATAATGTCTGAATGGGGCTCAAATGTTTCCTTATACAGGAAGCCCCAGCAGCATAGAATACAGAATGGCAATATAGAATACTTGCTGTGACCCATCAGTAACTGGTTTAAAATTCTTTCTCTTTTGTAAGGTAACCAGGAAAAGATCTGGGAAGAATTGCAACTCTATTTCATTTATTTAAACATCTGGATTTCAATGGATGTCTTGAGTGATTAGAACCTTTGAACAGATATTATCAAATATTACCTTGATATCTCTTCAGAGTATTTCAGAGTTAATCTTAAATTTGTTTATTAACATTCTAAGGTCAGAATGGATGCAAATAATTCCTCAAGGTACTCAGTAGTCAGAACCCTCACTTTTCTCTTAAACCTCTGTTTTTAAATGGTGTCCTTCTGTTCTGGTTGTTTAGATCTTCAGATTTATCCTCTAATACTTCGTCTTATGATCCTGCAGCTATTAACTTCACATGCTTTAGTAGTTGTTTCCAGTTGATCTGCCTTAGCTCTGAGAACTGTCCTAATTGTAATTGCTTTAAGGTCATTTAAGGCGTGCACTCTAAAATTGTATTTCTCCTTTGTGTCTTGAATTTTTTCCCCCAATGTCATTTATTATTTTCTCTGTTTCTTTTTTAATACTCCAATTTTGCATTAATTTCTAACTTCAGATTTGCTAATTTTTTCTTTATGCATCAGTTGGATAGCAAAATCAGAACACTCGTACTTTGCTTTTTATCTTTCCCAGTATTCAAACCTTTTCAGTCCAAGTCACTACTTCAGGTATTAACTCATTAAGAAAAAAAATTGCACAGCCCTAATAGACCAGCCACCTAATGGCGCAGCGGGGAAGCAACCTGCCTAGAGAGCAGGAGGCTGTTGGTTCAAATCCCCACTGGTGTGTTTCCCAGAATATGGGAAACTCCTACATCGGGCAACAGCGATATAGGAAGGTGCTGAAAGGCATTATCTCATACTGCATGGGAGAAGGCAATGGTAAACCACTCCTGTATTCTACCAAGAAAACCACATGGCTCTGTGGTCACCAGGAGTCAACACTGAGTTCATGGCACAACCTTTCCTTTCCTAATTGAATAACTGAAGATCTAGTCAAGCAGTGTTAAGCATCTTTTTTTTTAAAAATGGCATTTACTCATAGTCCCCCTTTATGATAGTCCCTCTTTTTCCAAGTAGAAAATGATTTAGATGCTATTTCATCTGATTGAACTAATATACTGCACACATTGTCTTACACAATCACTAGAGTTTTAACTCTGATCAGGGTAGCTTTTCCTTCTACCTCGCTTCCATACAATCACTTCTCTCTTCTCCTTCCTAGTTGTTTGCACCCACACAACCAAAAATTGGGAACACACAGAGCTCCTAAATCTGGGTAAAACACAGTTTTCACTTGTGTGAATTAGCTCAATATTTCATTTTCTTTTATCCGCAGTATAGCATAACCCCACATATAAATTTATCTAGAATGTTAAGAGTGATCAGGCAGTCACACATCCAATTTTATCAGACACCAGTACGCTGCACCTTCCTAATATATACATTTACCCGAGGCAGAAAAGATAGTTAATCAGTAATCAGAATTTTTCAAAGAGCCACTAAAGGATTCCACATCTTCATCAAGTTAAAGTCATTAAGAGGCTGAAATATCATCAAGCAGCAGTTCATCACCAGGAGATATTAAAACATTGGGCTGTTTCAGATTTAAACTGTATTAAGAGAGAAAAAGTCTCTGAGGCCGTTCACACAACCAGAAACTGGGTAGGACAAGTATCCTAGCCAAGTTTGGGAGCTGTTGGTGCTCCCAATTTTTGGTTGAGTGGGAGCAAACTACTAGGTAGGAGGAGGGAGATGTAGGATTGTGTGGAGACAGGAGCTGGGTAGGACAGCTGGGTAGGACTTGGTCACATGCTGAGTATGAACACTGGGTAGGATGGTGCTGTTCTACGCTCCTGTCTCCCACACAATCACTTCTCCCTCATCCTACCTAGTTGCTTTCCTCCAACTGAAAACAGGGAGAGCACAAAAAGCTCCCAAACCTGGGTAGGACACTTCTACACAGTTTTTGGTTGTGTGAACAGACATATTTTGTTACTCACACAGACAATAATAATATTTCCTTATATATTATCAGAGAAGGATGTGGCCTTGGCCTCGGCATTCATCAATCGGGTTTGCCAAAACATACATTTTCATTTTACATTTTATATCCCGCTCTTCCTCCAAGGAGCCCAGAGCAGTGTACTACATACTTAAGTTTTTCCTCACAACAACCCTGTGAAGTAGGTTAGGCTGAGAGAGAAGTTACTAGCCCAGAGTCACTCAGCAAGTCTCATGGCCGAATGGGGATTTGAACTTAGGTCTCCCTGGTTCCAGTCCAGCGCTCTAACCACTACACCATGCTGGCTCTCCAGCCAGCCCTTCTGGCTGTGCCCCTCAGGTTGCACTGTGCCCTGCAGCTCATTCCCTGGCACTTCTAAGGGTCTTGTAAAGGGAACATTTCTCTGTGGTCCAGCACACAAAACAGGCCAGAGTATATCAGGAACTGAGAGATACATGACAGGCTCAGAGTCACCCAGTGAGTTTCATGGTTGAATGGGGATTTGAACTTGGGTCTCCCTGGTCCTAGTCCAGCACTCTAACCACTACACCATACTATCTTTGACTTCTGCCTTCCAGTTTTCTTGATTCGACCCTTCACTCCACTGCTAACTTAGGGCTCACTGTGTGATCTTACAGACTGGCTTTCACACTGATTCTTGCCTTGTCTGCTGCCTCTTGATGCTAGATGGCCTGCTGGACCCTCCTGGTCCTAGCATTGGACCCTGCACCACTTTGAGGAAGCTGCCCAGGGCTCAGCCCTGAGAGAGTGGGAACGGGCCCCTCACCTCTCTCCTAGGTTCCCTTCCCACAAGGTTGGATATCCTGGGTCAGAGTGGTGGAGTGGAGGAAAGATGTATGGTTCCACAGGCAGGGTTAACTGCTCATAGACAAAGCTGCCTTAGATCCTGCTGTCCTTATCCTTGGCCGTAGGCTTTTGTGCACTGAATATGAAAAATAATCTTCAGTAGCAATTCTTGTAACACTACTTTAAAAAAAAACACCTGCTTCTGAGATTTTGCTTCCCAAAAATTTGGGATGGGTGAATTGTTTGTGGAGCTGGGAGAAAAATAAAGAGTTACAAAATCTTCCCTTTCACCCTCTAATTTTCATGTCATTTTGATGGAATTCATAGGCCTCTGTTTGTTTCTGTTTCTCCTCTAAAACAACGTATTTATTATTTATTATCAACACCCAGGGCTAGTTCACGCAAGCATCATTCGATTTCTTCCATCGCTCACTTATTTATTTATTATTGTCTTTCTGTCCCACCGTCGGGTTTATAACACTTCTCAGGGTGGTTTACAATAATTAAAAAGAACCATCAAGACAGTGACTTGTGGCTGAATCTATGAAGGGACTCCATGGGAAAGTATTGCAATTTGAGATGTCACTGGTCCGGGTGATATTTTTTTTATGTATTTATTGTTAAATTTATATACCGCCTTTCATTAAAGCAATCCCAAGGCCGTTTACAGGAAAACTTTAAACACAAGATGGTAAAAAAGACACAATTAAAATATTAAGTGGAAAAAAATATTAAACAAATCTGATTAAAAATTTAAAACAATATGAAAGTCTGGTGGCATTATTTTGTTCCATTCTAGCATGCAAATCATCATTTCATGTTACGGTCATCAACGGATGAATATGTACTGTATATGTGAACCAGCCTGGCTGCTCTGATCTGTTTTGGGACCATGCTGGGGCAAAGAAATAAAGCCCTCTCCCATGCTCTCAATCCTGATCAGGATTGCTCCCATGCTTCCAATCACACCATGCTCCCCAATCCTGATCAGGCCCCCCTCTGCAGCTGCTATGTAGCAAAAACAAAGCAAAACAAAACAACCTACGCATGTAAGGACCAAGTACATGCTTAAAATAGCATATAGTGTGACCACAGATAACAATGGGAATATTTCTGTACTTTTCTTAAGCCATAACTACTCACTGGTGGACATGCTGTGCAGGTTAATGCAGGTGGTTCTGAACAACTTCTAAAGCAACGCTCATGATGTTGTGGAACATGCCGGTGCACTACTATTTAAAATTGTGCAATTGGGCTTGTGTGGCACTATGTACAGTACGTTATTTTCAGTTGCCCTCTTGCTTTGTTTCTCAATTGGCTTCATTTGCCCTCAGAGTTGTCACTGCATAGACAAATCTGATTAACTGCAATGCACAGTGATATCATCCCATTTTTCTATGTGATCCTTGATTGGTTTTGACTAATCCAGGAAGCAAAGCATTGCCTTCAGTCTCAGTCAACTTCATTTGCCCTCAGTGATGCTGTCTCACTCACTTTGTGATCCCTAATTGGCTGCGATCCCCCATGTCTAATAAAGAAAAAAACAGCCAATAATGAAAAAAATTGGGTGGTGGTGGTGGTATATAAGTGGATAGGAGAAACAGAAGCACCTGTATACACAATATTCATTTACTCTGCAATACCATGTTTTGCAATGATTTAAAAAAGAAAATGAGTGCTTGTTCTTTTGGTTAAAGATACTAGAAAAGCATAATTGTGCTGTAATATGTTGTCAGCAGGTGCACTGTGTGAAATGGACTCCTTTTATGAGGAAGGGCAGGATACGAATTCCTAAAATAAATGAATAAAATAAAAATGGCAGGGTGTGCTCTACGTGGTGCCTTAGGCTTTATGCACATGAATTTACATGGCTTTGTAATATAGACAAGATTGACCTTCCCTCACCACCCACCCACCCACCCACCTACCCCCGGCTAATACACACTCAGAGTGAACTTCTAGAGATGTTGGAGAGGAAGCTGAAACCTGAAGAAGAATCTACAGTAACTCAATTTTTAAAGTTCCCTCTCACAAATCTCTCCCAAATACAAAATAGGGACAGGGATCCAAAATCAGGATTTTCTTTAGTAAACTGGGGCCTTTGGAGTACTTACCAGCCACTTCCATGTGGCCAAGAGACATATATCTTTAGGAACTTTTATGGAACACGTGGATGGCCTTCCCCTTGGAATTTGGGGCGATGTGTTTTTAATACTGTCAATAAACGTCTTCCCTGGAGATGCATGAGGGCAATAGTGGAAGCTGTTAACAAAGTGTGAAAAGGAGAGGGCCAGCAAAGGTTAATCATATGGCTGTCCGCTAATGACCTCTCCAGCCCCTGGTTTTAAACTACTTGTAAAGGCCCATCACGTGAGCAATTTCCTGTCTGAGGTTGCCTTTATGGAGAAGTATAAAAGCTTGGCTTTATGGAGAGAAAGAGAGCACCCAGCAGGGATGGAGGTTATTATTTTTAAGCTGATCTAAACACCTGGGTTTCCCAGTAGAGCCTATTAAACCTTCTCCATTATGTCTAAATATTTCACTAATTCCCAGCCCCATAGTAGATTAGGGAAGCAGGGCAGGCACTGAGATCCTAAGTTCATAGGGGCAAGGGTTTTTACCCTGCAGAGGCCATAGGCAGGTGTGATTATGGTGGCTATTTTGATTTGTTGTATGAAACAGCAGTTGCAAATTCTTACTCAGTGTGAACAGTGGAAAGGGAAATTATTAGGGAAGCGGGTTGTTGAAGCACCCAGATCCCACCTCTGCCTTGTCCTCAGTTTGTGGCCCTGGGCATATCACTTGTGTCTCAGCCTTACAACTTTGCCTTCTGTAAAGCATAAATTATACATATTTTTAACTGTAAACCCCCTTGGAATTTTATAATGGGAGAGTGGCATACAACTGTAAAAAATAAATACATGCCTCTGGAAAGATGACAATCAAGGGCATGAGAATACCTGTGTTTCCTTGTTGTTCATCTGCTGCATCTGGTATTCAGAGATATGATGCCTCTCTGAACATAGATATTCCACTTAGGTCAGGGATTCTCAAATTTTGGGACCTAGATGTTGTTGGACTTCAACTCCCATAATCCCCTGCCACTATGGTCTTTGGCTATTGTGGCTGGGGATTTTAGGAGTTGAAGTCCAACAACATCTGGGGACCCAAGTTTGGGAACCCCTGACTTAGATATTGTGGTGATAGGGTAGAATTGGGGTGATGAGGAGATGAGGAACTTTAGGGGGGAGGCATCGAGGGAAGGAGTGGAAAACTTGTAGCACCTCCAATTTTAGGAGACATCACCTGCCACTGGCAAGAGCATTTGGTATTTGTGTTCAGGTCATGTTTCCCATTAAAGAAAATAAATGCCTTAACGCCACTCTGTTCACAGAGAAAAACACAAGCACACACGGAGCTAATCTACATGCATAGGCAGAATGACATGATAGCCTAAGATGGTACATTCATTCATTCATTCATTCATTCAATAAATCAGATGTGTACACTGCCCCAAACTTACATCTCTGGGTGGTTAACAATCGCATAAAGCCAGTTTAAAACATATACAAAAAACTTAACAACAATTTAACAATTTAAAAATAAACCAGAGATTTAAACCCCCAAATTTTAGGAAGCTGAGAAAGCTTGGGTGAAAAGATGGGTTTTAAGGTGTTTTTTGAAAATTGCCCATTTGGACCATACCACTTTGTGTTTAGTGGATGTCATAATCTGAATGCTCCCCTGATGTTAAAAACCCTTCTCTGCTGTAGTAAACTAGTATACCAAAGCTAAAGGGTTAGTATATTCTTAGAGGAGCTAATGTATTGGATGTAGGGAACAGGGGTCTACATGGACCGAAAACTGTGGTTCAGTTCGGATTTGGACTGAATTAGAACCAAACCGGCTGTCCACAGACCGGTTCGATCAAATCGACCAGCTGATCCAGTCTGTTCGACTGAAGCGGTTTGGTCTATAGCTGAGAGGCTAAACTAGTAAGGGGGAATCCAGTGAGGATTCCCCTTTACAAGCAAAGGGGTGGGGTAATCCTTGCAAAGTGTTCTAAAGGGTGGCCAGGGTGGCAGCGAGAGAAGTAGTTTAAAGTTCTTACTGGCCCGGCTGCAGCACTGCCACTCACCCTCCTGGCGCAAACCAAATGCATGGCATTCCCTCTGCATGCAGGGAGTCTTTGTTTAATGCAGCGGAGCATTTACAAATATGACACCCTCCATCTGCCATCTGAAACTGTCCATTCCAGAATTCTCTCAGCTGAATCTGCATAATGTGCATAGATGAAATTTGTTTTGGGCAGGTATGTATATTTTATTGATTACCAACCATCTTTGATTGTCCTGGACAGTACAGAAATTCTTTAGCGTTGTTCACGAAACACTTGACCTGACTGCCCAGTGTCTAGGCTCATGAGTAACCCCTATTTAACCCAATTGAATTGCAAATATATTAACAACTTAATCTAGAGACAGATGATGAAACAAGCTAGCTTTTGCTAAGCACTTGCAACTACATGAAGTATCTATCTATCTATCTATCTATCTATCTATCTATCTATCTATCTATCTATCTATCTATCTATCAATCTATCTATCATATTTTTATACTACCTGATATGTACATCTATAGGCAGTGTACAAATTTAAAACACAAAGCCATTTCCTGATGAGGTCGACATGGAGAAATAGATCTGAGTGTCAACAGCATATTGATAACACCCTGTACCAAACCTCCTGATCATCTCTCCCAGCAGTTTTTCATGTAGATGTTAAAGAGCATTGGAGACAGTATGGAGCCTTGAGGAACTCCATACTTTAGTCTTCACTTTGCAGAGCGACAGTCTCAAAGCAACGCAATCTGAAATCTACCAGAGAGGTGGGAACGAAACCACTGCAAAACAATGCCACCCAATCCCACAGGTGATCCAGAAGGATACCGTGGCCGATTGTATTGAAAGTAGCCAAGAGATCCAAAAGGATCAGCAGAGTCACATTCCCTATGTCAATAGTCAATTGGAGATCATCCATCAGGCCTACCAAGGCAGTCTCATTTTAACCCGCTAAAGCAAGTGCAGACCTGCTATTCACCATTTCTGTGGTAGGACACCTAGGGCCTTACAGTGCTTATAGTATAATTTTAGTCATATTTGAATTACTTTTAATTGTTCAGCACAGAATGGAAAATCAAGTCACCAATGTCTAATTATCATTGGATAGGATAGATAGGATATATTATATACTACCTGGACTATGCGCAGAGCATCTGTGTGCCCGCTGCCTGGCTTGCTTCTCCCCCCACCCACCTGTAGTTTCTGGCTGGCGGGCTGGCTGGCTTCCTCCTCCCACCTGCCCATATTTCCCGGCAGCCAGGCTGGCCCGCCACCGCCTGCTCCCGACCCACCCGCTGCTGCCTTTTTCTACCCCCTCTATTGCTTTCTGGCTGGCTGGCGGTTTCTCTCCCCTCCCCCGCCACTGCTGCCGCTTTCTGGCTTCTTCTCTATCCCCCCCAGCCCCCGCTTTCTGGCTGGCCCACTTCTTCTTTCCTCTGCCCGCTTCCACCTCCCCCAGCACTTTCTGGTTGGTAGGCCAACCAGCCTGCCTGCTTCTTCCCCCGCCCGCTTCCCGCCTGACCAGGCTTTCTGCTTTCCAGCCGCTTCTCACACTTCTTGGCCCGCTTCCAGAACTTATGTTCTGATGCACAGCTCTGTCTTTTTATGAATTCTTGCAACAGGCCTGCAAGGTACGTCAGCATTATAGAAGACAGTCAAAGAGGGCAAGGGCTGAAAGACTGGCATGTCCAAGTCTAGGGGTGTGCATGAAACCAATGCTGTGCTTCATTTTGAGCTCAAAATGAAACACAAAATATTTGAAACCTTTTGTTGAAACAGCAGCCAAGCCGGCTGTTTGGACGGAACAAACTTGAAACATTTTGAGTGTTTCAGCCATAGAGAACAATGGGGAACTCAAAACACCCCATTGTTCTCCATGTGTAACTCTTAGGGATCCCAAAATGGGTATGGTGGCATGATGGGTGCTACTTACCACCCAAGCTACAAAAGAAATGGGCAAGCAGGTGATTTTCAACACATTTTTAACCTTTCCCCATAGGATCCAGTGGGGTTTTTGGGGGCCGATGTTAAAAACTTGTTTAAAAGGAAGGTTAAAAACCTGTTTAAAATCGCCCACTTGCCCATTTCTTTTTTGACTTCTCCTTTGTTCCCTATGGCTGGAACAAGCAGAGTGCACGATTTTGCAACCCTGCCTTGAAAAACACGGCAGCACTGTGTGCTGAGTCATCCAATCTGCCCCCATCCCCATCCCATGCTGGTTCTCTTCCTTGCAAGGAACAGACAGACAGGAAGGGAGGAAGATGAGTGATGTGGTAGCGGAGGCTGTAGTGGTGCTGCTGATGGTGGCCATGGCTAGATGCTTCCACCCACTCTCTAATGCAGTGGCCAGTGCTGTAAACTAATCTGCCACTTCTGCCAATGGACCACACCTCATTAGTGGGGTGATCTTGCCAGTACTGTATTAGGAAAAAAGAACTTACACTATAGAGAGGTAAGACACGATCAATTACCTGTATTGCATCATGTTTCTGGCAACCCAAACAATATCTTCCAAATGGGAAGAGGGCTGTATGGTCACACTAGTGTGTAATTAGTCCTATGACAGTCATAGGAGGGGTTGCTGGCAAACCAGAATTTTACTGTGATGCCTGTCCTATCATCCTCCCAGGATGCTTTGATGTTAAAATTCAATAGATCTCCTCATTGCCTTGCCTGTAAAAAGCAAAAATTAGGGCCAAGTGTTCTAACTTAACCATTTCTCCAACATGCTAGTTTTCTTTGTGCAGAAAAGTATAAAACTATGAAAGATCATTCAATCATGTGATCCCCTCCTACATTTGGAAAAGGTACAATCTCAGAAGGGCTGACATGTTCCTTTTCTGATCATGAACTCACCTTAAGTGACGCAGTGGTGAAATGCTTGACTAACAAGCAGGAGGCTGCTGGTTCGAATCCCCACTGGTATGTTTCCCAGACTATGGGAGACACTTATACTGGGCAGCAGCAATATAGGAAGATGCTGAAAGGCATCATCTCATACTGCATAGGAGGAGGCAATGGTAAATCCCTCCTGTATAATACCAAAGAAAACCACAGGGCTCTGTGGGCGCCAGGAGTCGAAATCTACTTGACAGCACACTTTACTTGACTTAGATGGGCTCTATGTGATACCAGTTTGTGTTGGCTGCTGGTTAAACCTGCCCTACACATCTTAATGGTGGGGAACAGAAATTTTGAAACAGCCAAGATGATCCCGTTGGGCTCTCTGGCTGTTCCATTAGGTATGCATTCAGTTGCTCAGTAGTAACAAACGACACAAAACAACAAGAAATGGGCATTGCATCTATTCTGCATCTATTTAACAGGTACAGCTGCAAAACATGCCCCCCTTCAAAGCCCTCCAGTTATGCCACTTCAATTTTGGCATTTGTATATATTTTTAAAAGCTTCTAAAGATGTCTACGTTCTTTGCAAACTCTTGGTATATTCAAGTGGTGTTCAATTTGCTTTTCAGAGATGTTGTTTATGAGCATGTCACAGAGAGAGAGAGAGAGAGAGAGAGAGAGAGAGCGCAAAATGTCCAGGTTCTCCCTTTCCAATGATGCTCTGCGCATATGCATCTAGTTTTAGATGCAAGTTGTGGGGCAAGGACCTAATTTAAAAAGGGCTTGCATTCGGACTAATTAAAAGTCCTCATTGGTCTCTCCCAACCCAGCACTTATTTTTTTCTTTCTTTAATTGAGTCCCTACTTTGTTGGCTAGTGGAGATGCGAGGAAAGTTTCTGAACCTTCAAACAGGTTTTTTTAAAAGTGTGTTTTGATTGTTGCGAGAGCCTCATTGCTATTCCCAGAATGTCGAGTTGAGCTTATGCTGATCGGCAGGACTTAGAAGCGTGAAACAGTAAAAAAAGGGGCCCTTTCTTCTCTTCTCCCCCCTCCTTGCCCCCGCTACCCCCATCCCCATTTACATTGAAACTTGGCCAAGATCAGATCGCACTGTCTGTGGCCTGAATTCAAATGGGACTAGTCGCCTTCCCCCACGATGTATCCCCCGAATAACACTTCTTGAGTTCAGTCCTTCTTGAGAGAAGTGGTCTATTCCTTCAGATGAACTTCTTTAAATGGTTTCATTTTTAACAGAGGTTGGTGTTTTGGGTGGGTCTTTCTTTTTTTGGCTTTTAATTCTTCTTTTCTGTTTCCAGATTGAGTGTTGGAGGGCGGGGGAGAAAGAGAAAGGCCTGTTTGCGTCTGAGGTAAAAAAACAGCCTGCTAGCCAGCAGGTGCAGGATCCCCAAACAGCTGTTTTGCCCCTCTTGAGTTGAAGCCTATCACGTCCCCCCTCCAACCCAAGGGCCCTTCATTTAATCCTCTCCTGCAATTCACACTGTAATTGCAGGAGATCCAGACAGCTAGGGGGGCTCATTTTATTATTAGCTTTAAAAAAAAACCTCTGCACAAATAATGGGATCTTCGGCAAATAAGGGACAAGGCCTTTTAATTAGTTTTAGAGACTTCAGGCACCATCTACAGAGATGTCTGCTGTGTAGGCTTTGTTGAAATAAACAGGAGTTTGCATGCACGAAGCGGGCTTGTGCACGAGATGTGCTGGTTGCCTGCACTCACAGGCAACTCTTGCCAAAGTCAGCGGCTCAAAGGCAATTTGAATCCCAATATGGAATGATGTGGACTTTTAACCCACACGGCCACTGAAAGCCCAAGGCTGGCAACATTTTAAAAACAATGGCCTCCATTCAGCATGCCTACACACATGTGTGTGCACAGAATTGCACGCACACGATGGAGCTTGGAAGTTTTTTTGTTTTTGTTTTTGCTGGTCTCCCAAATAGCATCACAAACTAATTTTTAAAAACGAATCAACAGTCCAGAGAGGTGCTGATTGACCCTAGTTGTGCTGTGTGTAAAGAACTCATGCCTTTGTCAATATGGTTTTAATTGTTTTAATAGTTTTTATCTCTCTGTAACCTGCCCTGAGAGCTAATAAATTGGTGGAATATAGATGTGCTAGCTAAACAAACAGACAGACAGATGATAGATAGATAGATAGATAGATAGATAGATAGATAGATAGATAGATAGATAGATGCATAAAAGATGTACCACCCAGAGATGTAAGTATTGGGCGGTATAAAAATATGTTAAATAAATAAAGAAATAAGTAAATTAAACTGCATTAAATAAAATATTTCAACAAATGTGAAATGTGTTTCATCTGTGCCTTAGAACAGTTAGTTGCAGAACCAACCAGAGAAATGGCGACCTTGGATTTAATCCTGAGTGGCGCCCAGGACCTGGTGTGAGATGTCATAGTTGCAGAACCACTGGGGAGCAGTGACTATAGTGTGATCCAATTCAGCATATATGCAAGTGGAGAATTGTCAAGGAAGTCCAACACAGACACATTGGACTTCAGAAGAGGAAACTTCCCAAAAATGAGGTGACTGGTAAGAAGGAAATTGAAAGGGAAAGTCAGGAGGGTCAAATCACTCCAGAAAGCATGGAACCTATTTAAAACCACAATACTAGAAGCTCAGTTGGAATGTATACCAAGAAGGAGGAAAGGTACCACCAAGTTCAGGAGGATGCCAGTGTGGCTAACAAGTAGAGTCAGGGAAGCTATAAAAGGGAAGAAGACTTCCTTCAGAAAATGGAAGCCCCTGTCCAAATGAAGAGAACAAAAAGGAACATAAACTCTGACAAAAGAAATGCAAGGAGACAATAAGGGATGCAAAAAGAGAGTTTGAGGATCATATAGTTAGAAATGTCAAGGGGAATAACAAAAACTTCTTTAAATATATCAGAAGCAGGAAACCTGCCAGGGAGGCGGTTGGATCCTTATATGATGAGGGTGAGAAAGGGATTATTGAGGATAAGGAGATCACAGAGAAGCTGAATGAGTTCTTTGCATCTCTCTTCATGACGGAAGATACTAACTATATACTCTGTCCAGAAGTGAGCTTTTCAGGTTTAGCGGCTTAAGAACTGGGCCAATTTAAGGTGACAAGAGAGAGAATGTTCTAAACTGTCTTGAAAAACTAAAAATTAACAAATCACCAGGCCAGAGGCATCTACACAAGAGTTCTGAAGGAACTCAAATGCGAAATTGCTGATCTTCTAGCAAAAATATGTAACTTGTCCCTACCAGAGGACTGGAAAGTAGCCAATGTAACTCCAGTTTTCAAGAAGGGATCCTGGAGGGGGTGGGGGAAATCTGGGAAATTACAAGCTGGTCAGCTTAACTTCGGTGTTGGGTAAATTGATGGAAAGCATACAAGGACAAAATTATTAAATGTATAGAAGAACAGGCCTTGCTGAAGGAGAACCAGCATGGCTTCTGCAAGGGAAAGTCTTGCATCACTAATCGTTTGGAGTTTTTTGAGAGTGTCCACAGGCATGTGGATAAAGGTGATCTGGTTGACATAGTAAAATTGGACTCCAAAAAATGTTTCACAAAGTTCCCCACCAAAAGACTCTTGAGTAAACTTAGCAGTCATGAGATAAGGGGACAGGTGTGGATTCGTAACTGGCTGAAGGACAGGAAACACAGGGTAGGAATAAATGGACAGTTTTTACAATGGAGGTAGGTAGGATTGGGGTCCTCCAGGGATCTGTACCGGGACCAGTGCTCTTTAACTTGTTCATAAATGATCTAGAAGTTGGGGTAGTAGTGAAGGGGCCAAATTTGCAGATGACACTAAATTATTTAGTGTAGTGAAATCCATAACAGATTGTGAGGAGCTCCAAAAAGATCTCTCCAAACTGAGGGAGTGGGAGACAAAATGGCAAATGCGGCTCAATGTAAGCAAGTGTAAAGTGGTGCATATTGGGGCAACCCCCTCCCCCAACTTCACATATACGCTGATGGGATCTGAGCTGTCGGTGACTGACCAGGAGAGAGAGATCTTGGGGTCATGGTGGACAGCTCATTGAAAGTGTTGACTCAGGTTGTGGCAGCTGTGAAAAAGGCCAATTCCATGCTAGGAATAATGAGGAAGGGGGTTGAAAATAAAAATGCTAATATTATAGTCAGGGGTGTAGCTAGGGGAGAGGGGGCCTGTATTTAGCCCTCTCCCTGGGGGCCCCTCGGAGTGAGGGAGATAATGAAGAAAATAAGTAGGGGCAGCAGGGATTGGGAGCCACCTGGCCTCCAAGTAATCTCAAGATGCCCCGATATTATCCATTAGGATAAGTGCGGCCAAACCAAACGGGCTATAGTTTAGTTTAATCCAATAATAAAGACAAAGCAGTCAAATACAAGTCTCAATTGAAATTCACCCCATTTCCATTCTTAGTGTGGCATTTGAAGTACAGTGTGGAACACCAAGGATTGGTCTAAGAAACCTGGACTGTACCACTTCCAGAAATTGAAAATTAGGATGTATGCAGACTTGAGCACCATACATTAATTGACATATTACCTTACCCTGGAAAACTTTCACCACTGCAGGTATATACTATGTAATGTACTAAATAAATAAATATTTACCTCCTTTAGAAAATAAAAATCTAACCAAGGCAGTTGCAGTTTTATATGCACCTTGGGTCACGGGCTGCATGAGCCTTCCAAAAACCATCTGATTGAAAGACTATCCCTAAATATCTCTATGTGTCCACCAGTTCAATTTCTTGTTCTTTAATTTGGCAGCGGTGTTTGAAAAATTCCTTGGTGAATATCATAACTTTAGTGTTTTGATGCCACAACAATCACTAGAAGGAAAGCTAGCAGGAAAAAAATCAAGAGGAAAGAGGAGGAAGGGATGGAAGGATGATCTGAAAGGCTAGAGGTGGACACAGAAGATATCATCCACAATTCCAGCGACCGCGATCTGTGGCTTTTGCTGGCCGCCAACCTCCCAATCAGAGAAGGCAAATGAAGAGAGAGAGTTTTTTAAAATAATTAATTTCTAATCTTTCCTCAGAACAGTAGTCAGAAAAGGCCCCAAGAGCTCTACACAAGCCTATTTCAGAAAAGGATAATGTTACTGTATCATCTGCATAAAGATATGCAGGTATTGGGTGGGAACCTAATTTGGGAGAGTGGAAATTTGGGTCCTACAAGGATTGAACAAGGGAGTTTATACAGTCGTTAAACAACGGGGGGGCTAGAATACAGCCCTGTTTTACCCCACTCTGGACCATCACTGGGCTTAATAGAAGGCCCTGAAGATTGCACCTCACCCTCAAAAATTTATTTTGATGGAGCATATGAATAAGGACAAGCAGTCTGTGATTGATAGAAGTAGTCTCCAACTTTTTCCAGAGCTTTCCCTTGGAGGTGTAATCAAACACTTATTTAAAATCTACAAATGTGGCAAACAAATTTCCATGGGGTCCAGAACTATACTTCTCTGCCAGATGTTGTAGAACTAAATATTGGTCTATTGTGGACTAGCCAGTCCTGAAGCCTGCCTGTTCTTCTGCCAGAATTTTCTCACTATCTAACCAAGACCAAAATTTCCAACATGGATGTCTGGCACATAACTTGTGCCTACTGCACTTAGTAGGCTAACTGGTCTATAGTTTGTGGGTTCAGATACCACTCTTTTTTTAATATAATGGGACAATAATTGCCTGTTCCTAGTTTTTTGGGATCTGCACTGCCTGGTCAATAGCTGTAAAGGGGGCTGCCAACACTGGAGCCACCAATCAACATTGTTTTGGATCAGATGAGCAGAAATATAATGAATCCCAGGGGTTCCTAGATTACCAACTTCTGCCAGCCTGAGATAAGGAGGCTTTTTGCTGCTTACATGACATGCTCCATGGGAATGTGCGTCCACCAACTGGTAGTCTTGGATTTCCCAGCTAACCAAAATTCTTGCAGTCGCATGAACCAGTCTTATAATTTGAGCAAACCTTGATTTACCTGGTTCAGACAAAGCATCAAATTGTGGTTTGCCAAGAATCCCAATGTACTATAGGAGGCCCTTGATTATTGTGAGTTACGTTCTGCGCTACTACAGTGAATGCCAAAACCACAACCACTGAAACCTTGTGCCTATGAGAATGATAGGGTGAGATTCCTCAGTACATGAAAAAGTACCAAAAAAATTAAAAAGTGGTGGTGGTGGGGAACAGAAATAAGAGAGGAGTACATCCCCACTGGTATGTTTCCCAGACTATGGGAAACACCTATATCGGGCAGCAAGGATCTAGGAAGATGCTGAAAGGCAACATCTCATACTGTGTGGGAGATGGCAATGGTAAACCTCTTCTGTATTCTACCCAAGACAATCACATGGCTTGTGGTCACCAGGAGTCGAAACCAACTTGACAGCACAACAGCACTGTACCTTAGTTACTCCAGTTGCTCAGATCCTCCATTAATGGCCCCCAAAACAAAAACATATTCTCCAAATTTCACACAAACATATCCCAACATGGGTCCACACTCCACATTACCTCCAGAAGCGCCTCCAAGCCAGAAATACCACCAGAAAGGCCACCTGAAGTGTGAAATGGCCAAACTGCAAATGGCCAAAATTCACCTCTGCAATAATTTGAAACTGAGTATAGATTACTAAACTGTGAATAGCTGGATCCATGAATGGAAAACTTGCAATAATTGAAGGCCTCCTGTAATCTGTAAGATCAGATCAGATACTTTTCTGAGTCAAAAGATGCCTAGAGCGCCTCTGGTGGAATACTAAGACAGAAGCCAAATGAGCATGGTTGCTTGCCCATGTTTGGGAGTATACAGTGGCGATAAGGGTGGCGAAATCTACTCATTTCTCCGTACTTATTGCATCAGTGGATTCCCAACTGGAAGCCCTTTTCCGAATCACACGTTCTCTGCTGGGAAGGGTTGACCTTCCATCTGGCTGCTGTGACATGTTTGCTAGGTTTTTTGCTGATAAAGTTGCTTGCCTTCAGTCAGAGTTGGATTCCATTTGCTCAGTATTGGTTGAGGTAATAGAGGCTGTGTCATGTGATAGTATCAGGGATACCTTTAAGCTTGTTGCAGCTGATGATATGGACAAGATTCTTGCCAACGTGGGCACAGCGACCTCTAGCCTGGACCCTTGTCCCTCCTGGCTTGTTAGGGCTACGATGGGGGATATTCTGTCCTGGCTTCGGGAGACGGTTAATTCCTCTCTTCGAGAGGGGTTTGTTCCATCAGCCCTTAAAGAGGCGGTGGTCTACCCTCTTCTGAAGAAGCCTTCTCTCGACCCTGATAATCTGGATAACTATCATCCAATTTCCAATCATCCTTTTCTTGGTAAGATTCTAGAGAAGGTGGTTTGTGCTCAATTGATGAGAGTCCTGGAGGATTTCCTGGATCCTTGCCAGTCAGGTTATAGGCTACAGCACAGCATTGAAATGGCATTGGTTGCCCTGTTGGATGACCTGTATTGTAACCTTGATGTGGGAAGTGCACCTCTCTTGGTTCTTCTTGATCTCTCAGCAGCCTTTGATATCATCGACCATGATATCCTTCTGGAATGCTTAAGTGGGCTGGGCATTGGAGGCACTGCTCTTCAGTGGTTCCAGTTCTATCTCACTGGGTGATTCCAGTCGGTGCCGATTAGGGGTGAGTGTTCTCTGTCCTGGCCCCTTTCTTGTGGGGTTCCACAGGGCTCGGTCCTTGCTCCCATTCTCTTTAACACCTACATGAAGCCGCTGGTTGTGGTCATCCATCGGTTTAGGGTAAGTTTTCATCAATATGCTGATGATACTCAGCTTTATATCTTTACCCCTGGCCAAACAGGTGATGCCGTCCATGTGCTGGCTCAGTGCCTAGAGGCTGTCAGGACCTGGATGGGCCAAAACAAGCTCAGGCTCAATCCCTCCAAGACCGAGTTGTTCTTGTTCAGTCTGTGATCTGGCCAATTGCCGTGTGTGAGTTTATCTCTTGATGGGGTTGCGCTTCCCTTGAGAGTGACGGTTCATGATCTGGGGGTCCTTCTGGACTCGTGGCTCATGCTTGAACAGCAGGTGGAAGCCGTGGCCAGGGGTGCCATTGCCCATTTTTGACTGGTTCACCAGTTACGGCCTTTTCTTAGCTGACAGGCCCTGGCAACATAACTCATGCTTTTTTTAACCTCTTGTTTGGATTACTGTAATGCACTCTACCTAGGGCTGCCCTTGAAAATGATTCGGAAACTTCAATTAGTCCAGAATGCAGCAGCCTGCCTCCTCATGGGTGGCTGTAGATTTGATAGTGTCATATTTCTTTTACTGTCGCTGCACTGGTTGCCTATTTGCTTCTGTGTCCAATTCAAAGTGCTGGTTCTCACCTATAAAACCCTTATGGACTTAGCACCTGAATATATCTGGGATCGCCTTTCTTGGCCGGTCGCATCCCGACTTTTGAGGTCTTCTCAGCTGGCACTCCTTAGTGTCTTGGGCCCTGGTGCAGTGTGTGGTGCCTGGGCTCATAGGAGGGCTTTCTCTGTGGCTGCCCCTCTTCTTTGGAACACTCTTCCCCCCGCTGAGTCGCCCAGCCCCCTCCCTGGCTGCTTTTAAGGTCCTTCTTAAGACCCACCTGTTTTGCCAGGCATTTGCCCTTTAATCATCATCATCATCATCATCCTTTGGGATATTAGAATACAAACTGATAGGCATTTAGCGTACAATACGCTGGATCTGACAGTCATCGAGAAGAATCAAGTTCTGATAATTGATATTGCAATCCCAGGGGATAAACGAGTCGCTGAAAAACAATAGGAGAAAATAACTAAATACAAAAACCTTCAGATTGAAATTGAGCAGCTCTGGAAAAAGAAAACAGTAGTGGTGCCAATAGTTATTGGTGCCCTTGGTGCAGTACCAGAAGAACTTGAACACCATCTTGACACCTTGGGCATCGATAAAATTACAGCACATCACCTACAGAAGGCCACACTACTCGGGACAGCATGAATACTACGACACTATCTTTAATTTTTATTTAGTTATCCTAGGCCCTTGGAAAGGGCCCGATAATTAAAGTACCAAATCCAGTCAATAACATCTGGTAGACTGTGGGTAAACAGCATAATAATAATATTATTGGTATTGTTGTTCACCACCTAGAGTATTTGTAGGAGGTGGTATATAAGAAAATTTGAACACACACACACACACACACACACTTTATTCCGGTCTTAAACCAGCAGAGTATACTTCTTTGTCTTTATTCTTTATCCATAACCTGGAATAGTGATAGTGAATTGTGCCATGGTATGTCATTTGTAGAAAGAATGGCCTCATGTCTATATTGTGCTGAATTTCTCACTTGGGTGACATTCACAACTACAGGATTACATCTGCAAATGGGCAAATAATTGCTATGCTCACAGCCTCATCCTGCCTCCACTAAAAAGAATTGTGAATCCTTAAGAAACACAGTCAGTGAATAGTTACGGTCAAAGTGCTTGTGTGGAGTTGTGCAAAACCTGTGTTTCTAATTAAGGGTACAAGCTTTCATTTGGTATAACAGGTAGGGGAATCAGCTAGAACTTTAGGCTGATTAGTTGGTGAAGGCCAATTTTATTTCAGAAGGGCAAATTGTAATCAATGGGCTGCAAGTCAGTGTCACAGTTATTTATCCCCCCTCCCTCGGCTATTCATGTTTGTTCTGGTGTGAATGAACAAAAGTTAACGATAACTTTCTTTCTTATAATGCATGGTGCTTTTGTTTATAATTAAACGGTAAGTTTTCTAAAGCCTGTGTGGCGTTATATAACTTACCAGTGGGACATATAAGTGAATACCAGTGGAATTCAGTGGAACATATAAGCCACTGAATCTCATTCCCTCTTCAGTCTACTGTGCCTCTCCAAAACATGTCTCTTAGGAACATATTTTCAGCAGGGATAGTGAGCTACTGAAGGAAAGGGAGATCAGTGAAAAATCTCTGCTCTCCTTTGTAGAATGCACATAGCATTAATCATGAAGTCTGCCACCTTTTTCTTTCTGACCTGATTCAGAATTTCAGAATCAGACCCTGTTACACTCCCCAGTGAGATCATCAGGAGCCTTATGGGACCTCCCTGTTAACTAGGCAAAGAGGCACCTTTTAAATGTGGTGATTCTCTTTATTTAGCAGGGAGAAAGCAACTGGCCCTATTCACCCCCAGCAAAGTACCCCTCCAGTGACTGTTGCTGGTGTTTCTTATGTTTCTTTTTAGACTGTGAGCCCTTTGGGGACAGGTGCCATCTTATTTGTTTATTTATTATTTCTCTATGTAAACCGCTTTGGACATTTTTGTGAAAAAGCGGTATAGAAATATTTGTTGTTGTAGTATAAAATTTTGCATAATTTAGAGAAGTTATTTTCCTTCTCTCATGATGCTAGAACCAGGAGTCATCCCATGAAACTGATTTCCAGGGAATTTAGGACTGGTGAAAGGAAGCAGTTTTTCACACAGTGCATAATTAATCTATGGAATTCTCTGCCATGGGATGTGATGATGGCCACCGGCTTGGATGGCTTTAAAAGGGCTTTAGACTACTTCATGGAGGACAGGTCTATCAGTGGCTACTAGTCCTGATGGCTATAGGCTACCTCCATGTTCAGAAGCAGGATGCCTACAAATGCCAGTTGCAGGGGAGCAACAGCAGGAGAGAGGGCATGCCTTCATCTCCTAGTTATGTGGCTTCCCAAGGCATCTGGTGGGCCACTGTGGGAAACAGGATGCTGGACTAGATAGGTCTTGGGTCTGACCCAGCAAGACTCTTCTTACATTCTTTTCAGGCATAAATTCACCAGGAGACTTGCTAGAAAGTGACTGGGAAAACTGCACTTGTTGAATTTCTGCCTGGATGCATCCCTCCCTAGCCCAATGTCTAGCAGAAGACCAAAGGAAAGTGTGGGTGCATGAAGCCTCATTTCTAAAGCCAATGTAATATATTAGACTGTGTAAAGTCTTTGCAGCTGATATGGTGCGGAAGTAGAGATAAGACGGGTACCTTAACTTGCAATTTCCATGCTTTTTAGAGCACAAGTAAAATGTAAAACTTCTTAACTCTCATCTTAACCAAAAGGATTTTGGATTAGTGAATCTACACAACTGTAAAGCAACAACCCTGAAATTTATATCCTGAAATTCCCCTCACCAGAAAGCTATACATGTTAGGCCACAGAAGGAGTTTCTTTGCCATCTGCAAACCTCACGTTGCTTTTGGAGCCATTTTTCAATTGGAAAAATGTGGGGGTTTTCCCCATCAAAATGTCAGTCGTCTCCCCAGGTTCTCAAACAATCTTGCTTTTTTTCTATACTTGATGGGGACTGAGACAGCGGGGGAGCTGAGAGACTGACACTTGCTGATCCTGAAGGCAGCTTTTCGCCCCCTGAGGGAAACAGGCATTTGGCTCCTGGTGAACTTTTTTCTTTAGGAGCCAAAGGGACATTGTTGTATCCTATCTAGCAGTCCCCCCTTTATATTTTGTTAATTAGAAGTTTGTCCCGAGGGGGATCCTGTAGAGAGTGTGAGGGGTGGAGTCAGAAAGGAAAAGAGAGGGGAAGGAGAAGGAGAAAAATGGACTCGTCTCTCCATAGTTAAACAAACATAAGATTGCTTTGTATTTTTGAGAGAAGCAGCTACAAAACAGACGTGTTTGCCAGAGTTCCTCGCAGCTCCCATTTCATCCCTCTCCCCATTTCATTTTGAGGCTGGGACAGCTTTGTCTATCCATGCCACTTCTGCCCCCTTGCTCTCTTGTTGCCACCCTCTTGTCGCTCCTCTGTCTCCTTTTCTCCCTCATCCTCCCCTCTCCCTCTCCCCTCTCCATCCCATTCTGAAGCCCCTACGATGACATGGCTCATTGATGCATCCATCTCATTAGCATTTCAGCAGCTTGGCTCTGGAGTTTCAGAGACTATCCATCATGAGAAAACTGAAGAATGTGCCCCATTTGCATGTTGCTGTGCCAGAAGACATCTCCCCCCGCCCCGCCACCCCGCAAGCTGGTCATTGTGCAATTTCCCTCCAGGCCGGTTCAACTTTCCCATGAAGTCTCAGAAATCATATTGGAGAGTTTGCAGCTCTGTTGTGAACATGCTCCAAAGGCTTGTTTTTGTTGTTGCATTTCTTTTTTTAAAAGGACCAGTTTCATGGTTTCACAGTTACTCATATCACAAGAATAATCCATAATGTGTTTGGGCTGGATTTTTGGCATGAAAATCAATGGATATCTGAGATTACTCAAGCAGTGTTGAGGGAGGGAGGGAGAAAGAAAGTAGTGACAATGAATGGGCATGGTCAGGTTTGGAGCACCACCATAAGTTATTGCAACGTTCTTCACTGTAAGGCCCAGGGGCCAGTGGTAGCCCCACCGACCCTAAGTGTGCCCCCCCCGACTAATTGTTTATTGAGCTTGTGTGAAGCTTCTGCCAAAGCTGAATATTCTACACAGTCCCACCTCTGGCACTGTGCAGAGGTGAGCTCACCTCTCCCACTGGTCAGTGTTCTGCTTTGCCCAGTGCCGGTGAGGCTCCTTTAAGAAGTTCGAGCCCCAATACCATATTGGAAGGTGTGCATAGAGTGCTGGGAAAGTTAGCCCTTCCCAGTGCTTTCCCAGTAGAGCTCTTCAAAGAGAGCATCCCCTGCTAACTGAGCAAAGAGGCATCTTTTTAAAGTGGTGATTCTCTTTATTGAGCAGGGGGAGAGCAACTGACCCTATCCGTCCCCAGCACAGCATCCCTCCAGTGGCTGTTGCTGGTGTCTATCTTACATTTCTTGTTTAAATTGTGAGCCTTTATGCAGGACACTGAGCCATTTCATTCATTCATTCATTCATTCATTCCAGGCCAGCTTGGCTTTGGCCTCCTGGCTGGTTTTGGGTTGCAGCCCCCGTGGTCCCTGGACGCAGTGGCCAATGGCCAGGGATTGTGAGAGTTGTGGGCCAGTCTGCGGGGGTGGGGTGGGGAGGTTCAGCAGCCCCAATTTATATCTATCTAAACTATTTTGGGGAATTTGTATTAAATTGTCACATTCACATGTTTGTCACATTGTCACTCCCTCTTTCTTAAAAATCCGCCCCTGCCCCAGCACTGAGAAAAGCACAGTACTGTGTGGAGGTCAGCAATTTATTTATTTATTAGCAAAGTGGCCCCTGCTTGAAAAATAGTGAAGATCCACTGAGTTATTGTATAATAAAAAAGGACAATGTGTAGTGGGTGTCATGTTCTCCCTCCCCTCCCAACTATATGTGACTTGGCAGTGCCCATTGGCCTCCTTGTAAGGTACAGTTTGGGCCTCAGTCTGGCTCATATACACTGGTTCTCTTTTGAGTAAGGGAAGAAGAGATTGGTCCAGGCAGCAGATTTTGAGAGGCACCAGTTTCTGAGTCTCAAGGGCTAGTCTCACGATCAAACTCCCCAGTGGCTAGGGTGGGCGGCAGGCAGGGTTGGACCTACCTTCCCCCCACATTAGGGTGGCCTCCAGGAATCCCATAATGCACCGCACAGTGAGCGTGGTGCATTGGGGGATTCCCTCGTGAGTCAGGAGCTCTAGGTCCATGCAGCCCGAGCACAAACAGGATCCCAGCCTCAGGGTGGATTGTGCGCTTATGCCCTCTAACCCTGGTAAAAGGCTGGGCTTCAAACTGGAGTTCGTGGCCGAGTCAGCACCAGGATCGGGCTTAATCCTAGCATTGCACATAAGGAGGTGGGCTGCCCTAGCCTGGGTTGGGCTGCTTGTGTAAATCGTAGGGATGTGCATGGAACCGGCTGGCCTGGTTCAGTTAACGTCCAGCTGGACTCGAACCCGACCGGGCCAGTTCAGTCCGGCACCCACCCCAACCCCCCCTCCCCCCCACCGGAAAACATTCTTCAATTGCATTGTAGTTCAACTGAATTGCAACTGCCAGTCCACTTGTTTAAGAAATGACACCCCAGGGAAAGATGTGCAAATTCATGGAGCACACATTTCCTCATCACATAAAGGGGGCTGGTTGGATGAAGCATCATCTGAATCAGCTCTTTGCCTCTCCAGTGAGAATGCAAACTTCAGAGAATGTAGAACAGTACTCTATGTGATGCACTTATGCCACTTTTGTGGATAACTGGAAACTGCTATACATCCAGATGCCGTACATGGAATGCCAAATGCCTTATATGCGTAGCAAAATGTCGTTCAGGCCCAAGCTGATATATAGATGAGGCCTGAGTTGTCTCTGAGAAGAACATGAGTCATAACACATGTAGGCTCTTGTTTATTCTATACTACAGTATATACAGATAGAACAGATTAGACAAATTCATAGTGGATGACTCAATGGCCACTAGCCATGATGACCTCCACACTCAAGACGCAGTATACAATGCCAGATGCCGGCGTATACCACAAAACCATTTTTTAACACTCCAGGAAAATGCAACTTTTAAAAGATGCTTATGGTATATATTCAGGGCCAGTCATGAAAAAGTCAAATAATGCCACTGGATGTATGAACAGCACAGAACAGAAGTTGCTGTAAATGTAAATACCTCCTTCCTATGAACTCACCCCTACCCTAAGTGCTGTGAAGCAGGAGTAAATGGCCATTGGGAAAACCTCCAGGAGCTTCTTCCCAGCCTCAGCAATGGGCAGATGTGCCATACTTCTCTGTTGGCAAAAAGGGATGCAGTAATTAAGGAAGCTCCTTGTACAACATCCAAAGGGCTTTTGGAACTGCCATGACACACCAGTGCCATTGAAATAAAATCAATGGGGCTGCAAAGCAGGCTGCATTTTTTGAGTAGGGCTGCCCATTTTAAGGAATGTTGTGCCCAGGGAGACGCATCAAGAGACCTCTTTGGTTGCTTTTCACTCACAGCTACAGGCCCAGCTTTCTTGAAAAACCTTTCTGATCACTGGAGGACTTTTATTGTTGTTGTTTAGATCTGCTTACTGATATAATTCATTTTTTTTCTTTTTTACTAGTTCAATGTCTTGGATTATTGTTGCTGTCATGCATTTTATTTATTATATTTTTAGTATGTAGTTTCGAAAACAGGTTTCCAAAGCAGCTTACAATTTTAAAACAATCCAGTTCAAAACCTATGATACAATGTAACACTGAAATATACAATCTATATAAGAGCAACAAGAGTGACAGAAATATAAAGCAACAGATATTAACGTCAATACTTGGAGCATGCTCTGGTCTAGACCAGGTGTGGCAACCTGAGGCTCTCCAACTGTTGTTGGACTACAACTCCCATCATCTCCCATAAATTTCAGCTGGGAGTGATGGGAATTGTAGTCATAGGAACATAGGAAACTGCCATATACCGAGTCAGACCATTGATCTATCTAGCTCAGTATGGTCTTCACAGACTGTCAGTGGCTTCTCCAAGGTTGCAGGCAGGAATCTCTCCAGCTTGATCTTGGAGAAGCCAGGGAGGGAACTTGAAACCTTCTGCTCTCCCTAGAGTAGTGGCTCCATCCCCTGAGGGGAATATCTTACAGTGCTCACACATCAGGTCTCCCATTCATATGCAACCAGGGCGGACCCTGCTTAACTAAAGGGATAAGTCATGCGTGTCCCCTTTTCCCAGACCATAGACACTTGTTAACAAAAGGTCCTTCATTCTCTTAAAAAAACTCTAGTTGGCTGGCCAGACAAATCTGTCTTGAAAGGAAGTTCTAGCATTTTGTCGAGGAAGGTCGCTGGGGCGGACACAGCAGCAGCATCTTCCACCGACCTGTGAAGTGGCGGGCTTCAGCTCCTCCTTCTCCTCCAATAGCCGGTGCTCTCCAGGCCCAAGGGACAAGGCGGGAGACAGGCTGACTGATCCACCTTTTGATCCCACTGGCTGCCGCGCCAGGTAGGAAGAGGCTGCTGCAGCTGAAGAGGAAGCTGCTGTTCTTGGTGCTCTTGGAGCCTTGCCAAGATCAATTCACTTCACCATCTTATGATGACCACCCTGGTGCCATAAGAAAATAATCCATATTTCAAGATCCCTTGCTTTCCGGACACAACTCCCTTGGGAACAGAACTTCCGTTGCACTGAAAATAATCTTAGTAGTATAACTGAACATGAGGCAAGATTAACAACATTAGTGGTGGAGAATTCAACTTTACTTTTCTTGATGAAGGGATATTCTCAAGAAGCACTTGCGATGGCACAAAGCGCTCCCTCGGGTCTCTCCTTTCTATGCTGTCAAATGCAACGACAGCATAGCCATAGTGAAGACTCTTGCTGCTCTTGGGGCAGGATTTTGATTGTGCCCGTAAAACTGAAATACAGCTGGTCCAGAGTATTGGTGTGCCTCCAGAGAGTATAATATATGCAAATCCATGCAAACAAGTACCTCAAATTAAGCATGCTGCAAATAATGGTGTGCAGATGATGACTTTTGATAGTGACTTTGAGCTGATGAAAGTTGCAGGAGCCCATCCAAAAGCAAAGCTGATCTTCTTGCACATTGCAACAGATGACTCAGAAGCAGTTTGTCACCTGACTGTTAAATTTGAAGCCACACTCAGAACCAGTAGGTTGCTGCTTGAGTGGGCAAAAGAACTTCATATTGACATTTATTGGAGTCAGTTTCCACGTTGGAAGTGGCTGTATAGAGCCAGATACCTTTGTGCAAGCTATTTCTGATGCCCGTTGTGTCTTTGATATGGGAGCTGAGTTTGGTTTCAGTATGTACCTGCTTGATATTGGTGGTGGCTTCCCTGGCTCTGAAGATGTGAAACTTAAATGTGAAGAGATAACAAATGTAATCAACCCGGCATTGGACAGAAATTTTCCTTCTGATTCTGGAATGAGAATGATTGCAGAGCCTGGAAGATTCTATGTTGCATCGGCTTTTATCCTGGCTGTTAACATAATTGCAAAGAACGTCATAATAAAGGAGCAGACTGGTTCTGATGAAGAAGAAGAAGCTAATGAGAAAACCCTTATGTACTATGTGAATGCTGAAGTATATGGATCTTTTAACTGCATCCTGTATGATCATGCACATGTTAAACCAGTTTTGCAAAAGAGACCAAAACCAGATGACAGATACTATTCCTGCAGTATATGGGGACCAACTTGTGATGGCCTAGATCGCATAGTTGAGCGCTGTAGCATGCCGGAACTGCAGGTTGGGGATTGGATGCTCTTTAAGAACATGGGTGCTTATACCGTGGCAGCATTCAACGTATTCAAGGGATTCCAGAGTATTCAATGGATTCCAGAGGCCAACGATACACTATGTAATGTCAAGGCCAGCATGGCAATTGATGGGGCAGGTAAGGGAGCAAGGTTTTTGAGCAGAAGTGGAAGAGCAGGATGTCACCTTGCCACTTCCTTGTGCCTGGAAAAGTGGAATTGAACACCAGCTAGCAACTTGTGCTTCAGCCAGCATTCATGTATAGATATGGTTTTAGCTAACTTGCAACTTTAGGATTTTTTTTTAAGGTGTTGGGGACCATTAACTTAATTCTTGCTAGAATTTTTAAATGTTTGAAAGACTAGGATCTGCATTAATGGAATGGAATAGACAACTAGGGAACAGGGAGGTCACACGTATCTGTGTTCCTATGGAAACTATTTGAATATTGTTTTATATGGATTTTTATTCACTTCAAGTATGCTACTAAAAACTGATTTTTGTCTGTCAAATAAGCATTTGTAGCTTATATATTTGGCAGAAAGTAGTATTGTGACCTGACTGTTTTACAATAGTCTATTGGAGGAAAAAGAAAGGAAAGAAGGAAGGAAGTTCTAGAGGGAGGATACCACTACAACGAAGACCCTTACTATAGGATGCAGTTATAGCTGCAGTGTGAGAAATCTGTGTGTACATTACAGCACCTGAAATGGCATCACAGGACTGGGCTTGTTCGTTTAACAGCAAATCTAAGAGGCTAAGTTACACAAAAACTTTTAAAGACAACTGGAGCATGGAATTTCATTAGGGCTGTCAAGGAATTAGAATAATTGTTTTCCTTTAATCAGTTCATTGATCAATTAAGCTGTTCAATTTATTAAGCAGGCATATTACCAAGACAGCAGCAAAGGTGTTTTTTGAGTAAGGTTTACCTAAAGTAGTCAATATTGGGCTTCACTGTTTGCAATGAAGAGAGCCCCCTTTTTGGAAAGGTTGGGGACAAGGATGAAGTGTTTGCCCAACGTGTTGGCAGTGATGATGCTCTAGTATTTACTGTTGCTGGGCATGATTTTTTCTGTTGGCTACACAATGTGACACTAGAGTGAGAGGAGGAAGCGTTTCTTTCACTCTGATTTGGATTCATCATGACACTATGTAGCCAGTCAGATCTGACTACATGATGACATCACAAAGCCAATTCACACTGAGGGCAGGGCACACCTCCTTAGTGTAATCCTCATGGCAATGCCATCTAACCCCTGATACCTTGGCAAAGAGGCACCTTTTAATGTGGTGATTCTCTTTATTTAGCAGGGGGAGAGTAACTGGCCCTGTCCACCCCCAGCACATCATCCCTCCAGTGACTGTTGCTGGTTTCTATCTTATGTTTCTTTTTAGATTGCGAGCCCTTCGGGGACAGGGATCCATCTTATTTATTTATCATTTCTCTGTGTAAACCACCCTAAGCCTTTTTTGGAAGGGCGGTATAGAAATCGAATAAACAACCACCACCACCACCAATCAGATCTGGTTATGTAATAAAGTTCAAAGCCAAATTAGAATGAAGGCTTCATTTCCCCACTCTGCCCACTCCACAATCAAAGAGGAACTCTGCCCTGCCAGTGCTGAGCACCAGTACTGTGGCACATGGTCATTGCCAGGACCAAGGAGAGGTGGCAAAGAAGGGGCAACAAAGCTGGCGGGTGGGGGACTTTTGTGAAACCTTCCAGCCCACCCAAGGCTCCTCTTTCAAGCTGAAAACGTTTGTTGTGGAACATTTGGATCAGTTCAACTTTTGAAATATTGAAGGAAGTGTAAGCTACTTTACAATTTTAGTACGCCAGAGTTACTGCTCTTATTGTTAGAAGTTATTGCAAATTAGTAACATTGCACAAAAGCTTTAAAGAAAATGGGAACACGGATTTAAATTAGAGCTGTCAACTGATTAAAGGGATTTTTCAATGATTTATTGTTTTCAATATTTTACTATTTTCTGTAAAAATTTCTTTTCCATCTCATATTACACTTTAAAAAGGTTCCTTGTCATAGTACAAAATGAGGGTGGAACTACATGTTGTGTGTAGTTCTGTGTTTCTTTGTGGGAACTCCCCCCCCCCTTTTAACACAATGGAGCCACTGAGGGTGTAATTCGAAACAGAAAACTGGCACAGAGAGGATTTTCCATTTCCCTCTCTCTAAAAAAATAAATAAATCACCAACCTCAGTTATTTTCCCTCTTCTGAGGAAATGATAATGGCCAACATTCTGCGCAGCCCGAACATCTGCATTAGGGACCCAACAGGTTGCTGCACAGCTTGAAAAGCAGCCCCAAATGTCTAGTGCAATGTGGGGGCTGCAGAATGACTTAAAACCACTCCTAGGCAGTCATGTAGTGCTGCTTCCATTGTTTTTCAATGGAAGTAGTGCTGCCCGATTGCCCGAATGCAGTTTTAAGTCACTCTGCAGATGCCCCATTGCTTGACATTACTGGGGATGCCTTTCAAGCTGCACAGCAGCCTTGACATTTTGACTCGTCAATGAATCAAAGAAAGCCCCTCCTTTGTTCTGGTCTATGACTTTAACTTGCATGCAGCTCAGTGGCCATGTTGTTAAAACAAAAAAAGCCTAAATAAAGAAACATGGAGCAACATGAAGGATATTGTTCTGTCCTAAGTGTGCCTCAACTCCTATTAAAATTGCCCCCTCCCCAATTAATCAACTAAAATTGAGTTGATTAATCTGCCCACTAAACCAATCAATTGGAGTACACATTTAAATGCCCCCTAAGTGTGATTAGTTCTGCATTCCTTGGTGCTTGTGCAAAGAGCTCCGAAGATGGGCATCGGCAGGGACAATGGATTGCTAAATTTAATGAAGCAGAAAGCCTTCTTTTGCGGTCCCAAATTGTCTTTTTTGGCTCGGTTTCCATGTTGCCCCAGAAAGAAAAGCTGCATTTGAAAAGAATGTTGATTTCTGGTATTTAGAAAGTATTATCATGTTCAAGATCTGCATTGTAAGATACAGGTCCACATTATGATGATCACAGACTTGAATTGCAGAGAACAGCTGGTGGCCTGGTTACTTTTACTGTCGTTCAAGCTGAGGCGGCACCAGAAGGTGACAATGAAGTTCGAGTTTCGTTTTGCATCAGACAAGCACAGTTTGGCTTTAATGCCAGGCTGGGGTGGCGGGGGGGGGGGGGAGTCTCCATAGTCAATGTTTTCTTGAAACAGCAAACCACTAACTGCCACAGGAACCAAAAGAAATTCCTAAAAGGCATCGCTGCATTATTTAAAAGTGGATGTGCATAGAATTCGCCTATTTTATTTATCTCCAGAGCTGAACAACAAAACAGATCTAAAAACCAACTCAAAGAGTAGAGAAAGGCACACTGATCTCCCTTATTTTACAAGAGTTACCACATGTTGTTTGAACAATGGGACTGTTGCGTCCTAAAAGCACCAAGACGTCATAAAATGCTCGTTATTTGAGCTGGGCTTGGTGGTTGAAATGAAGCTGGTTGGATGTTCATACTTGTGAATGCTTTTTCAAAAGAGATTGTATTTTACATATCTGTACGTGTTTCTAAATTGAATGTGATTCCCTATCCTCAAGCTTTTAAATTGGGGCAGTGCATTTAAATAAATAAAATTCCTGTGTGCTGTTCTTGGACATTTTAGCTAGATTCCTAGAAAAGGGGAATGGGGTGGGGGGAATTCATTATGTAGCAGATTACTCCTTTGAAAGGAAAAAAGCATCTGAATCATGAGGAAGACATATAACTTGGCTTTCGTCTCCCCCTCTGCTTCATCCCCATCTTCACCTCTGAGTTATTCTGGGACAGAAGGAAGGTGCAAGGAAAGGCGAGGAAAGCAGAGAGGGCCAAAAATGCTGACCTTAATTAATAGAAGATCCACTAGAACCAAAGAAAAAGATTTGGCTCTCAGGCATGGGCCTCCCCTGATCCTCTCTTGGGTGTAATGAGAGAGTTCAGCTTCATTATTGGCAGCTGAGGCGAAGGGTCACTGGCGATGGATTTGTAAGGCTCTCATTGAGAGACTCGCTCCATGCTGAGAGGAGCTGGCCATGCTCTTGGACACCTGGTCATTAACATTGCTAATTAGTAGCCATTAATCAGGACCCTCAGGTTTTTTTTTCTGTTGTGTGGCACCGGCTCACAGGAGCCCAGCGAACAAGAGGACTGTTTCATTACCTCCACAAGAGGTGGAATGAAAGCCGTTCCCATCAACTCAAGATGAGATGGATTAAGGAAAAGGTTAGACAACAGTTTAAGATGAGCTAGGGCCGAGGGGGAGGTGGGTACCAGGGGAGGGGGCAGGCAGGGGGAGGGGGAGGAAGGCGGGGGACCTGAGCTGTCTTCTGAGGGGGAAACCAGTCACCTATAATTAATGACATCTTCCGTGACCCAATTCTAATCACCGTGTGAGCTTTCTACCAACAACGGAACCTCTGTATTTTAGAAAGGGCTCCAATTTATCTGTTTGCACATGAAATTAGCTAGCAACTAAAGTACCTCGTTGTCTAAATTTTCCATCTTGAGTGCATGCAACAGGTTTCAACTACATGTCACTCCGTACTCTCTGTGTGTGTGCGCGCACACACACACGTATCATTTTCTAAACGGAGAAGAAGAAACTGCAATTTTACATTAACCTGACAGAATTCGCTTTTTCGTCACCACCAGTTTGTTTAGTGATGCACTCCCTTACTAATTTTACACAGTGTTATTGTTGACATTTCAAAAATAAACACGAGAGAAGGGAAAGAGAAAATTAAATATGAAAGTGACGTCTCAGGTTAGCAAAATACAAAAGTATTAGGATAAACTTGGCTGTGCACACATATGTGGGAATAAATCCGATTGATCTCCGTGGGATTTATTTCTGAGTAAAGATGCATCAGCCAGGCTATTATAGTGTAATCCTATGCATATTTACTTAGAAGTAAGTCTCATTGTATCTGATGTAGCTTACTCCCAGGTAGTGTCCATATCTCTGCAGTGCTAAAAGCTTACATTTGTAGCATTTAAGAAAAGTCTTTATCGTAATTAGATCAACCCCAAAAGATTAATTTTGCAAAAAAAACCCTGTATAAATTCCCTTATGCTTGTTAATATGAAGTGTGTTCCATAATATGAAGTACTGGAATCTTTGTTACAGCAGAGCTGCAGGCTAACATTGGTAGTCATGTTTATACCCCAAACCGCACTGTTCCCCCTTCCTTGTCAACTGCCTCTGGAAGACTCCCAGGAGGTTGCTGGCATTCTAGATGAGCTGGGTAGGTCTTTTGAGGGGGGCATCATTTAGGAGAATCTTCACCAGCTAGCAGACGAAAGGGGAGGAAGGGGGAGATATGGCATCCATGGTTGATGGTGTGGTAGCAGCTGATGGGGGGATACCCAAAGGAAGAGGTATGAGGGGATGTGAGGGCATGGGGGAATGCTTGCTTTTCTCCTGAGGTAAGCATGAAACAGTGGGTGAACTTCACACGTAATGTGGCACTTGAGGTTGCCATGAGCCTCTGCAATCCTGGGAATGCACGCAACCCTAACTTCCAGTCACGGGAAGGCTGTGTTGACATCAGGTGTGCCATGTGAACCCGCCAATGTCGGAATATCCTGCTCTGCCTGTGGAATAGAAGCTGACATCTGTCCCACACTCCAGATTAGATTTTCAAACTGCCTGATATGAAGCATCTCCAGGTGGTTTATTCAGAAGTTTAAAACAATCAAAATTAAAAGCAATTAAAACAGTTTAAAACAATTATTGCTTTAAAAACTGAAATTGGCAAGTTCACATGACAACCTAATATCAGTGTTGCCTTCCTGTGACTGGAGGTTGGGCACACATGTGTTTGCAGGGATCTGGTGACTCACAGCAACCTTGGGTGCTACATTCCTAGTGAAGCTGCCCTAAATCTATCCCTGAAATGGGAAAGAATAAATATATTCAGCTATCAACATCCAGACCAGCAAAGCACAGGTGCTATCTGGGGAGTGCTGGTACTGTCACTGAGTTCCTGACTAACACAGCAGTTGCACTTGCATTGGGGGGTGGAATTTTGATGACCACCCCTTCCCCCATAAGCACTCTGTGCCATCCAAAAATATGTCCCTGGGGGCTGCACAACCCTCGAGCACTTATTTTTGGGTGGCACAGAGCACTTCGGGGGAAAGGGGAGGTCATCAAATGTCTTCTATATTGTGAGTTTATGCTACATACAAATATGCTTGAGTTTCAGGAGCTTGCATTTCAGAAGGTAAGGTGAGAAGCATCCTTTCATTTCAATCCCCCAAAATGTGCACTAGAAAACCTACCTATATAATACTGGAAATATAATACTGGAAATATGTCCTCAAGAGGCTGCTGAAGAGCTGGATATGTCCTGAAGGCTGCTCAATATGTCCTCAGGAGGCTGGTACTTCTATTGCTGAGCAGGCTTAAGTGTCAATATTGGGTCCAGGGTTCATGGGTCCAGGGTACTTAAGAGAGCGCCTTCTCTGTCGTGAACACTGTTGCCTATTAAGATCATCGGAAGAGGTCCGGTTACAGTTGCTGCCGACTCGTTTGGTGGCAGCTCTGGATAGGGCCTTCTCTGTGGCTGCCCCGGGGCTCTGGAATATGCTCCTTGCTGAAATAAGAGCATCTCCTTATCTGTTTGCTTTTAAGAGGACCCTGAGGACATACCTGTCTTCTCAGGCTTTTAACTGAAATTTAATTTTAATATGTTTTTATTCATTGGGATTTGTATCTGTTTTATGAATTTTAACTGTTTTATATTGTTTTTATATTATAACGTACACCGCCTGGAGATTTCTATATCAGGTGATATAAATACAATAGATAGATAGATATAGATAGACAGATAGATATGTATCCAATCCTTATATCCTGGTGCTGCATTCAGAGGATTGGACCCTAATGTACAAGTTTATGGTTGCTAGAGAGTAGCCTAGGAAAAAAGAGATAAACAAAAATATGTTAACCACTGAGGCATGTGCAGTGAGGGGGGAAAATGCAGCATCCAACTCTCCCGTGGAGATCTGCCTCACATTTGTTCACTGGCCCCTGTGAAGGAAACTTGCTGTGGTGCCTGCAAAGGGAAAATGGCCCCTCACACCACATAATGCCTGGATAATATATGTTTTTAAATCACCTTGATCCAGAGAATATTAATGTGGTGGTAACTACACCCCCAGGATACAGAACCCAGCGCACATATATCAGAGTTGTTATTAGTCTCACAACCTTTCACTAACACTAATGGCCATTTTGTCTGGACATGTGGAAATATAAAAACAAGCCCTTGTAGGACTTAAAAAGCACTCAGTGCATAGTTGTCCGCAAACCCATAATATAAAAATAAGCTCAATAAAAAAATGTGTCAAAGACATCAACACACATTATATTACAGGATAACAATATCCCATAACACATGTTTTGCTCTCTCTCTTGGCAAAATGGCTTTAACAGCCCTGATAATGTTTCCAGTTTTGTGTTGCTATTTATGGATCCCGACTGCTTGTTTGAAGCAAGGGCAATCCTCCTCCAAAGCTCAGAGCTTGTTCACACATTACACTGAGATAACTGCATGTCCGGAAAGTTTTGTTTCTTGTCATATGTACTGTATTATCTGTACCGAAAACTTATAAAGAAATCAAAATCCTGTGCCAGTACAGTCTAGATTTGATTTCTTGTATAAATTATGCATCGTAAGCAAATGTGCAACATTTCTGTTATTTTGCATAATTTATTTTACAATTTTGATAATTTTGCATTAGCTTCCCCTAGTTTTGAGGTTGGAGGTAAACAGGAAATTGAAGCCCTGCCTTCTGACTACAGAAAAGCTTGTTCAGCAATTTCACTGTACTGAGATTCACCAGGCGTTGCTCTTGCCCTCTCAAGCACATCTTCACAACTTCAAGGACTAGAAAGTAGTGAGGTCATTCACACAATCGAAAACTGTGTTCTACCCTGGTTTGGGAGCTGTGTGTGCTCCCAGTTTTCCATTGTGTAGAAGCAAGGTTAGAGGAAAATCTGGGTAGTTTTTCCTCCTACCTTGCTTCCACACAATCACCTCTATCCAGGTTTTCATTGTTGTGAAAGAGGAGAGCTGGTCTTGGGGTAGCAAGCATGACTTGTCCCCTTAGCTAAGCAGAGCCCACCCTGGTTCCATATGAATGGGAGACTTGATGTGTGAGCACTGTAAGATATTCCCCTTAGGGGATGGAGACACTCTGGGAAGAGCAGAATGTTCCTAGTTCCCTCTTTGGCATCTCCAAGATAGGGCTGAGGGAGATTCTCGCCTGCAACCTTGGAGAAGCTGCTGCCAGTCTGTGAAGCTAGATAGACCAATGGCCAGACTCAGTATATGTCAGCTTCCTATGTTCCTATGTTCCTTCCACACAACCGAAATTTGGATCACAGCTCCCAAACCCAGGTAGAACACAGTTTTCGATTATGTGAATGACCTCTATGTGTTGTTTTAAAATGAAAGTTGAGGTTCTTAAGAAACTGAATTTTGTAGCCAACAACAGCTTCCGAGGCTTTTCTGCACTCTTGTGGAATTATGGCACAGACATAGCCATGATCATAAGCCTTTCAATGGAAAACAGTGGTTAGCTGAGCTTCTAAACCAGCAGTGATGTTGTATTAGCCTGTCTTATAGGTTTCACAATGAGAGAGAGAGAGAGAGAGAGAGAGAGAGAGAGAGCTACATACAGATAACTTGGCTTTCTTATTTTATTTCCTTTGAGTCATTTTCCCACCAGGAATACACTCTGAAATCTATTCATCAGTACTGGGGCCAAATTTTATAAAGTATGAAAAAAAATACAAAAGAAGAGTGTGTCTGAGCATGTGCAAAGTTCTATTACCACTGAATAGGGAGAGTCAAATCTTACACCCACTGGGGACTGAGGGACAGGACTGTCATGTCACGGTGTGGCTTCTGGACAGGATTAGGGCTGGGCCCCATCACAGAGAGAGCTTTGTGGTATTTCAGTGATAAGAACCATAGACACCATGGCAGCAAAACAGATTTCAGCTGGAATCTGGTGGATGCATTGCCTAGTACTGGTAAGCCCAACCCTAATTTTAAAACACACACCAAATATTTCCTCCTTAGTGTAGCTCCCATATTCCACCATAAAACTCATTTTGATAGAATTCCTGGCCAGCCCTTCTGGGCATACGTGTTATATATTAAGCAAATAAGGAATTTTAGAAAAATTAAATCCATAATTTACAACCCAGAGTGGATATTTTCTCATGATGTTTAACTTGCCATAGCACATCTCTTCTAGAATGTTGGTGGGGCCCAGATGAACGGCCCATCAGGGCTGACCACCTGGGCCCTCCTGCAGATGGTGGACTACAACTCCCATAATTCCTAACTATTGGCCACTTTGGCTGGGGATAATGGGCACTGTAGTCCAAAAACAGCTGGAAGGCCCGAGCTGTGCAGCCCTGACCTTTACTGTACTAACTGCAGTGGCTGCCCATTTGCTCCCAGGCTCAATTCAAAGTGCTGGCTTTGAGTCATTTTAAGGACCATGTTATCTTAAGGAACATCTCCGCCCATATGAACCTGCTCAAGTCCTTAGATGGACTTCAAGGCCCTGCTCTCCAGCTTGCCGTTACACATGTTAATTCTGACAAGCACCAAAACCGGGGCCTTTTTAGGGGCAGCACCATATCTGTGGATTATTCCCCCTGCACCCTCTTTTTCTGATTTTAAGCAGCAATTGAAAAGCATTTGAGTGATTTTATCAAATCGGTGGCTTACATGGAGACTAATGGAAGAGCTTTTTCTGTCATGCATGGGAAGAGGGGCAGTGTCCACCAATTCCCCCTCCCCTCTGCAGCCACTTTTGCCTCCCCTGAGGAATTATTTTGGGAGGTGTGGCAAGCTGCAGAGGGAAGGGGGACTGGAGAAAACCACTGCTTCCCCCATGCGCAATGGAAGCACTCCTTCTTCCTGCATTATATTCGTCTGGGAAGCCAGCTAGTTTCCTTTAGACTTCTATATTGATTTTGAGTACTTTTGGACTAGTTTTATCACCTGTGTGGTATAAAGTTAGAGTGTTGGACTAAGCCTGGAGAGCCCAGAGTTCAAATCCCCATTCAGACATGAAATGGACTGGATGACTCTGGACCACACTTATCTCTCAGCGTAACCTACCTCAGAGAGTTGTGAGGATAAACATAACCATGTACACCACTCTGGGTTCCTTGGACGTTCCTCGCGATAAGTGAGAAAGGGCTCTGATCTGCAGGGGAGAGAGCCTTAAAATGCTTACCTCCCTGGCAGACAGCAGAGAGATCCTTCCTGGGTGGGCAGATCACCTGCCCAGATGATTACCGGCTAATGAGTGTGGTGCAAGAGCGTGATGCATTAAAGGGATCCTTTCGGCACTGGCTGGGAAGCTACTCATGAGTAGGTGCTGCGCGGGGCCACGTGGCACCGACACACGAACACCTGGGTTCAGATTCAGTTCAATGTCCTGTGGGGATGCTGTTCGTCGAAATCTCTGTGCCTGCATGAAACATATACAGTGCCTATTAAAGGAAGAGTTGGAGAGTGTGCATAACTCCTACCTTAGTCACGCGCTGTATTTTGAAGAGTTGTGAGTCAAACGTTGGCTTCGTATGGAGAAACCCCACCCCATACCTCCCACCTGGAATAGGTCATACTTCTATGTGCTTGTGCATGCTGGAGAGATTTCCCTCTTTTGAAATGTTGCCCAGAAACACACTGTGTTTACTTTAATAATTGGGACGCTCGCTTGCATGTTAGCATTTTTCCTCAGAGCGGAGGCCTTCTTCCCCACATCTTTTGACTTAATATTTTAATTTTCCCAGCTTGATTATTTTATCCACCTTTTTGACAACAAAGGGATTGGATATGTTTCCTCAAACTTAGCCTGCCTGATGTGTGAGTATGTATATATATATACATGAACTAACAGCACCTGGAATGAAATGTTGTCTGCCAAGAACTCAAGTGCACACCTGGAAGCACTAAATCATTTTTTAAAAAATCGATATTTTACAAGCTGTGCACATTGAGACATCTCCTTAAGCCGGCCTGTTATGAGGACAAGGGTGCCCCTATTGTGAAATAACCATGCTCTGGTCTCAGCACTTAATTTGTGAAAAGGATGTTCCTGCAGCTTAAGCCTTGCTTGGAGACCACACTTCTCGACACAGGAGCTTTGCACCCTAATCCTTCAGGCGTGCGAGAGCTAGCTGTGGCGATTTAGTTCTGAGAGAAAGACTCTGCACAGGGGGACTTTTTAAGGGCGGGAGGATTCTCCTGGGCCCCACCCATGGAGGGCGGGCCCCATCCAAAGCATGGTTCAGTATTTGATATGATCAGATCAATCCTTTTCACTTAGAGCAGTTGAATCAGTTAAAATATAACCCCGGGGTCAAGAGTTATTTCCTTATATAGGGTGGTTGCATTGACACAGGATGTAGTGGCTGACCTACTGTGTAACATTACACATGCAGTGAGATGTACTGTAGCCTCTGTGCAGTTGTGCAAGAGTGTTATTGTGCAAATGGAATTGCACAAAAGCACAGCCATTAGATATAATGTGGCATATTTGGTATCGGTTGCATACTGCATTTGTTATCAGAGTCGTGCAACTCTGCATAGTTTTTGTGCTTGCACAATAGTGATCATGCGCAACTGTGCAAATGTATTTATTTTTAATTAATTTGTTTAAAATATTTCTATACCTCCCCAAACTTACGTCTCCACTCTGTGCGTAACATTGTGCTTTATGCCAGCCAGAGAGAAGAAAGTGGGGGGCTCAGATGAACATTCAGCCCCTGGACTGAATCTGGAAAGACCCTGAGTCTGAAAAGATCCTGTCTGCACAGGCTGAGAAGCACTCTCCCATCCACACACCTTGCAGAGGCAGAGAGGATACTAGCACCATCCAGGCATCTCCGGCTTCAAGTTGCAGTTCAGGACTCCTGTGAGTCTGAGGTAGGATAACAAATGACGGGCCCCTTGTGAGCACCCTCTTACCCCCCTTTCCCTTTTTGCTTCAAGTGGGGGAGCAGCAGGAGGGCATCCTGCTCCCTTACTAGTGTCCCTGTAATCTGCTGCCTGAGGCAATTGCCTTGCCTCGTGGAGGGGCCTTCCCTCCCAGCTCCCATTACTCTGACGGGCAGCAGCCAGGTGCGGGCTGTGAACGCGCCTCTGGGGGGGTGGGGGCGGCGGGCGGCTTCTTTAAGTGTAAAAGGAGCCAGTGCTCCGTGCCGCCCAGCAGCCGCGGCGGCGGGGAATCGCCTCCACCACTTACCTGGCTCCCACGGAGGCGAGCCCCTGCCAGAGGCCAAGTGAGTGGTGGAGGCAATTCCCCGCCGTGGGGGCTGCTGGGCAGCATGGAGCACTGGCTCCATTTACACTTAAAGAAGCCACCCGCCGCACCGCCCCCCCCGAGGCGCGTTCATGACCTGCGCCTGGCAGCAGCACAGGGTTTCAGACAGGATTTCCCCCCATCCCCACCTGGAGATGCCAGGGATTGAACCTAGGACCTTCTGCATGAAGAACAGATGCCCTTGCATTGAGCTGTGGCCTTTTCTCAGGGTGGAGCCCAGGAACTAAGGTGCCATGCCTCGTAAGGTAAGAGAGTCTTGGGGGTGGGGGGGGGGGCCTGGAGCCTAGTGGAGGTTGATGGAAGTGAGGGTAGTGGCATCAGGTGGGCCAGATGGCAAAGCATGGCAGGCTTGGTTGGGTCTGATGGATACATGGGGTAGGGGCAGAGCTACAATTTTTCAGTGCAAGCGAAACTGAAAATAGCTCCCTTCTTGATCCGTTCCCCAGCTAAATGATTTTCCTCCTTTTCCTGAAGGCCCCAAGAAGGAAGCTAAATCCCTGACACTACAGGCTAAACTTTGAGATCAGGCTACCCTAGATCCCATCCTGCAACTGAATCTACCTCCAGGCTGACCCTCCCATAGATTTGCTGCACAGTATCATTCAACTCTGGTTCAAGACATTCCAGGAATTGCTCCCCAGATGTTTGACTGCCTACAGCCCGGTGCTGACATAGCAACTTTCCCTGCTCACAAATTAGGGATGTGAACGAACCGGTTCGGCGGTCTTTTTTACCTTCGGATTCGGAAGGTCTGGCATTTGGCCAAACCGATGGACCTTCTGAACGTCTTTGGAACGACTAGGGGTGTGCATGAAACTGGCTGGCCCAGTTTGGTTTGAGTCTGAACCGGACCCAGACTAAGCCAATTTAGTTTGGTCCCCCCTTGAACCCCCCAGTTTGGTCCGGTCCGGAGGGTAGGAGGTTTTGTGAATTTTTTTTTATTTTCACTTATCCCCTCTGGGGGGCTTCTCTAAAGCTGTGGGGGTCCTCCCACCAGCCTCCATTATGCAGTAAATCACCCCATTTGGGAGTTCTTTGGCCCTTTCTGGGCCTTCCCTCCATCGTGGTGGCCATTTTTGAGGCCGTCACGGATGCCCAATGGGCCTCTGCAGGTCCAGGTCATGATCTAGGCCATGCAGAGGCCCACTGGGCATGTATGGCAGCCTCCAGAATGGCCACTGCGATGGAGGGAAGGCCCGGAAAGGGTAGAAGAATGCCCAAATGGGGCAATTTAGTGCATAACAGAGATGGGCAGGGGAGGGGGAACCTCCATGGACCTCCCCTTGTGGCCTTTGACAAGCCCCCAGAGGGGGTGAGTGAATTCCCCCCCAAAAAAACCATGCACGAACCCCCCTGAACAGTGTGTGTGTGTGGGCTCAATCCAAGGTCAGACTGAACAGGGAGTGGTTCAGTTTGACCCCGAACTGTCGAACCGAATCGGGGTCAAACCGGCTCAACATTGAACCAGTCTTCACATCCCTAGTTCTTACCCCCACCTCCGCTTTCCCCCCGCTGGTGCTGTGACCAAAATTGGCACAAGGCGACTGTGAACCTTTTTGCTGCCCTGGTCAACATCCTACGGGAAGTGGCAGGAACACATGCACACCATGCGCATGCGCACCGGCCACTTCTAGCAGGACGCTGACTGGGGTGGCAAGGAGGTACCCAGCCGCCTCATGCCAGTGATTTTGGTCACAGCACCAGCGGGGGGAAAGCGGCAGTGGGGGGAGGGAGAGCACCCTCTCTCCTGCTTAAAGGTAATCCACCTGCCACCGAATCAATGTTCGGCCAGACTGTGCACATCCCTACAAATAATATGGGTGATTCATATTCCCAGACTCAACACTGACTTCTCCAAATGACAGTCTTGATATGGCCTGGCTCAGGGCTCAACGGAGGCGATGTGGCTGGGGAAGAAGATGGGAGTTGTAGTCCTGTTGAAATCAGAGGTGCTTTTACCCCGGACCTCCGGTGTCCGGGCCAAAGTCCAGGGCCTCCACACCCTCTGCCCCCCCAATCCTCTTTAGTCTGCCTTGGGTGGTGTGGTCACCGCTGGCCTGCACTGTGCCGGGCGTGATCTCTGCTTTAAAGATGGGAGAGTTGGGACAGAAAAATGTGGAATTGGAATATGTTAAGTTGTATGTTGAGATGTTTTTGCTAATGCATATTTGCATAAATATACCTGTTTTATTTTCTTACATTCTGGTGAGTTCAGTTGCTATTCATGCCCTCAAGAACCCACGTGTTAAAAATACTGAGTGCGTCACAGTGTGTGTGTGTGTGTGTGTGTGTGTGCGCGCGCGCGCGATGGGCGATGATGCTTAACTTGCAGGAGGGGGGAAGGGAGGCTCCAAAGTTAGGTCCAGGCTCCAAAATTACCTAGGTGCACTTCTGGTTGAAATCAAAAGAACAAGTTAGGGCTTGTCCTAATTTCAGTGGGACTACTTTGAGTCATTTCCTCATCCTGTTTTCTGGACTACAACTCCCGTCTTCAACTCCAGCCACAATGGCCAATACCCACCCACCCCCACTGGAGGCATTGCCTAATGTGTCCTTTTAGTTCCAATGGGACTGCTTTGAATAATTTCCCTCCTCATGTCAGCCAACATCTGGGGATCCAAGTTGGAGAAGCCTTGTTCTACTGCCCGAATGGGCATACCTCCTGTATGCATGGCCCACTGCGATCATCACGCCCCACCCCCCTCCAGAGGCGAATGACACTGTATGCCTACCCAGGGCTTGTCTCTCTTCTGTTGGGTGGCTCCTCTTACCGCCATCACAGGTAGAAATGTGAGCTTACCCTTATAACAGCCTGTTTGCTGTGTTTACATGGCTTCTAGTAATTGGAGTAGAAGGTGCTAGTGGCAAGGACTGAAAAATTGCCCTTCTCCAACAGGAGATGCCCATGCCCTGACATTCAACCTGACATGCTCCTGATCTGAGTCTATCCCTTGCTTTAAATGTACTTCTGCCTGCTGTATTGACCTCTAAGCAAACTGCAGTGCCAGCGAAAGAAAACCACCCTCCCCGAGTCTCTGCCTCCCTCCTACTCTTCGGTGGCTCCGCTTACCTCCCTAACATATGGGAATGTGAGCACACCCTTGTGGGCGATTGTTTGCAATGTTTACACCACTTCTAACACTAATCCCCATTAATGTTTGATATAGCTCCCAAGGAGTTGAAATAGAAGTCAGGCTCCATATCTCTTGCATATTTGTTAGGCATCATAGAATATTATGATGATGGTGGTGGTGATGATGATGATGATGATGATGACAATGATGAAGAGCTGGAGGGATTTCCTTTGCTGAAATAGTGTTTATCCACTGGATTAGCTACTTGATGCATATGCAAACTTCTGCCATGTGGTTACCATTGTTTCTGCCACCTTTGAACGAAAAGGACCTTATTTACATGAGAATCTTAAAACAGGTGTCCACGCCTTTATAAATTCATCCCCCCACCCATTTTAAAGTTCCTTCCAACTGATTATTTAAACATCCCTTTCCTCAAATGTCCCGTGATTTCGTAAATATATTTAAAACAGGCTTGCACAAGCTGTGGCCCACCAAGTCAAATGCAGCCCACTAGCTAGCTGTTGAGGCTTGCAAGGTGCTTGATTATTGGTTTTGCAGTCCTAGGCAGGCAGCAAAAATAGGACATTTATTTTTATTTTACATTTAAAAAAATAGCCCGCTCTTCCTCCAAGGAGCCCAGAGTGGTGTACTACATACTTCAGTTTCTCCTCACAACAACCCTGTGAAGTAGGGTAGGCTGAGAGAGAAGTGACTGGCCTAGATTCACCCAGCAAGTATCATGGCTGAATGGGGATTTGAACTCGGGTCTCCCCGGTACCCTTTAGAGCAGGGCTGCTCAAACAGGGCTGCACAGTTTCAGTCCTCTAGCTGCTGTGTTTGAACTATAACACCCATCATCCCCAAACACAGTGGCCAATAGTCAGGGATGATGGGAGTTGTAGTCCAACAAAGCTGGAAGGCTGCAGTTGTGCAGCCACCCTGCAAGAGAATAAAATAAAGCAGTTAAAGCTTGCAACCATATTAGTATTTGATTTGGTGTTTGTAAAAAATAAAAAATAAAAAGGTGGGAGAGAGAAAAAGAGGAAGGCCAGAACAATGGGAACAGAATTATATTAGACAGTTCTGTCTTTTTCATCACACTTCCTGATACTTCTAGGAGGGCACCTGGCACATCTGAATGGAAAATGTATCCTGGGCATATAGGAACATAGGAAGTTGTTGTATACTGAGTCAGACCATTGGTCTATCTAGCTCATCTTGTCTACACAGACCGGCAGTGGCTTCTCCAAGGCTGCAGGCAGGAATCTCTCTCAGCCCTATGTTGGAGATGCTGCCAGGGTGGGAACCTGAAACCTTCTGCTCTTCCTAGAGTGGCTCCATCCCCTGAGGGGGACATCTTACAGTGCTCACACTTCTAATCTCCCATTCAAATGCAACCAGGGCAGACCCTGCTTAGTTAGGGGGACAAGTCATGCTTTCTACCACAAGACCAGCTGTTTATCTGTTGCTGTACCCAGTTCTTTCCATTTTGGCCAGATCCCCAATAACTGCATCATCATTTCCCACCTCAGGTGAACATAAAGTGTTTTTTAAAAGCAAAGGGGGAGAAGAATTTGAGCTCTTTCACCTTCATCTGCCCTTGAAGAAATGGTGATGCAGGGAGATGTAGATGATGCTCCAAGCTTATATTTGCTTATATTAGGGGAAGGGCAGGGCTGCATAATGTCTGCTCATATGAGCCTTGTTTATTACATTTTAATCTCATCCTTCTTCCAAGGGACTCAGGTTGGCACTCATGCTCCCTAGTTTATCCTCACAAAAACCTTGTGAGATAGGCTAGGCTGAGAGAGGGTGGCCACATTCGCACGTCACATGGAACCACAGGTCAAATGGACCTGCAGTTCTGTTCCCTCCCCCCACTTTCCTGTCCACATTTACACAAAACTGAGAGTTCTCTCTCTGCAGTCAGCGAGATTTCAAAAAGGAGGGGGAACTGACTGCGTAGGCTTCCTTCTTGCTTGAAGGACAGCCCACACAGCCAATCACACAGGGAAAGAGGGAGGAGCCTTCTCTCTCAGCTGTAGTACAGCTGAATGCAGCCTCCAGTGATGCATTCGGACACAATGGAGGCTTCATGGACGCTTGGTTTTGAGCAGCAAAACTCACTACAAACCGAGGATTCAGATTGGAGTCTCTGGAGCGAAACCTCGGGTTGCAGAAGGGACGGGACTGGAATTGCACATGTTTGGACGTATTGATAAGGAAACCTCAGACCCCTGTAACTCTGGTTCACAGTTATGTGGAAATGCAGCCAGTGACCCAGGGTCATCCAGTGAGTTTTATGGCTAAATGGGAATTTGAACCTGGGTCCCTCAAGTCGTAGTCCAACACACTATCCATTACACCATGCTGGTGTACATTACCATCCCTGTGTTCTGAACCTGTGGAGCAGGGATGTGCCAGCTGGCTCACCATGCTCCCTGCATGAATTTAACCCTGGGCAACTGGGCATGCAGCACTTATTTGTGAAGAGCAGTGCTGAATGCATTGAGAGTTCCTCCACATAATTTGAGATACTAGCGGGCAGGAGGGTAACTTATGACGAGGGTCATGGTCTTATATTGGCTCTCTTTCTAGCTTGATTCAGTTACTGAAGCCATTATGAGCTCATCTCCATTGACAGATTGTAAAGTTTGAGCCCCCTGCACACACATAATCACCTCCATCTGGTTTATTTTAAGTGTAATAAGGCTAAAGTTGCTGTAAACATCAGATCAGTTTTGATTAATTGCTGTCATGATTGCCAGTAGTCAGTATTGCACTTTAATAGATTGACTGGATGTTTTGATGAACCCAGTGAACGATTAACTCTTTTGAATGTAATGGGTTGTGCATAATATTTGGAAGGATCATTTGATTTAAAGATTACTAATGAATTATTTATTGTTTTTAATTAATTTGGTAAGGATTTCTTTTTATGTGAGACAGGTAGGTGAGGAGAGGCAACATTATTGGGCTGAAATTAGTGGGAAGTATTTGAGGGATCCCCCCCCACCCCATAGCAGTATCCCTATTCAGGCATTATGTTGTATGAGTGTACAGATATCAGTACACTTGTACATGTTTTGTGAATGACTGTACCTGCATTAATCTTGAGTATAACCTCAAAACAGTGGTGCATCAGCTGGTAACCTCCCGGCTCGACTATTGCAATGCGCTCTACGTGGGGCTGCTTTTGTACGTAGTTCAGAAACTTCATTTAGTTCAAAATGCAGCAACCAGACTGGTCTCTGGGGCAAACTGGAGAGATCATATTATGCCTGTCTTAAAACAGTTATATTGGCTGCCAATATGTTTCCGGGCAAAATACAAAGTGCTGGTTATTACCTTTTAAGCTCTGAACGGCTTAGGTCCGAGTTATCTTAGAGAGCGCCTTCTTCTGCATGATGCCTACCCTACATTAAGGTCATCTGAGGAGGTCCGTCTCCAGTTATCACCGGTTTGTCTGGTGGCGACTCAGAGGCAGGCCTTCTCCATAGCTGCTCCTGGGCTGTGGAATGCACTCCCAGCAGAAATCCATAATTCGAGATCATTACTGTCCTTCAGGAGAGCCCTTAAAACCTATCTGTTTGGCCTGGCTTTCCAGGGTTTTTAAATGACTGAAAAACTGTTTTAAACTGTTTTAAATTGTTGCCCTGGTTCTCCAGGGATTTTTAGCTGTTTGAATTGTTTAAGTGGTTTTATTCTGTTCTTATAGTTTGATTTTAACTGTTAACTGGTTTTAATTGTTTTTACCTTGTTGTAAACCGCCCTGAGCCATTTTGGAAGGGCAGTATATAAATCAAATAAATAAATAAAAACCTGGCTACAGGCCTCTCAAATGCATGGTCCATATAGGAAGTGTACTGCTGCACCTCTGTTCAACGTAACATGTAAACCACCGTACCTGTGAACAGATCTGTACTTGTGTACTCTGTACACTTATACGAGCATTGAACATAATATGTGAATGTTATGACATACTAGTGACAAAGAGAAAAACTGAAGCATGCTGGGAGAGGGGGGAACCATGCAACCTATTCTCAGCTGACATGGCTTTTAACTCTCTACTACTACTACTACTACTACTACTACTACTACTACGGATATTTATATACCTCTCTTCAACCAAAGTTCTCCAAGCAGTTTATACAGAAAAATAAACATAAATATGATAAATACGATGGGCCCCTGTCCCCCAAGGGCTCACAATCTAAAAAGAAATATAAGATAAACACCAGCGATAGCCACTGGAGGGATGCTGCACTAGGGTTGGATAATAATAATAATAATACTTTTATATTTTATATCCCGCTCTTCCTCCAAGGAGCCCAGAGCCCCTACTTCAACCTACCTGTGAAGTAGGTTAGGCTGAGAGAGAAGTGACTGGCCCAGAGTCACCCAGCAAGTACCATGGCTGAATGGGGATTTGAACTCAGGTCTCCCCAGTCCTAGTCCAGCAATCTAACCACTACACCATGCTGGCTCTCCAGTTGCTCTCCCCGTGCTAAATATACACAAATATATAAACAAAACAAATATGACAGATACTCATATACCACTTTTCAACAAAAGTTCCCAAAGTGGTTTCCATAGATATAAGTAAATAAAATGAAGAAACATAAGATAGACGAGGAGCAGCCCCTGGAGTGATGCTGTGTTGGGGATGGATGGGGCAGTTGCTCTCCTCCTGCTAAATAAAGAGACTCAGCACTTCAAAAGGTGCAATTTTGCTCAGTTAGCAGGGAAATATATGTTCCAACTGCAGTTGACAGTTTATGTACAGTTCCTGTACCTGTCTCTGGGGCATCACTTTCTGAAAAAGTACTCATTGCAATCTTGATTGATGTAAACTCATTAAAACTAGTATTTGGGCTACACACAGAGGAGCTATTGGGATGAGCCCCCCACTCAAGATTAGAGAAAGGCGCACTGGGAAGAGGGAAGGACATGCACACTCCTGGCACACACGTGACCTTTTTGCATGTGGTAGGGCAAGCAGATAAAAGTATCTTCTGAACCTGCCCTCTATCTTTACCTTGTGGGTATATTTTGTTACAGTGTGATAACTGTGAGTCGCTAATGCTGTTATTCTTCAGGGTTCATCCTCCACCCCAGAATCTCTGGAACAGGGGTGACCAACCTGAGGCTCTTCAGCTGTTGTTGGACTACAAATTCCATCATCCACAGCAACAATAAATTGTGGCTGAGGATGATGGGGGTTGTGCTCCACCAACAGCTGGGCAGCTCCCCCATGAGGCAAGGTGAGGTGACAGGTGATGAGGGTCCAGAAGCCTCCGAGCCAAAATGGGTGAGCTGGAGTACTTGGTGGCTAACACAGAAATAGATATAGGGGGCATAACAGAAACATGGTGGAACAGTGAGAACCAGTGGGACACTGTTATCCCTGGCTATAAACTCAATAGAAAGGACAGGGAGGGGCACCTTGGAGGTGGAGTAGCTCTGTATGCTAAAGAAGGCATAGAATCTAACAAGCTAGAATACCTGAGTGGAATGGAGTCCTCCACAGAAACCCTGTGAGTGACAATACAAGGCCGGAAAGGGAACGTGCTACTGGGGACGTGCTATCGCCCACCGGATCAAAATGCTGACAGTGACTGGGAGTTGCAGGAGGAAATCAGGGAGGCGTCAAGGAGAGGCAGGGTTGTAATCATGGGTGACTTCAATTACCCACACACAGACTGGGTAAATTCACAGTCAGGTCATGACAAAGAGGTCAAATTTCTAGATACGCTAAATGACCGTGCCCTAGAACAGTTGGTCTGGGAACCAACCAGAGAGAAGGCAACCTTGGACCTAATTCTGAGTGGCACCCAGGACCTGCTGTGTGATGTCAGTGTCATCGACCCTTTAGGGAACAGTGACCATAGTGCCATCAAATTCAGCATACATGTGGGGAGAGAATCACCAAGGACGTCTAACATAGACATTTAGAATTTCAGAAGAGGAAACTTCTCTAAAATGAGGAGTATGGTGAAAAGGAAGCTGAAAGGGAAAATCAGGAGAGTCACTTTGCTCCAGAGTGCATGGAGTTTACTCAAAACCACAATACTAGAAGCCCAGTTAGACTGTATACCCAAAAAGAGGAAAGGTACCACTAAGTCCAGAAAGATGCCAGCATGGCTAACGGGTAACTGTCAAGGAAGCCATAAAATGGAAGAAGACTTCCTTCCGAAATTGGAAGGCCTGTCCAAATGAAGAGAACAGAAAGGAACACAAACTCTGGCAAAAGAAATGCAAGGCAAAAATAAGGGAGGCAAAAAGAGAGTTTGAGGAACATTTAGCTAAAAGCATCAAATGGAATAACAAAAACTTCTTTAAATACATCAGAAGCAGGAAACCTGCCAGGGAGGCAGTTGGACCATTAGACAATGAGGTAGTGAAAGGGATTCTTAAGGAGGATATGGAGGTTGCAGAGAAGCTAAATGAGTTGTTTGCATCCATCTTCACGGCAGAGGATACTGAGCATATACCTGTTCCTGAACCAGGCTTTTTGGGGATGGCGGCTAAAGAACTGAGCCAGATCGAAGTGACAAGAGATGATGTTCTAAACTGTCTGGAAAAACTGAAAACTAACAAATCACCAGGGCCGGATGGCATCCATCTAAGAGTCCTCAAAGAACTCAAATGTGAAATTGCCGACCTCCTTGCTAAAATATTTAACTTATTCCTGCAATCAGGTTCTGTACCACAGGACTGGAAAGTAGCAAATGTAACACTGATTTTCAAAAAGGGATCCAGGGGTGATCCGGGAAATTACAGGCCGGTTAGCTTAACGTCCATTCCAAGAAAATTGATGGAAAGCATCCTTAAGGATTAAATGGTAAGGCACATAGAAGAACAGGCCCTGCTGGGAGTGAACCAGCATGGTTCTGCAAAGGTAAATCTTGCCTCACCAACCTTTTGGAGTTCTTTAAGAGTGTCGACAAGTGTGTGGATCAAGGTGATCCAGTTGACATAGTATACCTGGACTTCCAAAAAGCTTTTGACAAAGTTCCTCATCAAAGACTCCTGAGGATACTTAGCAGTCATGGGATAAGGGGACAAGTACATGTGTGGATTGCTAACTGGTTGAAAGACAGGAAACAGAGGGTAGGTATAAATGGAGAGTTTTCACAATGGAGGGAAGTAAGAAGTGGGGTCCCCCAGGGATCTGCACTGGGACCGGTGCTTTTTAATTGATTCATCAATGATCTAGAAGCAGGGATAAACAGCAAGGTGGCCAAATTTGCAGATGATACCAAACTCTTTTGGGTAGTGAAATCCAAAATGGATTGTGAGGAGCTCCAAAAGGATCTCTCCAAACTGGGGGAGTGGGCGACAAAGTGGCAAATGCGGTTCAACGTTGGAAAGTGTAAAGTGATGCACATTGGGACGAAGAACCCCAACTTCAAGTATATGCTGATGGGATCTGAGCTGTCGGTGACTGACTAGGAGAGGGATCTTGGGGTCATGGTGGACAGCTCGTTGAAAGTGTCGACTCAATGTGCGGCAGCTGTGAAAAAGGCCAATTCAATGCTAGGGATCATTAGAAAGGGGATTGAAAATAAAATGGCTAACATTATAATGCCCTTATACAAAACTATGGTGCGACCACACCATATGGTGCGAGTGGGTGGGTGAGAGAGCCAGGAAGTGGCAGGAGGAAAAGGAGCTGCAGCGGCGGCAGTGATAAGGTGCTGCTCTGGGGTGGGGGTGTTTGCAGGGGGCTTTGCTACAAAAAGAACATGTAAAAAACGTGTGTGGCAGAAATAAAATTTGAGAGGGGCTGCCATATCATTTATTGGCCTCTTCATTACACTACTGAATATACTGTATATGACTTTATTTAATCGTGAGGAGAAACCTAAGTATGTAGTACACCGCTCTGGGCTCCTTGGAGGAAGAGCGGGATATAAATGTAAATCATCATCATCAACAACATCAACATCATTATCATCATCATCTGGAGGGGGGACTGCTGCTCTCCCTGCCGATGGCCATGTCCCTATTCATGAACAGTTATTCTTTCTCTTCCAACCCTCTTCTTCCTTAGTTGCAATTTTACCTGTTGAAATTTAGACGGCAAGCTCTGTGGAATGGAGAACTCTCTTTTGTTTTGTTCTGATGATGTTACTTTTCTGATTGCACCTAGACTTTGGAACTTCCTTCCTAGGGAAGCAGTTCTTGCCTTGCCTGTTGATGCTCCACCACCGCATCCCTCTTTGGGCAGACATTTAACCCAACTAGAAGTAGTGATTTGTTTTTTTAATCTGCTATTTGAAGCTCTTTTACACTATTTAAAATGGAGATTCACAATGGTTTTATTTTGTTTAACTGCTTCATTTTGGAATTAGGCATATAATATTTGTGAGCTGCCTTTTTTTATTTAAAAAAAAAGGAAAGTTGGAGTGTAATCTTTCTAAAGTAAATCAAATTAATAAAGCACCATGCACATTGAGATCTAGTAACAGTTCAATCTGTAAGGAACTTCCCTGGTCCCAACCTTGAGTCCAATGAGGACCAACCAGGAGAGGATGACCGGGCATCAGGCAAGGAGCCTGATGCCAGGAAGAACCCTCATGAAGTCATCCTCGATCCTGAGGCTGCTATCATCCAGCTTCCCTCAGAGCGACCACCAGAGCCCCTCCTTAACAGTGACCAAGAACACACTCTGGACCCCTCAATCTCTCCAGCACCTTGCCCTACAGACCTTGCCACTCCCCAGGGACCCTCTACCACCACCACACCAGACACCCTGCCTGATGACCAGGATACCTTTGAACACCATCAAACATGCCCCCCCAAGAACCATCTCTGGACCCCCATCTACTCAGAGAAGCCCCTCTGAGCTCACAAAGGAATAGGGACAGCAAGATCGGCAGAGAGGTGTGCTCATGGCAGCCAGAAAGCTACCCACCAATGGGACTACTTGGGAGGAACACTGACAGCAGGGTTACTCAAGAGTCAGGTTAGTTTCTAGGAAAGGGCATGGTCCTGGCCTGGCCTATATAAGCTCCTTCCAACTTCCAGCACCTTGCTGGTAGCAACAGTTTGCGTGGGGAGCTACTCTCAGCTTCTAAGCACTGAAACAGTCCTGATTTTGCTCCCAGGAACTGGGTTACCCTGCTCTGCTCTAGTGGTGTGCATGGAACTGGCACCTGCTGGTTCAAAGGTGGTGGTGGTGGTGGGGATATCTAAGGACAGGAGAGGGTACTCTTATGGCGCCTGCCGTGTTCCCCCCACCAGCGCTGTCTTCTAAAATTGTCCGGTGGGGTGTCAGCGTACCTCCTTGCTGCCTTGGTGCTTCCTCGGACTGGAAGTGTCTGGTGCGCATGTGCACATTGTGTAGGTGCGTGGTGTGTGTGTGTACATGCACAATGTGCGCACACGCACCGGGCACTTCCGGCCACTTCCAGTCCGAGGAGGCACCAGCCGCGGCAAGGAGGTAGCTGCTGTCCCGCTAGACCATTTTCTAAGACAACGCCAGCTGGGGAAATGCACTGGGAGGGATAAGAGCACCCTCCCCCATCCTTAAAGATACCCACCCACCCCCCTTTGAACCAGCCAAACTGCCAGACTTTCAAACCAGTTCTGAGGTCCATAAAGGGCCTCCGAACCGGCTCGGTGCGTGTCCCTACCTTGCTCCTGCTGCTACTTCACTGAGCAGCAAGCTCAAGTCACCTTCAGGACTGTGCCCTGTGTCTGGCCAGAGTCAACTAGCCACCCAGTCCAGCTGGTGAGTGTTGACCCTGCTCTACCACCTGATCCCTGCCAGCAGCCCACAGCTGAAGTGCTTGATGTAATCAATGGCTGCATTTGCACAGAATGTGGAACCAGAGTTGAATGGGCCAGAGGTTCTCCAAGTGTTGTGTGCAACTGTGGTTCCACATGGTGACGTACCTGAGGTACTCTGAACCTGTGGGTTGTAGTGAGTTTTGTTACAACCCAAGGTTAGATGCAGCCTGTGTTGTGTCAGAATCTGGAACCACAGACTGTATCCCCTTCAATTGGAGTTGAGGGAGGAAGCTCCTCCCTCAACTCTGGTCATGATTGGCTGTGCAGGCTGTCCTTCATGCAAGAAGGAAGTCCACACAGCCAGTTCCCCCTCCTCTTTGCAATCTTGCTGACTGCAGAGAGATTGTTGTCTTATGTCCAAATTTGGATGGTGGGGTGGAACTGTGGATCTGTTTGACCTGTGGTTCTGTGTTATGTGTGAATGAGAACAATGTATATAAGTGAAAACCTGGGCAGGTGTCTTTTGTCATGCAAAAGGGGAAAACACTGCATGGGTTGAAACTATTCAAAGGGACACAATGCTTAAAGGGCCAGTTACCCCATGCTCCTTTGTCTCTGATCACCCCTGTGCGTCATGGACTGGCCTGTGCATGCAGAAGAATGTGCTGGTACAATTATGAAGCAGCAGGATGGATTGTTCCACTTCAGGCTGGGTGAGGGTGTCCCATTTCTGAATGACCATCTGCTTTTTTTTTTTTTTTTTAAAGCTCCCTGCAAGTAGAAACTTGGCACAGCAGGAAGAAGGCTGGCGAACATTTCTCCAGCTTGTGGGAACTTTCTTCTTGCAGAGATTGTTTTGTATGTATTTGTTTATTTCGGCCCAAGGCCAGCATAAATACAAGAAAATGAAGGAAAACAACAACAACAACAAAATAGATAAAATACATAAAACATTAATACCTTCAAATACCGTATACAGGTGAATCTCGAAAAATTAGAATATCGTGCAAAAGTTCATTAATTTCAGTAATGTAAATTAAAAGGTGAAACTGATATATGAGATAGACGCATTACATGCAAAGCGAGATAAGTCAAGCCTTAATTTGTTATAATTGTGATGATCATGGCGTACAGCTCATGAGAACCCCAAATCCACAATCCCAGAAAATTAGAATATTACATGAAACCAATAAAACAAGGATTGTAAATAGAACAATATCGGACCTCTGAAAAGTATAAGCATGCATATGTATTCAGTACTTGGTTTGGGCCCCTTTTGCAGCAATTACTGCCTCAGTGCGGCGTGGCATGGATGCTATCAGCCTGTGGCACTGCTGAGGTGTTATGGAAGACCAGGATGCTTCATTAGCGGCCTTCAGCAATTCTGCATTGTTTGGTCTCATGTCTCTCATCCTTCTCTTGGCAATGCCCCATAGATTCTCTATGGGGTTCAGGTCAGGCGAGTTTGCTGGCCAATCAAGCACAGTAATCCCATGGTCATTGAACCAGGTTTTGGTACTTTTGGCAGTGTGGGCAGGTGCCAAGTCCTGCTGGAAAAAGAAGTCAGCATCTCCATACAGCTCGTCTGCGGAAGGAAGCATGAAGTGCTCCAAAATCTCCTGATAGACGGCTGCGTTGACCCTGGACTTAATGAAGCACAGTGGACCAACACCAGCAGATGACCTGGCTCCCCAAATCAACACAAACTGTGGAAACTTCACACTGGACTTCAAGCATCTTTCATTGTGTGCCTCTCCATTCTTCCTCCAGACTCTGGGTCCTTGGTTTCCAAATAAGATGCAAAAGTTGCTCTCATCAGAAAAGAGGACTTTGGACCACTGAGCAACAGACCAGTTCTTTTTTTCTTGAGCCCAGGTAAGACGCTTCTGACGTTGTTTGTTGTTCAGGAGCGGCTTGACAAGAGGAATACGACATTTGAAGCCCATGTCCAGGATCCGTCTGTGTGTGGTGGCTCTTGATGCACTAACTCCAGCCTCAGTCCACTCCTTGTGAAAGTCCCCAACACTTTTGAATGGCCTTTTCCTGACAATCCTCTCCAGGCTGCGGTCATCCCTGCTGCTTGTGCACCTTTTTCTTCCACACTTTCCCCTTCCACATAACTTTCTATTAATGTGCTTTGATACAGCACTTTGGGAACATCCAACTTCTTTTGCAAATTACCTTTTGAGGCTTTCCCTCCTTATGGAGGGTATCAATGATGGTTTTCTGCACAACTGTCAAGTCAGCAGTCTTTCCCATGATTGTGATTCCTAATGAACCAGACTGAGAGACCATTTAAAGGCTCAGGAACCCTTTGCAGGTGTTATGGATTGATTAGCTGATTGGAGTGGGACACCTGGAGCCTAGACTGTTGAACCTTTTCACAATATTCTAATTTTCTGGGATTGTGGATTTGGGGTTCTCATGAGCTGTACGCCATGATCATCACAATTATAACAAATTAAGGCTTGACTTATCTCGCTTTGCATGTAATGCGTCTATCTCATATATCAGTTTCACCTTTTAATTTGCATTACTGAAATTAATGAACTTTTGCACGATATTCTAATTTTTCGAGTTTCACCTGTACATAGCTAATTTCATTCAAATAAAAACGGTTAATCTGAGATTGTTTTTAACATGGGGCAAATTGTCCAAAATGTGACCCTGCAGTGGTAAAGACCCTTCTGTCTCCTTGGGACTCTGCCACCTCTTCCCCCCTCATCCTGCTGAATATGCAGATGCAGCCACAATGACAAATATTTTGTTAGTGCAAAGATGTAAAGAATATCAGAGAACCCCGTTCCGCAATGTATGCAAGGTGGCATGACAGAAGGGTCGAGGCTGTTTCATTTCCATGTTAAACTGCTGCAGCAAGAGGAGAGGAAACCTTTGGCCTTGCATTCATTTACATTAAAAGGACACTGCTTCTCTCAGCTTTTAATTATCAAATAATTTGATCTGTGCAAATAAATATATTCTACACCCAGTATACTCCCCCCCCCCCCGCCATTTGTGTGACCGAGTTCAGCTTGGGGTATAGCTGGCCTCATTATGTCCTTAAAGGAGTTCAAATTTCCTGATAGCCAGCAGGAGACCTAGGCAGAGCAGGCAGAATTAGTATCCAAGCCTAATAAATGACTGGGAAAAATTGTATCTGTCACATAGTTCTGGTTCCCACACACTCTGGTTACATCATTACTTAGTCTGTAAATGAGGAGACCAATTAGACGAGTGAGCTGCCATCAGGTGACCAAAACATGAAAACGCACACGAAACCCTACCTGAAAGATGGGATTTCAGAAGGGGCCCTCGGATAGTTGACTCCTCATCTGCAGCTCTGCAATTTTCGTATACCATTTCACCTTTGCTTTCAGATCGAGCGCTTAGGTACCACAGATTGATGGTCTGAGCAAGCCCTGTTGATATGTCCCCTCCCCACCAACTTCTATGCAGGTGCTTTTGACAAAGTCATTTCCTGCATCAGAATTAGGTAATCGGGGTTTCTCTCCCCACCTGTAAAGTCTTCTGATGCCCTGTGTGTGGGTGTCCCCCCCACCTTATTCAAACATTAGTGAATTATACCCCTGTTTTACCACCCAAGTTCCCTTCTGGATCAGAAGGAAAGGTTCATCTGAATGGATGAGAATGGGTAATGTTACTGCATGGCTAAGGTTTCAATGCAAGCATAGCACTATTAAAAAAAAAGAAAAAGAAATTATTGATTTTCAGCAGCCAGTTGTAAGCATTGCCCCTTTACAGAGAGGAAGTAATAGAAAACAGCGTAAGTTATGTACACAGAGTGTTGGGCAACTGAGCAATAAAATACTCTGCTTTTGCTCTGAAATTATTTCAGGCAGGAATAAGAGACAGGGGGGTTATACACCTCAAAGCCCTGTATCTTTCTCCTTTTAATGCACATGTAAAGCAACCTTATACTGACAGACCACTGGCCATCTACTCCACTACTGCCTACTCTGATTGTTAGCAGCTTTCCAAGTCTCGAGTGGAGATCTTGCCCATCAATTGCTACCTTATTCTTTTAGTCAGAGACCAAGGACCTGTGTCTCAGTAGCTAGTGTTGATGATGGGGATTACGCACCAGTAATCGCTGTAAAGGTTAATGTCCTATCCAGGAAAATAGGTGGGTGATGTCATCAGAAGGAGACAGTTGTCTTTGTGAAGTTTTTCCAAGAAATTTAGGACTGACTAAAGGGAGTACTTTCTCACACAATGCATTAACCTATGGAATTCTCTGCCACAAGCTGTGGTGACAGCCAACAGCCTGGATGGCTTTAAGAGGGGTTTAGAAAAATTCATGGAGGACAGGTCTATCGATGGCTATAGTCTGAGGGCTTTAGGTCACCTCCAGCCTCAGTGGCAAGACGCCTCTAAATACCAGTTGCAGGAAGCCATTCATATCCGGCTTTTAGTCTGCATCTCCCCCAGAATGGAGGTGTGCACATTTATTTATTTATTTTTACATTTCATATCCTGCTCTTCCTCCAAGGAGCCGAGAGCAATGTACTACATACTTAAGTTTCTCCTCACAACAACCCTGTGAAGTAGGTTAGGCTGAGAGAGAAGTGACTGGCTCAGAGTCACCCAGCAAGTCTCATGGCTGAATGGGGATTTGAACTCGGGTTTCCCCGGTCCTAGTCCAGCACTCTAGTCACTACACCACGCTGGCTCAGATATCCACCAAATTTACCCCCAAAGTTCCTGCTAGCTATCAGGGAGCACTTCACACACAGTTCGGGGTTTTCATCACACATTAGTGTAGCCCGGTTTATATCCGGGGAATTAAAATCCACTTTTTGCATTGGTGGGGAGGGGCAACTTTGAACTCGCAGTGAAGCCTCACAGAAAACCCATACTAAAGCCTGTTGCCTGGGAAGGCTCCTGGGGAGTAACAGTAGGAGAGAGGGCACGCCCTCACCACCTGCCTGTGTGCTTCCCGGAGGCATCTGGTGGGCCACTGTGTGAAACAGGATGCTGGTCTAGATAGGCCTTGGACCTGACCCAGCAGGGCTTTTTTAAAGTTCTAAGTTGGCTGTGTTACTGTGTTCAGCAAAGGCAAACTTGTCACAACTCACTTCATACTAATAGCAGAGGCTCTCATTTGGTTGAGGCTGTACTCTTCAGCAACGGTCTCGCTCTCAGACTTTGGTTCCGATTATTGGACTCCAGCTCCCGCCACCCTCTGCTCTACGGTGTAATAATTAGCAATGCATAATGTTTCATCCAGCTCTGGAATGTTGTTCCATTTGCCGTCTTCCTAGTGCCAGAATCTCTACCCTTTTGCTTCTCCTCCTGCCTTTGCACTGATGACAATGCAGAGTATTGTCCTCTGCTGCCTGGTCAGCTCCCCAGGGCTGTCTCTGACCTTGTCCGGTACTAAAATGTCTGCTGTATCACCATACTCGGCTTCAGGAGCTATTTTAAACTAACCACAGTCTTGGGAGCAATAACGGAGGGGCCAAGAGACACGGAGGCGGTGGCAGGAGGCAGAGTCTGCGGAGGGCCTGAAATCCTGGAAGCTGCATATGAAGCCTTCCTTTGGTTGTCCCAGCTCCTTGGCTCTCCTCACAGTTTCAAGTCCTGCTTCGGCCATTTGTCTGTTGAGAAGGCATCATGTGGAAAGACGCCTCGTAGTGGCTCCTTGCCCCCAAAGCGATCTCGAGGCTGATGTGCCTTGAGATCCCACTCTCGGCTCTCTCTGTGCCGCGTACTTTCAGTAAGGAGAGAAGCCCTGTTTGCACGTCATGTTCCATACAGGGACTATCTGTGCACAGTGTACAGTTATGTGCATAGGGTATACAGGCATCGGTACTTTCGTTGCACGTACACTACTGTGCAATGAACACGGAATACTGTTCATTGCACAGTCGTACACAACTTTTCTGTGGGCCTGTACCCAGGTTCACTTTTAAAGCGAGTGTATATGCAAGAGTCATCCATACAAAAAAACACACGCGTGCGGATGGACACTTGTAATTGTAGGCATGTACAGCTGTAACTCTCTCCTGCCCATCAAAGGGGCAACTCGACTCAGGATCATGTATTTGGGATCATGCTCTGTCTGATGCACGTGCCTCTCTGTAGATAATACCTAGTTCAGGATAACAACAACAAAAATCACAGAGGATCATAATAAATAATTAATAATAAATATAATATTCCTGATTCCGTTTCACTGCCTTCTCCTTGCTTACCACAACCCTTTCCCTTGGATTCTACAGATACGAATCTGTAGAGGGGAGAAGCCCTAAATTGGCAGGAACTCTTTTCAGGCCTAATTAATGAGCACACCAGCCCCAGTTCAAAGAATGTGGGGAGAGAGGGAGGTGGGTCTCATGATCAGTGAGACCCGCCTCGAGAGGGTTAGCTCAGAAAGTGGGCTCTGCACACACACACACACACACGAGCAGGCTGCAGCCTTGGGCAGCCGGATCGGCCGCCCACGTGACTGCAGGCTCCGCCATGGAGCTGGCAGGGGCTGTGGGGATCGGGGGCCGCCTAGTAGTGGTGTGCCTGGAACCGTAGTCTGGCACTGGGGAGGGGGGGCTCTAAGGGCGGGGGAGGGGGTACTTACCCCTCCCGCTGCTTTCCCCCCTCCACCGCTCCTGTTTTCGTAAGCATTTGGGGTGGCAGGGTAACTTCCTGCCGCCCCTTCCCCCGTTCCTCATCGACAGGCTTCAAAAGCCTCACTGCGCATGCACACGCCTGACGCGCGCAGGCACGCGATGCAGGATGTGACACGCGTGTGCAACGTGCACACGTGCAATGAGGCTTTCGAAGCCTTTTAATGAGGAATGGGGGAAGGGGCAGCAGGGAGGTACCTTGCCGCCCCAAATGCTCACGAAAACGGGAGCGATGGAGGGGGGAAAGCGGCGGGAGGGGTAAGTATACCCTCCCCCACCCTTAAAGACCCCCCCTCCCCAGTGCCGGCCCGCCAGCCCAGCCCCAGGTCCAGATCGGTCCGGAGGCCCTTAGAATGGGCTTCGCACCGGTCCATGCACATCCCTACCGCTCGGCTCCCAGAAGTTCCATGCTGGAGAGACCCCCGAGCCCGGGAGGCTGCTTTTAGCCTCCTGGAGGGGGTCTCCTCGTGTGTTGAGCCGCGCCGCAGCAACACGCAATCATAGAGCCCAGGTTCGCGGAGCGCTCGCTCTGCTAACCTGGGCTTAGGGGAGGGCTCCGTAAGCGGGTTACCCTCTTGAGAGCAACCAGGCTCGCCTTTGAGCCCGGTGGTTCTCACAGTCTCCAGAAAGTGGGCCAGACTCCCTGACCTGCTTTTTGGCGATGGTGAGAATCACCTCAGGGAATGAGAGTGCCCTATCTAGTCATTCCTCCTGGGCACACCTGAACTGAACTATAGGAGGCTGCCGTCTACTGAGTCAGATCACTGCTCCATCTAGCCCAGTATTGTTGACACTGACTGGCAGAGGCTCTCCAAGGTTTCAGGCAGGCGTCGTTCCCAGCCCTACCTGGAGATGCGGCCAGGGATTGAACCTGGGACCTTCTGGATGCCAAGCAGATGCTCTATCACTGAGCCTCCACCTCCATTCAGTGCTTGTTTGCAATGGGCAGTGTTACATACGGGGAGAGATCTTCCCCATGATGTCGACCCTTGAATAGCCAGGGCTTGGGAAGCTGCCGAGCCTGTTAGTGTGGGAAGCGTGCTTAGTCAGCGGGCTCCCATTTCCCCTCTGCCTACATTCAGCGATTGCTGGGAGGGTAATGATGAACAGGTCTGGCTCTCTCTTCCCTACAAATGCCTGCAAGAGAGATCCTGGCTTCTCTTCACTTTGGCTGCCTATAGTTGCTCTGAGGACCAGAAGCTGCCGCAGTGCTCGGGAGACTTCTTGTCATGTGTACTTCACAAGAAGGCAAGCCACAACCAACTGGGAGGAGAGCTGGTCTTAGGAACATAGGAAACTGCCATATACTGAGTCAGACCAATGGTCTATCTAGCTCAGTATTGTCTTCACAGACTGGCAGCGGCTTCTCCAAGGTTGCAGGCAGGAATCTCTTTCAGCCCTATCTTGGAGATACTGCCAGGGAGGGAACTTGGAACCTTCTGCTCTTCCCAGAGCAGCTTCACCCCTGAGGGGAATATCTTGCAGTGCTCACACATCAAGTCTCCCATTCAGCTGCAACCAGGGCAGACCCTGCTTAGCTATGGGGACAAGTCATGCTTGCTACCACAAGACCAACTCTCCTCTCTTGTGGTAGCGAGCATGAATTTGTCCCCCTTGCTAAGCAGGGTCTGCCCTGATTTGCATTTCACTGGAAGGCTACATGTGTGAGCACTGTAAGATATTCCCCTTACGGCACAGGCCTGCTTTGGGAAGAGCATCTGCATTCCTTCCCCGGCATCTCCAAGATAGGGCTGAGAGGAATTCCTGCCTGCAGCCTTGGAGAAGCTGCTGCCAGTCTGGGTAGACAATATTGAGCTAGATGGGCCAATGGTCTGACTCAGTATATGGCAGCTTCCTATGTTCCTCTGTAACTAGTTCCTGTCCATCCCTCAGCCCATGCCAAATGGGGGCTTTTAAAGGCCAATGGAGGGGAGACCCCCGCATACCCACAGTATCAAATGCTCTGAAATTTCGATTATGAATTCCTCCATTCATTGTGGTCTGGGTCATTAATTTTGGTCGACAGTCATCAGAAGGAAGAGCCAAATCAGAAACTCTTTGTCTTCTGATTATTTAGCGGAACAAGCAATTTCATTGCTCTGCAAGGATGAGCAAACCCCAGTCTGGCCGGACGGCTGCCAACGAGAGGGACGAGGCACTCGTATGTTTTCCACGACAAGTGCCTCGTTATTAATTCATGGTCCAGATCCTCTGGACATGCTGTTGCTAATATTAGGTTTCGGCAGAGTAACGGAGGAACAGCATCAGTTCAGGGAGGAGGCAACTGAATGGCTGATGTTGTTGCAGATAATTAAAACAAGGGGGGAAATGAAGAAAATTACTACTTGCGATGTAATTGGGATACATCTATCTAGTGGCTGACATACTGCTCAGCATCCCACGGGTGGTGTCAACACTGCAAGAGATGCTATGTGTTCATAAAATAATAGGCATGAGTTGTGCAAGAGCACTCTTCCACAAATGCCAAAATTGCACACATGCAGTTGCATGAGAGGATGGCCATTGGAAATCATTGTGTTTGCACAATTTTGGCACTTGTGCAAAAGTGCCCTTGTGCTACTATTACTACTGTCTTGCACAAACCTTTGAGCACACAGCACATTAGTGTCTAAGGTTAAGGTTGGGTGTAGAGGTCATTGTGAAGGCATGAGAAGGCAACTCACTCTCTTCTGCTAGCATAGGATTAATCTTTTGGGTTGGGTGGTCCTGATATGGGGAGGAGAGCTGGTCTTGCAGTAAGGTAAAGTGTTCCATCAAGTCGATTTCGACTCCTGGTACCCACAGAGCCCTGTGGTTTTCTTTTGGTAGAATACATGAGGGGTTTAACCATTGCCTCTTCCCACACAGTATGAAATGATGTCTATATCTCTGCTGCCCGATATAGTACCAGCGGGGATTCGAACCGGCAACCTTCTGCTTGTTATTTGAGCATTTCCCCGCTGCACCATTAGGTGGCTTTGGTCTTGCAGTAGTGCGCATGAATTGTCCCCTTTGCTAAGCAGGGTCTGCCCTGGTTTGTATTTGGATGGGTGACTACATACAAGTGTTGCCTGCTGTAAAATACTCCCCTTAGGAGGTGGGGGGGGGCATAGCTCAGTGGTAGAGCACCCTCTGCCTGAAGAAGGTCCCGGGTTCAATTCCTGGCTGCATCTCCAATTAGGGCTGGGAAAGACTCCTGCTTGGAAACTTAGAGTGCCACCCACCGGTTGGTGTTGACAATACTGAGCTAGATGGACCAATGGTCTGACTCAGTATTAGGTAGCTTTCAGGGAAGAGGTTGGACTCTGGACCAACATTTAAGCCACACAAGTTGTGTGGCCCCACATGCAGCAGCACCTCATCTCAGCAAGCAGATGGTTCACCTTGGGCGTTATCTGCAGGTTGAGGGGGTTCCCAAACTTTGGTCCCTAGGGGTTGTTAGACTACAACACCCATCATTCAAGGCCATTGTGGCTGGGGATGGTGGGTGTGGCAGTCCACCTCTACCTGGGGACGCAAGATGACTCATGTTGCTCCTCTCTCAGCACTGGTCTCTGGTGAATGTCTGAAGCAGGGCCAAGGCCGACTTTCCCCATGCAGCAGAAGAGGTGGTGGAATATGGAGGTGATGGAACGGAGTGCTTCCACTGCAGACTCTGCATGTGTGTGCATGCATGAATCACCCTTTTTGTGCTCCCCTGTGATGAAATTCCCAGCAAATAGAGAACTAGCACAGCAAGCAAATGGTGGGGCTAGAACCTTTCTGCCTCTTGCGCAAGCTTTCTCTCTTGAGAGCCAGAAGGAGAAGGCTTGGGGAGGCGTGGATTCCCATCTCCGCTCAGCTACAAAGCAGAACTTGCCTTGCCCAGGACTGCTGTAAAGAGAAAACGGATGTTGGGGGCTCCTTGGAGGTGAGGCAGAATAAAAATATAATTTAAAATATTGGCTGGTATCCAAATTAATTATGTGCTTGCACAACAAAGTTGCTCGCGTGCCAGAAAACCACGGTTGTGCACAATCTGGAAGTTGTGCTGTAAATGGAGGAAGAGGTTTCCCAGAAGGAAGCACACCAGAAATGACCACATCGGTTTCCAATGTAGTGGAGTTAGCTTGTGCAGCATCACTGTGATTTGTGCAACACGTTTACACAAGTGCAGTGTTCGTCTAGATGCCAGCCAGTATTTGCAGGGAGGTTTTTCTTAAATGTGTTGTGGGAGCTTTAACAATAGTAGAATTCCCCCACCTGTACTCTGAAATGGTACCATCCATTCGATAACTGGCAATCAACCACTTCATTCCTACCTGATCTTGCTGCATATGGAGAGCTCGCCACAGTCTTGAGCAAGCAAGGCATGAAAAATCAAATGATGCATGTCAATGTGTGAACCAGCCCAGACACCAAGAATGGCAATTCTGTTTTCCCTACAACAGGGCTGCACAAGTTCAGCCTTTAAGCTACTGTTGGACTGCAAATAGCATAGTGGTTAGAGTGTTGGACTAGGACCAGGAAGACCCAAATTGGAATCCCTATTCAACCATGAAACTCACCTGGTGATTCTGGGCCAGTCATGTATCTCTTAGCCTCACCTACCTCACAGGGTTGTTGTGAGGATAAAAATGACCATGTATAACTCTGAGCTCCTCGGAGGAAGAGCGGGATATAAGTGTAAAAACAACCAACCAAATAAATCTTCTATCATTCCTAGCTGCAGTGGCCAATAGTCAGATATTATGGGAGTCCAAAATCAGTTGGAGGGGCAAAGGTGTGCAGCCTGCCCCACAGCTTTCTGGTCCTTCTGTGTGAACATTCCAGCTGGTGGATAATTCCATCATGGGTTCCCCATCTTGGGTCCCCAGATGTTGTTGGACTCCAACTCCCATCACCCCCAGTGTGAGGGATGATGGGAGTTGGAGACCAAAAGCATCTGGGGACCCAGGGTTGGGGAACCTCTTCTCTAAGATAAGTCAATGCAAGAAAGTCAAAGGTATGTGAACCAGGAGGCCCCGATACTGCACACCCCACACCAATGGAAGCATCTCTGTTTTAGCACATCTGCAATGGCATTACGAACAGCACTTCCAGAGTCAAAGGATTAATTTTATTGTGCATTTTTCTCAGCAGATCTGGTAACACAATAGAGGGCCTCTAAGAGCACTGATTCTTTCCAAGGTAAGGCATCTTTGCTAAGATACTCTGCTTAAAGATAAACCTTGATTCTTGTAATGCCTCCCCCCACCCCCGTGACCCACCAAACAAAACTGATGTCTAAAACAGCAGTATCCTCCACCAGATGGGTAAAGTTCTTCCTGGGGTTTTGGGGATATTCCAAAGGCACGTAATAGCTTTTACATATGCATATCGATTTGCACTTTTATACTAAACAGATGCCAAGCGTGTTTATAACGAGAGCACTGCACATTCTTTCTTGACATGTTTAAAACAGTGATCACAAGTAACATATTGTGAGCCTTATTTGAGATCACATTTTGAACGTGCCAACTAGTTTAGGCAAGCAAAGACAATGGCCTCCCGCACCCCACAATGCACCACGCAAGGAGCGCAGTGCATTGGGGGATTTCTTTGCTGTCGGATGCTCTTGCCACCCTGCTCTATGGCCATTCCTGACTTTTAGCCCAGGTAAAAAACCTAGGCTACCTGGCTGGAGAGTGCCAGGATCAGGACTGATCTTGAAGCTCCACACAACCAGCCCTACCCGTGTAGGGCTGGTCATGTGAACGACCTTAACGTCTATTAGAAATATATACCGGGCTGGAGATACAATTGTAATGAAACGATTTACGAAGGCTGGGTGTCCATCTGTCAGGTATAATGTCACAGAGCAAGGGGTGGACTAGAAGACCTCCAAGGGACCCTTCCAGCTCTAAAGTTCTACGACTCTTTGATGTCTTTTGCATCCTCTCTATGTGGCTTGACTAGTGACCCTTGCCACATCTGTGGCAGAAAATCCACAAGTTCATTGTGCATTGTGTGAAGTATTTTCTTTGTCTTGAATCTCTTTCCCATCACGTTCATTGGATGAGCCAAGTTCAAGCATGAAGAGAGAGGGAGAACAACTTAGATCAACTTCCTCCACACCATGCTAACTGAGCCTTGCTAACTGAGCAAAGAGGCACTTTTTTAAAGTGGTGATTTTCTTTATTTAGGAGGGGGAGAGCAACTGGCCCTATCTACCCCCAGCACAGTACCTCCAGTGACTGTTGCTGGGTGTCTCTCTTATGTTTCTTTTTAGCCTACTTTCCAGTAGGCTTATGAGATCACCCAGCATTCTCTGTGTGTGTCCATGTGTCCCGTCCACCCCACGCCTCAACTTTGCAATGCCTGGACCAATATGAAACAAATCGGGTACAGTTGTAGGGACACATAGGGACACCTCAATGGTGTAGTTTGTGATGATGTCATCCACCCCAATCCAAGGGGGCAGACACGTAAACCTCTGAGGTGCAAGAGGGCTAAATTGTGAACCGCCTAACCAATTTGAACCAAATTTGCTACAGCTGTAGGGATACTTAGGAATGCCCAAATGGCATGTGTGTGATGATGTCATCCATTCCAATTCAAGATGGTGGCTGCATGAACATCTGAGGTGCCAGCACGCTGGTTTGTGGACTGCCTAACCCATTTGAACCAAATTGGGTACAGTTGCAGTGAGTGACACACAGGGACACCTTAACTTTGCAATGCCTGGACCAATATGAACCAAATTGGGTACTGTTGTAGGGACACATAGTTTGTGATGATGTCATCCACCCCGATCCAAGATGGTGGACACATAAACTTTGGAGGCACAAGTGGGCTAACTTGTGAACCGCTTAACTGATTTCAACCAAAATTGTTGCAGCTTTAGGGACACATAGGGACACCTCAATGGCATATTTTTGATGATGTCATCAACCCCAATTCAAGATGGTGGACATGTAAAATTCCCAGAGCAGCTCCAGGGTATGGAGCTGCTCTGGGAAGAGCATCTAGGTTCCAAGTTCCCTCCCTGGCAGCATCTCCAAGATAGGGCTGAGAGGGATTCCTGCCTGCAACCTTGGAGAAGCCACTGCCAGTCTGTGTAGACAATACTGTGCTAGATGGACCAATGGTCTGACTCAGTATATGGCAGCTACCTATGTTCCTATCTTCCTAAGTTCTGTACTGATCTCCGAGTGCCTTTGTTACACAAGTCAAGTTATCTTAAAACCCTTTCATTGGTGTTTGCTCTGTACGCCACACAGACGGAACACCCTTTGCAACAGAGTATACCTTTAACATCCGGTAAAAGCTCCCACTGCTGCCCAGCATTCTGTGCAGCCAACGAGCCACAGCACCTCCCCCTTCTCTGCTGCTCATCTGGCCAATGCACACACATAGCAGCCATTCAAGGGGACACCATGTGGACCCCTCCAATACGCATTGGCCAGTTGAGCAGCAGGTATGGAGCCCACAGCTTGTTGGACACACTGGATCCCCGGTGGTGGCAGTGGAAGGGGGGGTGCTTTTCAGAGGTATACTCCACCTTCTGCTCCCCCAGACACCATGGCTTTTGAGTTATGAAAAATGTACAGGTGAAACTCGGAAAATTAGAATATTGTGCAAAAGTCCATTAATTTCAGTAATGCAAATTAAAAGGTGAAACTGATATATGAGACAGACGCATTACATGCAAAGCGAGATAAGTCAAGCCTTAATTTGTTATAATTGTGATGATCATGGCGTATAGCTCATGAAAACCCCAAATCCACAATCTCAGAAAATTAGAATATTACATGGAACCAAGAAGACAAGGATTGAAGAATAGAACAATATCGGACCTCTGAAAAGTATAAGCATGCATATGTATTCAGTACTTGGTTTGGGCCCCTTTTGCAGCAATTACTGCCTCAGTGTGGCGTGGCATGGATGCTATCAGCCTGTGGCACTGATGAGGTATTATGGAAGACCAGGATGCTTCATTAGCGGCCTTCAGCTCTTCTGCATTGTTTGGTCTCATGTCTCTCATCCTTCTCTTGGCAATGCCCCATAGATTCTCTGTGGGGTCAGGTCAGGCGAGTTTGCTGGCCAATCAAGCACAGTACACTGTATACTTTTCAGAGGTCCGATATTGTTCTATTCTACAATCCTTGTCTTCTTGGTTCCATGTAATATTCTAATTTTCTGGGATTGTGGATTTGGGGTTCTCATGATCATCACAATTATAACAAATTAAGGCTTGACTTATCTCGCTTTGCATGTAATGCGTCTATCTCATATATCAGTTTCACCTTTTAATTTGCATTACTGAAATTAATGGACTTTTGCACTATATTCTAATTTTCCGAGTTTCACCTGTAAATGCAAGACTGGAACAACAACAGCAACTATTTATATCCTGCATTTCAACAGAAGTTTCCAAAGCAGTTTACATAGAGAAAGAATGAATAAATAAGATGGATCCCTGACCCCAAAGGACTCACAATCTAAAAAGAAACATAAGAGAGACACCAGCAACATTCCCTGGGGAGGTACTGTGCTAGGGAGAGATAGGGCCAGGTCCACCCCCCCCACCGCTAAATAAAGAGAATCACCATGTTAAAAGGGTGCTTCTTTACCCAGTTAGTAGGGATAGACTTTCCTGCAATGGAGCTTGGACAGTCACCCACTCCAGAAAAACCCCTAGCTTTGTAGCTTTTAGCTGGCCTCGGCTAGGCTAGAAAGCAATCGTTACTTATATGATCCTGCTTGTCAGGATGGAACTGACAGCTCTTCCAACAATTTGCTCACTAATCAGATAGTAGCCTTCATCTCCCATAACCCTGATCTCCACATTCAGTTGACCTTAATTGTCAGGGCATCCAACCTTTGACCTCACAAGAAAATGAGACTCAAGCAGTGTGTGTGTGTGTGTGTGTGTGTGTGTGTGTGTTGTTTTTAAAGCATACAGTACAAGCCCCTGTTGCTAAGTGTACAATATGGAAATACTGGTGTATGGGTTCAGTCGAGGGGGAGATGTTTTGAAGTTAAATGCTTCTATCATAAACCAACAGAAAGCAGAGATTTGGATTTAATGACTCTTGAGCAGTCTCGGCAAATCTGGTTTGGATGCCACATGAGCATAACAGACATTATAAAATCCCATGTTGGGGTGTTGTCAGACTTTAGCATGTTCATCAAACACAAAACAGGGGAGGGCTGTGCAGACAGAAGCTGACTTGGATCTCAGTGGTTTCCACTGAGCTCTGCATGGCATTATAAATGGACTCTGGCCTGAATGCAGTTGATGGTTTCCTTTCAGATTAAGTAAAGGTAAGGTGTGCCATCGAGTCGGTGTCGACTCCTGGCAACCACAGAACCACGTGGTTGCCGTTGGTAGAATACAGGAGGGGTTTACCATTGCCATCTCCCGCGCAGTATGAGATGATGCCTTTCAGCATCTTCCTATATTGCTGCTGCCCAATATAGGTGTTTCCTATTGTCTGGGAAACATACCAGTGGGGATTCAAACCGGCTACCTCTGGCTCGCTAGTCAAGTCATTCCCCCGCTGAAATGTTATGGACCTCTTGGATGCATTACCACAGCAGCTGTGGGAGAGATGCAGGGTAACCACAGATACGTTGGTTTAACAAAAATCAGAATAAAAGAAAACCTAAGGGGATTAAAAAAAACCCCTGCTCCACTATAACTCAATGGAGCAGAATGTGTGGGTAATGGAGCTAATGGAACCCAGTGGCGAGGAGCAGAAGGAGGGCTTGAAGAAAAAGAGCAAGCAGGAAACCTCTCGTATTGAGACTACTCCCTCATGGCAGACACACCCTCCTCCCCTCTGCTCCTGAGGGAGAAAGCTGCCTCACATCTTCACCATCCTCAGCCGCAGGCTTGGGTAGCACATGCACCCCAGGGATCTACTGCAACATTTTCTTGCAGATCCACACATGTGTATTATGAATATCCCACCTTTCTTCCATGATGGAACTTGAGGCAGAGCTCATAGAGTTACCTGGCTGTCTCCCATCCAGGTGGCCAGGCCTAGAACTGCTTAGATTTAGCAAGGATACATCATGCCTTGGGTAAGAAGTGCCTTTGGGAACCCCCACCCCCACCTGCCACGGTGAGTTTACCAGTGTTGCCAAGTTGTGTTGCATGTGGAGGCTTGCAAAACCTAGGAGTAGTGTGACAGGCTCTCCTGTTCCCAGACTCTCCCACTAATGCCCGTGATCAGGGCCCAGAGCTACCTTATAAAAGTTTATTACCTCTCAATGTGCTTTTGCTTTGCTGCCAATGCTCTCCAGCTCTGTTCTGAGATCTCAGCAAAGCCTCACAGGCCTTCACCGCAGACAGTACACTCAAACTGCAAGTCATGAAGCTCTGTTTGGCAGCACCCCTCTCAGGAAGGCACCCTGGGCAACTGCCCAGCTCACCCACTCCTAAGGCCTACTCTACCTGGCCTCCACTGATATGAGGCATGTTCAGGTGGGAGCTCATCATGTGCTTTTGCTGCCCTGTGACTGTCACCTTTCCTTGGTCCCTGCAGCTCCCATTGGCACACCAGCCCTGGCTTCCATGTACAGGATAGATGCCTGTCCTTATACCCTCCAAGGCGTCTTTTAACTCTACTCCTATAGAAGCAAAAACTGTGTGAACACAACAATCAAAAGCTCAAATAGGTCGAATCAAATCACAGACGCCTTACACTGATTCACTGAAAGCAGCCAGCTTGGGTAGACCTGTCCTATGAGGCAAGCTAATGCACCTAGTCCAGAGCAGAGGGCTGGTCTACCTACCGACCCCAATTGGTAGACCAAGCTCTCCTGTTTTTCTGGGGAGAGCTGGTCTACCAATTTGGATTGGTGAGTCGACCAGCCTTTTACTCCTGACTTAGTGTATCAGCCCACCTTGGAGGACAGGTCTACCTAGATAGCGGGCTGGTCTACCCACCAAACCCAATTGGTGGACCAGCTCTCCCTGGGAAAAAGCACCATTTTGAGACATGTCTTCCCGGCAAAATGGGGCTCAAAATTTATTTATTTATTTTTACATGCATACCCAGCTCTTCCTCTGAGGAGCTCAGAGTGGTGTACATGTTTGTTTGTTTTTTAAATCCTCACAATAACCCTGTGAGGTAGGTTAGGCTAGAAGACACATGACTGGCCCAGAGTCACCCAGTGAGTTTCATGCTTGAATGGGGATTTGAACTCAGGTCTTCCTGGTCCTAGTCCAACACTCTAGCCACTAAGTTATGCTGGTGTTAGAATCACCCAATTCAATTCGGGTTGAATCGGGGGTTCCAACTCTATACGGCCTTGGACCAGAGAGTCCTTGGAACAGCTGATCACCCTTTCCACTATTTATAGTTTAGAACTGTGAAACTCAGCTAAAACAAAAGAAATGGAAGTTATGTATTTCTCAAAGATGCCACCCATTTCCCATTTCCCTAGAAGTGCTGAATCAGGAGGAGCCCATACAGGCAGAGGAGGGAGGTTGTAAATGTGCAGAAGGCGTGGCTCATTCCTGCTCTTCCCACCCCGGCTGCCTAGCTCTTCTTTGTTTTGCCCTTAGCCACATTAACCCCAGACACTTGGGCTGGTTATTTTCCCATTTGGGGAATTGGACAAGTAACCAACCTTCGCACCAGGGATCAACACGGCAGCAGGTAAAATGAGGAAGAACTAGGCAGCCAGGGCAGAGAGAGAGGAGAGTGGAAACAAGCTGCAACTATGGCCCATTTACCCCGCCCCCACTCCACCTGTACAGGTCACTCCTGTGCTTATTGCCCCAATCTTGGCTTCCCAGATGTTGTTGGACTACAACTCCCAGTTTCCTTGGGTTGTCCAACATCTGGGGAACCGAGGTTGGGAATCGCTAGCTGAATTGATCCCATCTCCCTGAACAAAGTTAGCCTGAAAACAATTGTCCTATTGCTTTGAGTGATGTGTTCTCTCCAACAAGGATAGCCAGAAAAACAGTTGTCCCATCATTTCACTTTTTAAAAAAACTCATAGGAGAAATATTTAAGATTAAACTTTCTTCTGCATCCATCTTGAGGTTTGTCAACGGGACTGCGCTTGTTGCTTTGAGTAATGTGTGCCTTGAGCTTATTTTAATCTTGCTGTGCTGGTAATGGGTACCAGTCATGTTTTATCTTGCATTTAAAGTAAATTGTTAGTCAGATGTGCCGAGCCGTTGAGTTAGTCTATCATGGTTATGGCTGGGTTTTTCTTTAGCCCATAATCCTACTTAATATTTCAGTGATTTACTTATAAGATGGAAGTTAATAATGCCCTCGCAAGCATGAGCTAAAATATTTACTGTCGCCCATTGCACTGGCTTTAAAGCATTAGTGTGTCTTACTATCAAAACAACGTGTTTCGTTTGGGGCTATATTTGGCAGCATGGGCAACTGGGTGGCTCAAAATATATCATTATACAATTGGGCTTTTTCATTTAGAAAAAAGGCAACTAAGAGGAGAGATGATTAAGATTTATAAAATTATGCATGGTGAGGAGAGTGGATAGACAGAAATTTTTCTCCTGCTCTCACAACACTAGAACTAGGGGCCATCCTATGAAATTGATTGACAGGAAATTTAGGACTGACCGAATGTGAAAATAAGGACATGTTGGCAGGTAAGGAATTCTCTGCCACCAGATGTTTGATTGTCCTCTATTAATTTATCTAACCCCATTTGAAAGCAATCTACCAATGGCTAATAGTCGTGATGGTACATGTGATACCTCCACGTTCAGAAGCAGGAGGTCTCTGAATACTGGTTGCAGGGGAGCAAAGGCAGGAAAGGGGACATGTCTTCAGCAACTGCTTGTGGGCTTCCCAGACATGTCTGGTGGGCCACTGCAATAAACAGGATGGGCTTTGGACCTGATCCAGCAAGGCGGCTCTTATGTGCTAGGGTGAAGCTCTTTAAAATCAGTGGCTGACATCCTGATTAAATTTACTTGAGGAAGCCCCATTGAAATTCAAAGTTAGGCATGTCTAGCTTGTTCTTTTAGTTTCAATGGAACTTCCTCAAGCAAATTTAGTCAGGATGTCAACTGCTAGCCTCACAAACCACCACTCCAAACTGGGTCCAGAAACAAAATGGGGGCCAGAGATCTTGGTTTAATATAGCTGTTACTTGAGCAGCAAAATGGCTTTTTGTTAGCAGCCTTGCTGCTTCATTTTGCACCAGCGGAAGTTTCTGGACACTCTTCAAAGGCAGCCTGATGCAGAACATTATAGTAACAGTAATCTAACCTAGTTGTATGAATGATTTACGGGGGCTAGTCATTCTCTGGCCATCCACATGCACTGATCATTGGATCCCATGACTCAAGCTAAAGTCATGGCTCTGCACTTCTAGGGCGGAGGGGGCATGCCAGAACCAAACCTCACCTAGGGAATACCCCAGTATCCAATTCCCAAAAGTCCATAATCCCCCATAAATCTTAATCAAACCCTGATAAGCATTAGAATATGTTATGAAATCCCAGTTCTTTGTCTCAAGGCAGCCTTTTGGATGTACTTTGAGTAGCTACTCTGTTCAAATCTATCCATCCCCTAAGGGGAATATCTTATAGTGCTCACACATCAAGTCTCCCATTGAAATGCAACCAGGGCATACTCTGCTTAGCTAAGGGGACAAGTCATGCTTGCTACCACAAGGCCACCTCTCCTCTCCTAGAGAAGACATCTGATATAATTCCAGATATCAGATGACTTCAGGCTGTTTGAATATATGAATGGATCATACATACCGTGTTTCCCCGAAAATAAGACAGTGTCTTGTATTAATTTTAGCCCCCAAAAATGCACTAGGGCAATTAGTGGTACATCAGAAATTACTGCTAGGTCTTACTTTTGGGGTATGTCTTATTTTCGGGGAAACAGGGTAGGAACTACTGACTATGCTCTAGTCCTAAGCGTCCTCTCCGGCCCGCTTCAAAACTGGCCCCTTGGTATACGGAAGAACTACGGGGGCTGAAGCAGCGAGGTAGATGACTGGAGCACAGGTGGAGAAAGACTCGGCTTGAATCTGACAGACTGCAACATAGAGCTCATTTGAAGACCAATGCTCAGGCGATACATGCGGTAAAGAAGTGATTCTTTTCTGCCCATATTGCATCCGCAAGTTCACGTCCGGCGGAGTTGTTCAGGGTTGTGAGAGGGCTCGTATGTGCCCCTCCTCCCTTGAATCACCATCTACCACCCGCTGTGATGTGTTTAATGAATTCTTTGTGGACAAAATCTCTTGTATTCGGGCCGACTTAGATTCCATCTTCACAATTACTTCAATGTCTGATGTGGAGGTGTCCAGTGACGACTCTTATGTGGTTAGGTTGGATCAGTTCCAGTTTGTGACTCCTGAGGATGTGGACAAGCTGATTGGAATGGTGAGGCCCACCACTTGTTCTCTTGATCCTTGCCTGACATGGCTTATAGTATCTGGCAGGGGGGTTGTTGCAGAAGGCCTGGTAGAGATTATACATGCTTCTCTGAGGGAAGGTAGGATGCCTCCTAGTCTTAAGGAGGCAATTATTAGACCGCTTCTGAAGAAGCCTACTTTGGATCCTGCAGAGCTGAGTAATTACAGGCCTGTCTCCAACCTTCCGTGGCTGGGCAAGGTAATTGAGAGGGTGGCTCCAGACAGTCTCCCAGCTCCAGACAGTCTTGGAGGAAACAGATTATCTAGACCCATTTCACACTGGCTTCTGGACTGGCTATGGGGTGGAGACTGCCTTGGTCAGCCTGATGGATGATCTCCAACTGGGAATTGACAGAGGAAGTGTGACTCTGTTGGTCCTTTTGGACCTCTTTGAGGCTTTCGATACTATTGACCATAGTATCCTTCTGGAGCGTCTGAAGGGGTTGGGGGTGGGAGGCATTGCTCTTCAGTGGTTCCACTCCTACCTCTCAGGCAGGTTCCAGATGGTGTCTCTTGGAGACTGTTGTTTTTCAACATCTGAACTTTTGTATGGTGTCCTTCAGGGCTCCATATTGTCTCCGATGTTGTTTAACATCTACATGATTAAATGTAGATGTTAAACTACGCTGGGAGAGATCAGGATATTTAGTGCAGGGTGCTATCAGTATGTTGATGACACCCAAATCTATTTCTCCATATCGGCATCATCGGGAGAGGGCATAACCTCCCTTAATGCCTGTCTGGAGGTGGTAATGGGCTGGATGAGGGATAACAAATTGAAACTGAATCCAGAAGACGGAGGTACTCATTGTGCGGGGTTTGAACTCGAGAGATGATTTTGATCTGCCTGTTCTGGATGGGGTCACACTTCCCCAGAAGGAACAGGTACGCAGTCTAGGGGTGCTACTGGATCCAAATCTCTCTCTGGCGTCCCAGGTTGAGGCAGTGGCCAGAAGTGCCTTCTGTCAGCTTCGGCTGATACGCCAGCTGTGCCAATTTCTTGAGATAGACGACCTCAAAACAGTGGTACATTTGCTGGTAACCCCCAGACTGGATTACTGCAATGTGCCCTATGTGGGGCTGTCCTTGTACGTAGTCCGGAAACTACAGTTGGTCCAGAATGCGGCAGCCAGGCTTATCTCTGGGTCATCTAGGAGAGACCATATAACTCCTGTCTTGAAGGAGCTACACTGGCTGCCGATATGTTTCCGGGCAAAATACAAGGTGTTGGTTATAACCTATAAAGCCCTAAACAGCTTGGGCCCTGGGTATTTAAGAGAACATCTTCTTCTTCATGAACCCCACTGCCCATTGCGATCATCAGGAGATGTCTGTCTGCATTTGCCACCGGCTTGTCTGGTGGCTACTCAGGGATGGGCCTTATCTGTTGCTGCCCTGAGGCTTTGGAATGCGCTCCCTAGTGAAATAAGAGCCTCCCCATCTCTGACAACATTTAAAAAGTCTTTGAAGACAGATCTGTTCACCTAGGCTTTTAAATGATATTGTTTTAATTGTTGTTGTTTTTAGATTATGGTTTTTTAAAATTGTTTTTAAATTGCTGTGTTTTAAATTTTGTTTTGTTTTGTTTGTTTTTAACTAACATTTTATCTTTGTTTTTATCTGGTTGTAAACCGCCCAGAGATGTCAGTTTTGGGCGGTATAAAAATATGTTAAATAAATGATAAAATGAAAAATAAACTAACTAAACTTTGGAAATGGTGTGGTGGTGGCCATTAGTTTGGGTGGCTTTAAAAGGGGATTGGACAAATTCATGGAGGGCATCCATGGCCACTAGTCTTGATAGGCTACTGAATACCAGATGGGATGCCTCTGAGTACCAGTTGTAAGAGAGCAACAGCATGAGAGGGGGCATGTCTTCGCATCCTGCTTTGGGGCATCCCAGATGAATCTGGTTGGCCACTAGATGCTGGACTAGATAGTCCTAGGGCCTGGTCAAGCAATCTTCTTAGCTTATCACATGTTTTGTAAACCACCTAGAGCCTTTGGAATCAGGTGGTAGATAAAATAAAATAAAATAAAATAAAATAAAATAATGTTCCAGAAACAAATCACAAATGCAAGCAATCCACACAAAATATTTGTGTCTGTAGTCAGATATGAGAGTTTTCCTATGTCGAGCAACTGTATTTTTTATTTTTTTTATTGCAACTGTACCTAACAAACACAACTTGATATTTAACAGCTTGATATTTAACAGCTGTTATACCCTTGAAGGCATTTGATAACTCAACAAAAACAAAAACCCAGCAACCCCACACCTTTGCTTTTGTTGATAAATCTCCGACTTGATCCTGTGGCAAAATCTAAATCCTATGTTTTGACATCAGTTTGATGCAACAAGGTTGAGTATGACATCATCAGTTTATTTTCATTGCATAGGCAGGAAGCAAGGAAGGGTGAGCAGTAGATGAACAAAGGCTTGTTAAATGAGAAGGGAAGTGGCAGCAAGACAATCCTGGAAAAGGCAACACAGCTCAATTACTCCTCAAGAAGGGGAAATGATTACTATGTAACAATAGGGAAGCTAAAAGTTTGGATCATAACTTAAAATTAAAAAGTTATCTCATAATAAGCCTGCATGTTTTGTGCAATTTATTTGACACCTTAAAAGACATAATCCATTGGGACTCTTTGGGGCACAAGACTCATTGACATGAACTGGTCTATAGGGGAGAGCTGGTCTTGTAGTAGTAAGCATGACTTGTCCCTTCAGCTAAGCAGGGTCCACCCTGGTTGCATATGAATGAGAGACCTGAATGAGAGACCTGCACTGTAAGATATTTTCCTCAAGGGATGGAGCTGCTCTGGGAAGAGCACATAGGTTCCAAGTTCCCTCCCTGGCATCTCCAAGAGAGGGTTGAGAGAGATTTCTGCCTGCAGCCTTGGAGAAGCCGCTGCCCGTCTGTGTAGACAATGCTGAGCGAGACTCAGTATATTTCATCATAAAAATAAAATTCGCTCTAGAAACTTCCTTGTTGAGAGCGCACTCACCTATCTATTACATTTCTGATAATAATATTTATTATTATTATTAGGCAGTATATAAATATGATAAATGCAAATTATTAGCTGACATTCTGCACAGTATTAGAACTATGTGACTAGAAACGTTTTGGTGGTGGAAGACGGCATTGCAGTGTGTTGCCGAGCAGGGAAATGTGTGCAGGGGGTGGGAGATTATTGCTGCTCTCTCTTCCCTCTAAGAGGGAGAGAAGGAACCCCCTGAAGACTGAATATGTACTCAAGGACACATTCAGTCTTCAAGGGGTTCCACGCCCCCTGCATCTAACATCAGACACAGTGGGTGTAGCTTAGTGCACGAACGGGGCCATGTGACCTGGGTTCTTTGAACCCGTTTGTGCAGTGTTGGCTCCGTCCTGGCACTGCACCTTCCAGGATTCAATTCATGGACTGCCTCCCTCTCCATGAATCCCTTCTTGATGTTCTGGCGGAAGGCCTTCAACCTGAACTCCCACCATATGGAATATGACAAATATTTATATACCACACTTCAACAAAAGTTCCCAAAGTGGTTTACATAGATATTAATTAATTAATTAATTAATTAATTAATTAATTAATTAAATGGCTCCTTGTCCCCAAAGGGCTCACAATACAAAAAAGGAACATAAGATAGACATCAGCAACAGCCACTGGAGGGATGCTGTGCTGAGGATGGATAGGGCCAGTTGCTCTCCCCCTACTAAATAAAGAGAACCCTTTTAAAAGGTGCTTCTTTGCTCAGTGAGCAGGAGACTAACACCATCGCTTTTGCTTCCTCCCACAGCCCTGGAAGGACTCCCAGTAAGCAATTTGGAAGCAAGCAAGCAAGTGAATAAATCAATAAGAAAACAAGGGGGAAAGGACAAGCTAAGTCTGTTAGGGCTTGTCTTTTATATGGTTTGATTTCTGGCTAACTAGTGGTTTGTTTTTGACAGGGGAGTTGCAGTAGCTAGTGGTTTGTTTTTGACAGGGAAGTTACAGTTTCAGTTGTGCCTACAGAGACAGTGGGTGCAGATTAGCAGCAGGTTAGTCACACAGCTTGTGGGAGGGATCACATTCCTGAGGTGGCTCCGTTTGGAAGCAGCTCTTGAGAAGACAAGGCTCAGACCAGGGGAACTTTGGTACCCAGAGCTTTTTGAACAGGAGTTTGTGAATGGATATCAAAGGATATTTGCATGGAGTTTAGCAGGGAAGTATGCGGGGAGGCACACAAGCATTCCCACTTTATCACAAAGGAGACACCCAGCACGAGAAGAAGGAGAGTAATTTTCTTGGATGACACTGCTTGAAACCTTTAATTAGCTGACAATTGCAGCTAAAACCTAGCTTTCAAGTAAACAAACTCTATATATTCTAAATAGCCCATAAAACCAGTTATGAAGATAGAATGCCATTGGGAGAGGGGGTGTATGTATTCCTATCTGCCTGAAGGGAGGAAGTCATGGATGTGTGCTCTTTTTAAGGAACTTCTGGCTCTCAGTGAACAGATTTGTTCCCTTGAAGCCAAGGTGGTTGACCTGGAGAAGCATAGGGAGGCAGAGAGGTATGTGGATGAGACCCTCAGGGATGTGATAGAGGCATCCCACTCCCAGGCTGACAGCTCCTGTGCTGTCATGGAGAAAGAAGGTCTCAGGGCAGAAGGAAATCAGTCTGAGGAAGAGGGGAATGCTCCCTTAGAAGGGACACTTTCCTTGGATGATACACCCATATCCTCTCACACAGAGGATACTCCTTCAGGGCTTGGGGGCCTCCAAGTAGTGGGTGATTCTATCATTAGGGGCATGCGGTTGTGACCTGTGGGTAGACCACATGGTAATTTGCCTGCCTGGTGCAAAGATTTCAGATGCTATATAGCATCTAGCTAGACTGTTAGGCAGTGCTGCAGAGGAGTCAGCTGTCGTGCTGCATGTCAGCACCAATGATGTTGGGAAATGCATATCAAGAAGGACATTTTAGAACTGGAAAATGTGCAGAAGAGGGCAACCAAGATGATCAGTGGCCTGGAGCACTTTCCTTATGATGCAAGGCTACAGCATCTGGGGCTTTTTAGTTTGAAAAAGAGGCAACTACGGGGAGACATGATAGAGGTGTATAAAATTATGCATGGAGTAGAGAGAGTGGACAGAGATAAACTTTTCTCCCTCTCTCACAACACTAGAACCACGGGTCATCCCATGAAACTAAAGGCCAGGAAATTTAGGACCAACAACAGGAAGTACTTTTTCACATAGCGTATAACCTGTGCATTCTCTGCCATGGGATGTGGTGATGGCCATTATCTTGGTTGGCTTTAAAAGGGGCTTAGACAAATTCATGGAAGACAGGTCTGTCAATGGCTACTAGTCTGGTGGTGGCTGTGGGCCACTTCTAGCCTCAGAGGCAAGATGCCTCATGTACCAGTTGCAGGGGAGCAACAGCAAGAGAGAGGGCATGTCCTCACCTCTTGCCTGTAGGCTCCCCAGAAGCATCTGGTGCTCCACTATATCAAACAGGATGCTGGACTAGATAGGCTTTGGGCCTAATCCAGCCTGGCTGTTCTTATGTCTTATGCAATGCATGACTTGCTTAGCTATTTGACCACAACCCCAGTTTCCCACATACTTGTGTGACCCTGCTGAGCTCTACCTGCAGTTTGACAGATGTTTTCAGTTATTGGCCTGCTAGCTCTCAAATTTACACCAAGGCTGTGAGTTAAACTTAAAAAAAAATGCATACAGTCAAAAAGAATTCCATATGCACACAGAGTACTGGTGTGAAATAACAAAATAACCTCAACCTTTTAATGCTTTTGCCGCAGATTCCTCAGCTTTTGCTAGGAAGTCTGTGATTACAACTTCTTTAACAATGCCAATTATGCCCCCCTACTTTTGGAACTGGGGTTTCAATATCAACTTAGACTTTTTCATCTCCTGTTATCAAGATGTACTCTCTGTTAAGAAATGAGAAAGATCACAGGTGTCATCTTCTATGCCCTGAGGGCAGCGTAAAGCTGAATAAGGAAGCTTTTCTCTTCCTACTGACTTCCTCTCTGTAGCAACTGCAAGGGAGTTTTGATTGAGTTGGTTAGGCATTGCACTGTTTCTTTGGGCGGAAGCAGGTGATGCATGTATATCCTAGTCTAGACTAACAAATGCTCTCCCAGAAGCCAGCAAAGGATTTATCTTGCAGGAAGCCATGTTGGTCCATTAGGAAAAAATGCAAAAGTAACAAGAGGGCAATATGTCACACACGCAGTTCTCAGCTGTGGATGAAGAGGGGCAGATTGACACTTGCTTCAGAGTCTAATGAATATGAACACTATTTCTGTATCTCATTTAAAATGAGAATTCTCAAGCTGGGGTCTCCAGAGCTTGTTGGACTGCAACTCCCACCACAGGCTGGGGACCCATGTCAATATCTGGGGACCCATGTTTGAGAAATTTAAAAACAATTGACACAACAAGTTAGCTAACAAGCACAATAATAAGTAAATAACAAACATCACCTCAAAATGACCCATCTCGAAACCACTGCAGCTTATGCGGCAACATTGGCTGACATGATGAGCAGCATTATGTCTCTGTATCTCTGCCTGGAGGTGGCTGCACCCTTGCATGCAGTCCCGACAATGTTCAGAATTGGTGGTTGCAGAAGCCACACTTGGAGATGGGAAGGCCTGGAGACAAACCACATCTCTAGCTGCACTACAGCAGTTTTCCTGTTTGCCGCTATGAGGAAAACTGCAGTAGTGATGCTTATGCGGCTGCTGGTTCTGAACAGCGTCAGAGCTACTTACAGGTCCTCAGCATTCCCGGGATAGAGCATGACAGAGACGTCACACTGCACATCACATCAGCCAGTGTTTGTGAAGTGTTGCTAGTGGAACTGTTTGTCTCACAGCCTTTTTCCTGCCATTTGTTCAATCTTCCTCTGCTTTTTCTTGACCATTCACTCCTTCTTTTCTTCTTCCTTCCTTCCTCAGGTCTTTCTTCAGCTGCTTTTCCTCAGCTGCCCCACCTCCTCCAGCTTTCACCAACTTAGTTTTCCTTCCAGTGACAGACAGCTGGAAGGAGGACAATGGTAGCACCAGTAGACCAAGCCTCTCTCCCTCTCCCCCCTTTGCATGTTTGCGCTCATAATGGCCTACCCAGCATCCTGAGCATTTCCCCCATTTGGTGGGCCTCCCCACTAGTTAATATGATAACATTCCCTTTTAACATCAGTTCTTAACTCCTGCTTGAGCTTTATTCGACGACGGCAAGCCAGGGGCCCTCTGGGTGTCTTGCTTTGGCTGCCTTTTCCATCTGTTTTACCTGTCTCCCAGTTCTGAATAATTTATTTTTGCCATCTGCATAAATTGAGCACCTGGCCTAAGGGTAACTAATTCACCTAAATTATTTAGAGTTGAACCCCCACCCTCCCAGTAACCTGTTTGGTTTATATGCAGATACTGTAATGGCTTGACAGGAAGACACTCCTCAGAAGAAGAACAATGGCTATCCCATGGGTTAGGCAGTACTTACTTTGCAAATGTTTTCCAGGGAATGGTGTGTGTGTGTGTGTGTGTGTGTGTGTGTGTGTGTGTGTGTGTAGAGTAGGACTCTATGGGCCAGTTCACATGAGCAGGCCCACCACGTGAAGAGGGCGGGGGCACGCCAAGAGTGTGCCCCCCTGACATCACTGAAGGACAGCCTGATGCACAGTTGGGGTATCCTTCAATCACATTTGGGGGCTGTTAATCCAAATGGCCCCTAAGCACACATGCCAAACACCTAGGTTCTGGAGTATGTACTGTATTTAGGGATCATTTGGATGAACAGCCCCCCACACAACTGAAGGATGCCCTTTCAGTGCATCAGGACATCCTTCAGTGATGTCAGGGCGGGTGCACTCTTGGTATGTCCCTGCTCTCTTTGCGTGGTGGACCAGGTGCTCGTGCAAACCAGTTCTATGTTAGTTTGGATCATGGCCCCTGTACCCAGGGAGAGATCTTCCCTGTGATGGGGAACGTTGGGGCATCCCGTGTTCCTCATCATGTGGGAATATCTCCCCAGTTATAGTGTCTGTCTCTTCAGACAAATGCTGTCTTCATAGCTGGTATGGGTGTGAGGCTACAGCATATGTTGGTATGGGAGGGCGGGGTTTTCAGTTGGCATTGGAGCAGTATATTATGTACACAGTTATTGAATGCTATCATCACAGGCTTACTGCTAATTTCTGTACTGAGTTGAACCACATCCTCCACTACTTTGTTTCCCCTCATGATATTCTGCAATGTCCTATGTTTGTATGTTGCTTCTACAGCAAGGAGCATGGCTTTCAAACAGGCCCCTCTGTGTGTATGCCAGCTTCTGAGAGAAAATAAGACAGAGCAGTCATAATCTAATCATGCCGCTTTGGCTTTCTGCCTTTTGGTTTTACAATGAAGGGAAGGAGGGGAATGCCCTCAAGGTTCAACTCGAATCCCTGCTGGAGTTTCCTTTCCTGTGTTCGATGTGTCTAGCCAGAAATGCAAGACTGACAGGATGATAAAAAGTTGATGCCAAGTTCTCTTGCCCATTCAAAGACCCTCCCTCAGGTATCAGGTACCTGGACTTTACTTTGAGGTCAACCAGACACCTCCCCTGAGGCCTACCTGGGCTGAAGGATATATCAACTCAAAAATTCTCTCAGGTATAGCAGCTGTTATCTGAGCTAAGATCAAAGTACCTCCTGTGCTCCAAGAAAACACACACACACACACACACACACACACACACACACACACACACACACACACTCATCTTCCAAGTTGATCTTCTTTCCTCATAATTCAAATGAATGTTGAATGAGTCTCTGGGGAAAACAGTTGCTTTCCCGAGGAATGAGCTAGCAAAAAGTCAAGGCTGTGGCTGTGAAAGTTTAGTTTTCTTGAAAAACAAACAAGCAGCAAAGAATACAAATTTGACATTGAAGCTATTTACTACACAAACTTGCATTTTGCAAATAGTGGAAGTAGTATTCAGTTTGACAGCTGTAGCCAAGCAAAATTTCCAACATGCTTCCAGGGCTATATACTCAGGAGATGGACCATTGGCCTTATAAGGATAGGCTTCAGGGACTTTTGAAAGTGTATTTAATTGTACATGTGGGTCACTCTTTTACACAGTTCCACAAAGTGACTTCTGACATTCCGAAGAAGGCAACACAAGGGACGTATGAGTGGGGATGCTACTTTAATGTATCCTAAAGCAAGATTTGAAGCAAAATGAGATTTCTTCTCAAGCAAAACAACAACTGAGGAACTGATGGGCTTCCCAGAGGCATCTGGTGGGCCACTGTGGGAAACAAATCGATGGACAAGACAGGCCTTTGACCTAATCTAGCAAGGCTCCTCTTAATTTCCAGGGAAGAGTTTTGATAACACTTGCAACATTTCTCAGGCAACTGCTACATGGTCCTAATTGGCACTGGATTTCACCATAGTAAACAAGAAAATTTTCAGATGTATACTCAGCTGAAACATTTGAGGATCAGGACTGGGTGGGGGGTGGTTGGTGTAGTAGGGCAGCCACTGATGGTCCAGGACTCTCAGAGGAGTCCAGTTCTGATCCTTGAGACCATTTCTGTGCCCTTTGCCAGGCTGGCATCAGGTTTGTGGGGTCCTTTGGCCAAATACTTTGTCGCCCCTCTTAACCACAACAGGGCAGGTGCACTGGTGGCTGCCATCTTTTCCATTTTTTAACAGTGCACCCACCACACTGTTGGATCACTGGATGAAATGGCAGCAGGCCTGCATGACAAGTAAAGAAAGATGGCCGTTGCCAAAGAGCACTCTGGGTTTCCACCACTGCTCTCCCTAAGGTAAGGTCCCACAGAGGTTACCTTGGTGATGGTGGTAGCAGCAGCAGCAACAACAACTCAGAGTGCCTCTTGGTGGCTTTGCTGGCAGCTGTCATCTTTTTTCATCAGGTCTCAGGGATAGGCTACGGGCCCTTTGATGGCCCTCAGCCCAGTGGTGGTCCAAGACATTTTGCTAGCAAAGGCAAATATGGCACTCCTGCATCTGTGGGCACAACCACTTGTATTGGCAGGGGCGCACAGCACTTTCTGCCCCACTGTACTCCTCGTCTGCCCCTAAGGCAACCACCCCACCTCATGGTAGGGCTGTCTCAGTCGCAGCCAATGCCCTGGTGCCAGCCCTGCTCTTAGCCTTTGTGCAGAGGTGATGAAGTGACTCTTGTGGCTGAGAGAGTAACTCTGTTCTTCTCCCCCATCCTTTCCACCAGGAGGGCTGGCTTAGATAGAAGGGGGCCCACAAAGGGCAGTTGTTCAAGGGCTCCCTGAAACCTGGAACTGATCCTGTTGGAAGCCCCCAAGTGTTTGGAGATACTAGTGAGAAGGGGATCAGGGTGGGCCAGAGCTGTCATGAGGTTCCTCATAATGGTTGGATTAACATGACACACACAAAACTGACTTTCTGGTCCCCAGAGTTTGGCTGTGAGACCAACTTCTAGTGGGGGGTGCGTGGGATGCCGACATTGGTCATGCCATCCAGGGGCATAGCTAGGGGAGAGGGGGCCAGGGTTTGCCCTTCTCCCCAGTTGCCCCTTGGAGTGAGGGAGATAATGAAGGAAATAGGGAGGAATGGAGCTGGGGGGGTAGGTTCTTTGAACCCAACCCATCCATTCAATTATAGCTAGACGCCTGATGCCATTCGAACCTGCCACTGTAGGCTCTGTCAGCCCCACTTATGGTTTTAGAATTAACATCTGTAACACACTTCAACTTTTGGTTATGGATGTTGCTTTTAGAATTGTAAGTAGAGCGGATAGAGCCAGCATTGGTGGATTCGGATAAAATGACTAGTGTTGGCTTTCTGCCCTCCACCCCCAGAAGCTGGGCTAGCTGCTGAACTCTAGGAATCAAAGATTTGGCTTTTTATTAGTTGTGTGAATATGTGCAAAGTGAAATTCCAAACAAACCTGATGTTCCCACCCCAAGTGAAACATTTGTGGAATTTTGGAAAACCGACAAGAGTTTCGATAAGATAAACATTGTAAGACAAACAACTGGAAGCATTTTGTGCCATATGATAGATACTTTCCCAAGCCTATTTTGATGGCCATTGCCATGTAAAGCTTTAATAAAGAGCTGAGAAACTCATGGAGCCTACTTGCTACAATAGCCAAAAACATAACCATGTACTTTTAGGACAAGACACACGAGATGAACAGAATAATTTTTCTCTGCTTGCAAACTTCCAGGAGCATCTCTTGACCATCTGCTGGCGATTGGACAGCAGGTCTTTTGCTCTAGACAGGGGTTCCCCACCTTGGGATGCTTGGACTACAATGCCCACCATCTGCAGCAACATCTGAGGACCCAAGTCTGAGAACCTCTGCTCTAGAGTTTCTGAGCAATGAGAATTTGCAAAATTAGCAGAAATACCCTTCAGGAAAAAGCCTTCAATTGCATCGACCATGTCAAGTTGTGGAATATCTTTAGGAAAATGGGCGTCCTAGAACATCTCACTATTATCATGAAAAACCTATCCACAGGGCAGGAAGCCAAAGTCCAGACAGAACATGGTGAAACAGACTGGTTCCAGATTGGCAAAGGAGTAAGACAAGGCTGTATACTTTCTCCTTATTTATTCAACTTACATGCTGAACATAGACTGAGAAAAGCTGGACTGGAAGAAGATGAGCATCGTTTTAAAGTTGGAGGAAGAAACCTCAATAACCTGCACTACACAGATGACACCACTCTGATAGCTGAGAATGGGGATGATCTGCAAGCTCTAGTAATGAAAGTCAAGGAGCACAGTGAAAAAATGGGACTATGACTAAATGTAAAGAAGACTAAACTGATGACAACGAGTACAGCACAGTGACAACAAAGGCATCCTAGCAAGAGCAGAGCTGATCCAATCCGATCCGATCCGATCCAATCCAATCCAATCCAATCCTCTGGCCCGACAGGAGGGGCAGGAGGCAGCAATCAATCTCCGAGTCCAAAACAGAGGAGCCTAGTTGGCAAAGTCCAAGCCTCTTCTTACCTTGCTCCCTCCAGGTAATAAATGGCGGGAGGGTTCATGACAAAAGAGGCACTCTCTTAAATACCCTGGTATTGATTGTCCCATTGTTACATGCCTTTCTTCCTTGCTAGTTAAGAGGATGGGAAGCTCACAGGTTTCTTCTCTTGTCAGTTATGGTGGTAGAAATCCCTGAACTTAGAGTTATATGGACTTGCAGCTGTAAGGTGCAGCAAAAGTGAGGAAAGCTTGAGTGAACTGCAGTGAGAATACAGTCCCTCCAAACCAGATGTGAATCCTCTTCAAAGGTGACATTCCTGTGCCTTTCTTAAGTACAGAAATTACACAAAGGAGGAGACAAAATTGCATTGGGGAGATAATCAGTACATTCAAACAAAAGCATATATAATAACAACAGATAATAATAAATGCTATTGGTCACAACACAATGTTAAAACATCCAATAAAAACACATAAAATACATCAAATCACAACACACACACAATACAAAACCATTTTAAAACTTGTTTTTAAAAAATCAATTTTAAAAATTAATTTTAAAAAGCCTGAGTGAACAGAAAGGTATTTACCTGGCATCTAAAAGACCAAAGTGATGATGCCAAGTGAACCTCCCTGGGGAGGGTGTTCCATAAACGGGGTGCAACCACCCAAAAGACCCTCTCCCTAGAAGCCACCCACCTCACCTCGTTTGGCAGGGGCACTCAGAGCATGGCCTCTGAAGAAGATCTTAAGGTCTGAGTTGGGACATATGGGGCAAGGCGCGCTCTCAGGTAACCCAATCTCAAGCCATTTAGGTCTTTTAAAGGCTAAAACCAGCACTTTTAACTGGGCCCGGGAATGGACAGGGAGCCAGTGCAGTTGACAAAGCACTGATGAAATATGATTAAAGTGCCCAATCCCAGTTATTAAACATGCGCTTAAAAGATGTTGTGTTGCAATAAGTTCTATACAAGTGCAGTACATCTTTGAAGATTTTCATTAAAATAATATAGGCAATCATGCTTGGATGGATTCAGAAATTTGCTGCTAGAACGAGACTGATCTTTATAAAGAACAGATAATGGGAAATGGGAAATGCTTCTTGTTACAATCTGAAATATATATATAAATCTTGGATAAACTTCTGAGAAGGACCATATTAGATTAGATTATTTAGACTGCAGTCGACACAGTTGACATGTGTTCATTCTTCTGTTTTCTCCCTCCTTGCAAAAAATGGAGTTATGTTGTGCCAGTTGGGATTAATATGGCAACATGAAAGGGTTTAGGGCTGTATCCTTTTCCATGGCCGTTGCATTCATTCATGAGAGCATTTGAGTTGTGTGGCACTGCAAGTCAATTCTTGCCCAGGCTGATGGAGATCAAGGTCATGCATGGGAGCAAAGGTAGCTGGGATGCTTATTCTGACTAAGCATTCTAGTATCCCACCCTTCCTCCAGTGAGTTCAAAGTACCATCTTTAATCTCACAAAACCCTGGTGAGGTCACTGAGGCAAAGAGGGAATGATTCCTCCCAGGCCACCCAGTGAGGTCCTTCAATGATTGGGGATTTGGGCATAGGTTTCCAATATTCCAGCCGCATTACCAATATGCTAGCCCCATCCAGACATGAGTGGATGCAGCAGTGCTCATGGTTACAACTATGAAAGTGGAGAGGAAGTCCCACCCCGTCACTGTCACTCACCCCTCCTGCCAGGCGCTAATGGTTATGGTGCCGCTTGGCTGAAGGGGGAATAATTGTACCCGTGATGGCCAGTGCTTCAATGAGTGGCAACCTGGATTGCCCAAGGTTGCTGCTCACAGATGTGCTGGCCATCATGGTGGTTGAGATTCCTGCTTCAGACAAATGTTGCTGTAACCATGAGTGTCTGGCAGGAGTGCCTGAGTGACAGGGATGGGCCCAGTTTCCTCCTCCCCACTTTCACAGATGTAACCATGAGCACCACTGTGCTAAATAGGGCTGAATAGGGCTACATCTGAATAGGGCTACGGACTCTTAGGCTTCAGTATAAGCCCAACACTATCAGCTGCCAAAGGAAGGGGAAAAAGCATGATGATGCTTTATTGTAATTGCTTGGTGGAGATATCATTTCATCACTCCACCATGAGGGTGCAATACAAAGGCAGGATGTAAATAATATAAATAAATAGATGGATGGATTTCAAAGGTCAGAAAACCCCAAAATGTTCTAATTGATTCTGCAACAAGATTGCCCAGGAGAAGAGAGCTGGTCTTGTGGTAGCAAGCATTACTTGTCCCCTTAGCTAAGCAGGGTCTGCCCTAGTTGCATATGAATGGGAGACTAGAAGTGTGAGCACTGGAAGAGATTCCCCTTAGGGGATAATGGGGCCGCTCTGGGAAGAGCAGAAGGTTTCAATTTCCCTCCCTGACTTCTCCAAGATAGGGCTGAGAGAGATTCCTGCCTGCAACCTTTCAGAAGTCAGTCTGTGAAGACAATACTGAGCTAGATGGACCAATGGTCTGACTCAGTATATGGCAGCTTCCTATGTTCCTATGATGCTTCTCATAAACTCTATTAATAAGCCCTATTCAGATAGTGGCCTTGTTCACACAACTATTTTAATTGAGGTTTAATGTGGGTTACACTTTCGATTTTTTTAATGAACCCCTAAAAATGTAATGAAGTTGTTCACACAACCGAAAACTGGGTAGGACAAGTGTCCTACTCAGGTTTGGGAGCTGTACGTGCTCCCAGTTTGCAGTTGTGCGAAATGTTTTTTTGTGGGGGAGACAGGAGCTGGGGAGGAGAGCTTTTCCTCCTACCTTGGTCAAATGCTGGGTATGAAAGCTGGGTAGGATGCTGCTGTCCTACCATTCATTCATTCATTCATTCATTCAATTTCTATACCACCCTTCCAAAAATGGCTCTGGGTGGTAAACACAGAGAAACAACAAATAAATAAGATGGATCCCTGTCCCCAAAGGGCTCACAATCTAAAAAGACACATACCAAGCTCTGGTCTCCCACACAAACCTACTTCCCCCTCCTCCCACCTAACTGTTTGCTCTCATACAACCAAAAATGGGCAGTACGTACAGCTCCCAAATTCATCCTATCCAGTTTTTGGTTTTATGAACAGCCTCAGTGTGTGAATGTGACAAAGAAGTGTTTGCAAACATGTGACTAATCCAAGTATCAGGGACTCAGAAGTGCAGCAGCTCCCCATCAAGTGCACCCCACGCAGCAAATTCAGATTTTGTACTGTGCCATGTGTGAAATGACCCTACATGACTTTAGGAAAGGCCGATCCCACCCCCTCCACTGCTTCTGGTATGCATATGTTGTAGATCCATTGGTCAGAGTTGTGGAATCGGTGGCGTTATGAGAAGGTCTCAGTATCTTAGCGTAGATTAGGAACATAGGAACATAGGAAGCTGCCATAAACTGAGTCAGACAATAGGTCCATCTCGCTCAGTATTGTCTTCACAGACTGGCAGCAGCTTCTCCAAAGTTGCAGGCAGGAGTCTCTCTCAGCCCTCTCTTGGAGATGCTGCCCAGGAGGGAACTTGGAACCTACATGCTCTTCCCAGAGCGGCTCCATCCCCTAAGGGGGATATCTTACAGTGCTTACACTTCTAGTCTCCCTTTCATATGCAACCAGGGTGGACCCTGCTTAGCTTAAGGGGACAAGTCATGCTTGCTACCACAAAACCAGCTCTCTTCCCTTGGCAAGGAATTTGAAAATGGTATGAAAAAAACTAATAGCTGAAACACTGGCTGTGTGTGGGGTGACTTCAAAGCACTCTTTGGGAGGGCAAACAATGATTCCTTGAAACACGAATATTTTGGGGAGTGCCTCTGGCTACTTCTTTGCCCACTTTCTGCTTTCTGCAGAATATTTGCTCTTGTGCTTATAACTCACTGAGTCACTGTTTGCTTTTGCTGATCTTTCCTCACATACATCATTCCATTATGGGCCCATCACTATTGATGTATCTACTAAACCATTTGCTTTCTTATTCCTCCCGTCATCTCTTCAAACCTGCCTACTACTACTTCTACAATACTATTTATATACCTCTTTTCAACAAAGTTTCCAAAGCAGTTTACACAGAAATTAAAGAATAAAAAATGAGACCGTTCCCTGTCCCCAAAAGGCTCACAATCTAAAAAGGAAATATAAGGTAGATGCCAACAAGAGCCAGTGGAGGGATGCTGTGCTGGGGTCGGACAGGGCCAGTTGCTCTCCCCCTGAAAAATATAAGAGAATCGCCACTTTCAAAGGTGCCTCTTTGCTCAGTCAGCAGGGGACTAACTGGCCTCCCATTCTCACTAATAACGATATCAGCACATGATGTTTGCCTTATACCGAGTCAGATCGCAGGTCCATATCATCCAGTAATGTCTGTTCTAACTGGCAGCATTTTTCCAAGGCCTGAGTAGGATTGCTGGCCAGACAAAACATCAGCCTTACCTACACACTGTGAAGCAGTTTAAATCCACAGAAATCAGCAGGTGAGGCTTTTCACTGTAGGGAGACATACCCATCATCACAAGCTTATGTCTCCACATCAAGCCAATATGAAAAGCATAGTTACAGAGTCTGGCTGGAAAGTTGGCAACCCTATGCGTTTTGGAAGCAATGTCAATGTGTAGATTAAACATATACACACACACACACACAATTGCTACTGAGGAAAAAGAATTAAATCTGAAACTTTGGCTATGTAAAGAAACAAACACAACAAGGCAATTTGGGGGGAAAGATTAAAAGCAATTGTTTGGTTGCCTAGACAACGGGATGTGGGTGCAGCCAATCAGCAAAGTTGATATACTGTTTTGACATACATGCACATATTCCTAACATAAATAGCAACAGAGACCTAATAACAATAGGTTTTAAAGCTAGAAGCTGATGTCATTTCAAATGTGTCAGTCACAGGCAACCTATGAGAGTGTTTCTTCTCTTGAGCTGACGTTAAGTACATGCTGCATAGGATTCATAAGTGATAGCAGACTTCTGACAGGCCATAAAGGAGATGAGAAATCTATAATTACCTTGTAGCTTGCTTGGTGTCCTGTAGCATTTTTTTTTTTTAATTTTGAAGGGGGGGAAACCCCGTGATGTTATGATCAAACCAGCCTCGATGCATTTTGCCTGTACAAAAAGCAGAACTATTAAATGAGTAGATTTAGTCTGTGCAGACCTTGACATGCGAGTTCCTAAACTTGTGAATTAAAGGGCTGTACTTGGAATCTCAGGAGGCAAATGAATTACCCCTTAACATTCTCAAAGCGTCTTAGTAAGCCGGAGCAGTTAAGCGGAGAAGAACTGGCCCTGTCATAATGAGCCCAGCAGATTCTGAGTGCCATTAATAGAAAGGCAGCAGAGGGATCAATGCAGAGCTGAAACACGGGCACGAGCCATTGAGAAAGTCTCATACATCTATGCCCCACTAAAATGAACGTGGCCCAGCCAAAGGCATGGCAGTGCTGTAGTGAAGCTCTTGTTCATTTCAGTGAAGCTTTTGCCAGAGGCATACCACTGGATTCTGACATGTGATTGGGTATGGGTGTGTAGGGGGGCAGGAGGGGAAGATATTAGGGTTGTACGTTTTGTTTTGTTTTCTGTTTTGTTTTTGGCCCAAATCCGAAACACCCCCATTTTGTTCTTTGTTCGAAATTGCAAAATCCGAATCCGAAACGTTTTGGATTTTAAAAATGGCCCAGGGGAAAAACTAGTGCATGGGGGTGGTAGTGCCCAATGGGTGGAAACTACCACCCAAATTTCAGAGGAATTGGCAAAGGGCTGATTTTTGGTGAATTTTTGAAGTATAGGATTTTTCCCATAGGGAAGAATGGAAGTTTCAGCAAAAGTATAGCTTCATGTTGGGGAGAAAGGGGTGGCCTAGAGCAGAGTAGGGTGGGTGGTGGTGCCCAGTGGGAGCAAAGAAGCTGCCAGAATTATTTCAAAGGAATTGGGCAGAGAGCTGAATTTTAAAGATGTAATGGAGTTTGCGTGTCTGTAAAGTTCTTCCCCATAGGGAATGATGGACCTCTATAATTCCTGCACCATAACTGCACTTGGGAGGCACCAGGGTGGCCCAGAGCGAGTGGTGATGTAGAGCACATAGGGTGCCAACCACCCTCATGGGTTGCTAACCCATGGGGTACTAGGTTCTGTTGTTTCTGAGTGGATTCATGGTCTGTCATTGAAAATCTCATATGCTACCAGAGAATCTACACTCAAAACCTCAGAAACAACAGAACTCAGCACCCCATTGGTTAGCAACCCATGAGGGTGATTGGCACCCTATGTGCACTATACCACCACTTGCTCCCGGCCACCCCAGTGCCCCCCAGGTGGAGTTATGGGTCTGCTGAAACTTCCATTATATGCTAGGGGAAAAACCTTAAATATGCGTAAACTCCAATAATTCCTAAGAAATCAGCCCTTTGCCCTATTCCTTTGGAATCTGGGTTGTGGCAGGTACCCCTTGGGGTACTGCCACCCAACCCACTGTTTTGCCCTTCAGGCCCCCTTTCTGCCCCGAATCTCCCCCAAAGACATGTCAACCAGAACTTCTTTAAAAATCAGCCCCTTTCCCAGTTCCTTTGGAATCCGGGTGGCAGCAGGCACCCTTTGGGGCACTACTACCTGAACCACTCTTCTGCCCCCAAAGCCCCCTTTCTGCCCCAAATCCACCACAAATAACATCAACATCACACATCAACAACAGCAGAGCTTTGGAAAGAACCAGGCAGATTTCCAAAGGTCATGCACATCCACATCCCCCCCGCCCGAAATGCAATTGATATACACACAACAGTGTGAAACAACAACAATGAAATGCACACTGCCCCACTGGCCAATGAGGGTAAATGCACACTGCCCTACTAGCCAATGAGGGTAAAATTTACCCTTAAATTTGCTTAAAAGGAATAAGGAGGCAATTGCCAGCAGATCAGCCCATGCTTTCGCTGGCCAATCTGTGGGCTGGAAGGGCTGGAAATTCAAACAGATGTCAAAACTGACAATGGAGAGTGAAGGAGAAAGACTTTTTGCGATTGCAAAATGGAGTTCCAAAACAGCCAAAACAACAAAACGTTTTGTATCCAAAACAGGGATGTTTTGTTTTGGCTACAAAATTGTCTGTTTTGAGCATTGGGTGTTTTGTTTTGGCTACAAAACAGCCGGAATGGCCTCTTTTGTGCACAAAACGTTTTGTATCCGAAACGAAACGCACATCCCTAGAAGATATCCTTTGGGCTTCTTGCCACAAGCTTGAGTGAAAGTGTGGCTGTCTTCTAGACTTCCAGAGGAAAGGTTCTGGGTGGCTGAGTCATTCATGATAGTGCTGACATACTGTGCAGGGACAGAGCTGTAATATGCTTCTGGGTGGAGCATTTGGGAAGAGCCGCCTCCCTCTGGCTGGGACTCCCACCACTGCCAGTCACCTCCTTCAGCCAGCTCCCAGGCCCAGCCAATCAAAGGATGGTGCATGTGCGCGTCCAATGGGCTGCTGGGAGAGGAGCAGGCCAGGGAGCTGGGTGGCAGGAGGAAGGGGTGGCTGGTGGCAGCAGTGATGGCAGGCAGCCAGATGGAGGAGGGAGGATATAGCGGGGAGTGAATGGGAGTGCACTCATGAATGAACAGTGGGACACCTTCACAAGTGGGATGCATCAAATCCTCTGTCATGGTTGGTGGTGATGGCCACCAACTTGGACGGCTTTCAAAGGGGCTTAGACAAATTCAAGGAGGACAGGTCTATCAATGGCTACTAGTCTGAGGGCTATAGGCCACCTCCAGCCTCAGAGACAAGATGCCCCTAAATACCAGTTGTAGAGGAGCAGCAGCAGGAGAGAGGGCGTGCCCTCAACTGTTGCCCATGGGCTCCCCAGAGGATGCTGGACTAGATGGGCCTGGATCTGATCCCGCAGGGCTGTTCTTTTATGTTCTTAAGTGGAGAGGTTCACTAAGTGAACATGGGCCCACTCTCCCCTTGCTATGCCCGATACTGTGCAAGGGGACCTGGGCAGCCCCTGCACACGTGTAAACAGCTACAAGGAAGCTGTGCTGCAGGGCAACAGTGCTTGATAACGAGGGCACAGAGTTGCACAACATGCCACCTGTTCTTTCTAGTGGGCGGCATGCTGTGAAGCTCCATATACCTTACCAGCAGGTAGTGCTGTTTATCTGTGCTCACAGGCATGGGCCGTGTTCAAGCCACATCAGGCGCGTAACAACGATTGGGCAAAGGGAGACAGTTGTCTGGGGGCCCCACTGCCTGGAGGGACCCCCCAGAGGCACCTCACATGACTCCCCATTGCCCCCTGCCCAGCCCCAAGGCCCCTCAGCCACTTGCCCTGTTCGCAGTCTCTCCAGCTTGTTCTCCTGGCCGGCAATGGAGGCAGCAGACAAGCTGCAAAGAGCTCCTTTTCTCCCGCCTCTCAGCTGATCGGCGGGTGGGCGGGGCTTCCACGGAGGCCTTGTGTAGGCCTCTATGAAGCCTGAACTCCAGTAGGGCCCAAGCCAGCCAGGAAGGAGGAGGCAGCCAGAGTGGCCACCACTGCTCCCTGCAGCAGAAGACCCCTTGCTGCCCTGCCCAGCATTTGCCAGGTCGAGTGTGAACTCCTTTTTGTGGTTACCTTCACCCCCCTCCCCCGGATATATAGGCATCTGCTTGCCATAGGGCTTTGATATGGGGGGGAGGGACTGAGAAGTCTCTGAATATTTATTTTTAAACAGCTTGGAAAATTTGCTGGCTTAAAAAAACTATCTAAAAAGTCCTATAAGTGGCTTGTTTCATGGCAGAAAATTACAAAAACTTCTGGAAGAAACAGTATTATATTTATTTTATTTATTCATTCATTCATTCATTTATAAATGCACTTATGTTCAAGTTGTTTTGCAACCCAGAAGGTCTGAGTGAGAACTGTGAAGCATGTCTTGTGCTTTTATTTTATTTAATTTTTCTTGTGTGTGAACTGCTCCCCAATAACTTGCAGGGACTTCAGGGTAAATCCGGCCAACATGTGAATGCAGCATCTCCATTCCAGAGGAGATGTGTGTTAAAGGGCTTTAAAAGCCTCGTGTGAAAAACCTCCTGGAATCAAACTTCACTGAATTTGTTCAGAATTCTGAGAAAACAAACATAGGCTCACCCTGCATGGCTGAAAGTCTCCTTTGCTAATCTGCAGCAAGGGGTCCATTTTAATCATTCATCTTTCTAGTGTGTTCTAGGCATTAAAAGTAAAACAAATGTATAGTACTCAATGTATATCACTATATATGGTGACGTGTGCGTGTGTGTATTCAGTGAAATGTATTTCCAGGCAGCATACTTATTTTGGAATATCAGACTTAAATCCTTGGGGGCCTGGGGTGTGCGGAGGCCCTGGACTTTGAGTGGGGGGGGGCCTTTTAAAATCTTGTCTCTGGGCCCATTCCAACCTTGCTACGCCCCTGAGCCACATGTACCCTCTTGTGCAGGATGTAAGCCAGTGAGTTTGGAAGCCAGGGCTGGAGCTTTGTGGTGCCACTGGCCCACATGTTCCGGAGTATTATGCAGGTGCTTCCAATCAGCCTGCACTCCTGTGGGCATTTGAGGAGGTGCTGGTGGTTTTGTGCAAGAGCACAAATGCTTAAAGCTGCAGGCCTGCACTTGGGCTTACATTGGGAACCATGGCTGTCCTCCCCTGCGGTGTTTTGAGAAAGGGGAGATAAGCCCTGTGGAGACTAGCATAGTGCCTTCCTTCCTTTCACAGGCTAGCATGGCGCAGGGGGAGGGCAGAGCAATTTTCACTGCTCTCTCCTCCCTCCAAAAGGACTGCAGGAATGAGTCCCTGAGGGCTGTGGGTTATTTATTTTATTTTATTTATTTACATTTTATATCCCGCTCTTACTCCAAGGAGCCCAGAGCGGTGTACTACATACTTATGTTTCTCCTCACAACAACCCTGTGAAGTAGGTTAGGCTGAGAGAGAAGTGACTGGCCCAGAGTCACCCAGCTAGTCTCATGGCTGAATGGGGATTTGAACTCAGGTCACAGAGAATGCTGTGACTTTACTCTTGTGGAAACTCTCTGTTGCTGTGATTGAAGCAGTGACCAGACCAGGCAACCAAGCAACCTTTTATTAAATAAGTATCCTTTTCTATTTGGGTAAATTCTCTTGAGTGATTCTTGCCAATGTTTTATTTGGATGTTTCCCCTCACTCAGATCTAAAAACCCTGTATTGTTCCTATGTACATTGATTTGGAAGGGGAATTGAATTTCCAAATGGTCTCCGCTATTTCTGGTGCTGGGAACTACCATTCCCAGGAGGCAATACTAAGAGCTCTGCATGCACGATACCATCAGCACATGTACCTGTAACCTTTTCTGTCTTTCTGCCAGAATCCAAGCTGTGAGTACTGCTATTAAAGCCGCTTCAGAGGCAAATAAAGAAAAATCTGTATACTTATACTACCAATAATCATAATATTATCTTGATCATAAGATCACTTACACAGCACAATGCAAAATATATCCCCCCTTGTAAATTGCCAAAATCTCAGTGCTGCACCATTCCCCTTCTTTAAACATTTTGCAAAAATAATGTAAGCATCATTGCAGATACAGTCCAAATGGGCTGTATTCTCCGTCTTCCTCTGCATCTTCTGCACGAAAAATGGAGACTCTTCTGAACTTAAATATCTTCTGCGTTAAAATATAGAGGCTCTTTGTCACTGCTTCTTCTCTTTAAGGCAATGGCACAAAAAGCCCAGAATGTGGAAGGAGAAACCCTGAGTCAAGCTGTTCAGGAATTCTATGAAAAACAGCTTTCCAGAGGCAGATCTACTATTGAGTGGCCATGTGTGGAGAACATGGGCTGCTGGAGCCCTGCTGGGGAGGGGGTACACTGTGGGCTCCCCCTGCTGCCCTGCCATCCACTGCCTGGATGTTTTTCATGTGAAGATTTTAAAGCTCTTTAACTCGCATCTCCTCCGTAATGGAGAGGGTGTGTTCATATATCTCCCAGATTTACCCTGAAGTCCCTGCGACTTCGGGGAGCAGTTCACATACAATTCAGGTTTTTCACTGTGCATTATTGTGTAGCCTAATCTTTTATCTGGGGTAAAAAAAATCCACTATTTGCATTGTTTTGGGGGGACAACTTCGAGTCCGTAGTAAAGTCTCCCATGGTAAAACCTGCTGTGTGTAAAAGTCCCTGCTGTTTCTGCAGCCCTACCCACCCTTGTAGGTCTTGTGGTAGCAAGCATGACTGGTCCCCTTAGTTAAGCAGGGTCCATCCTGGTTGCATTTGAATGGGAGACTACATGTGAGCGCTGTAAGATATTCCTCTCAGGGGATGGAGCTGCTCTGGGAAGATCATCTAGGTTCCCTCTCTGGCATCTCCAGGATAGGGCTGAGAGAGATTCCTGCCTGCAACCTTGAAGAAGCTGCTGCCAGTCTGTGAAGACAATACTGAGCTTGATAAACCCATGGTCTGACTCAGTATATGGCAGCTTCCTATGTTCCTATGTTCCACAGCTGTTTGGAAAGCTGTTTTTTTGGTTTTTTGTTTTATCAAATGCTAGACAAGAAAATAATTCCCAAGCTGATTCTGAATCAAGGTGCAGTGACTGACTAGCATAGTGCACAATCTTTTGGGTGCATTTTAGCAAAACGTGCACACAGTTACACAAGAGCGCTCTCGTGCAAATGCAAGATTTGCCCAACTGTCTGCAAGTGCACAAGAGCAGTCTTGTGCAACTATGTGCATATTTCATTAAAAAGCACATGGAATGCTGCACAGGAAGCCAGCTGCAGCTGTGACCCAAGGGAGTGCAGCACCTGAGGCAAGGAGCCCAATACTGCCTTGTCCCAGGATTCTGGTGAGAGCCGGCCCCCTTTCAAAACCAACCCTTCCAAGTTTTGAAAGTGGTGGTGGGGGCGGGTTGTTGTTGTTGTTGCCATCAGTGCTTCTTGCAGTGTTTTCAAAAATACATTAGTCTTTTTGCACCTTTTCCATGCACCTTTCCAACCAATCTTTTAATTAGATTTGTACATAAGAACATATGAATAGCCCTGCTAGATCAGGCCCAGGGCCCATCTAGTCCAGCATCCTGTTTCACGTAGATGTTGCCCACCAGATGCCACTGGAAGCTTATAGGCAAGAGTTCAGGGCATGCCCTCCCTCCTGCTGTTACTCCCTTGCAACTGGTATTGAGAGGCATCCTGCCTCTGAGGCTGGCGGTGGCCTATAGCCCTCCGACTAGTAGCCCTTGATAGACCTCTCCTCCATGAAGTTATCCAAACCCCTCTTAAAGCCATCTAGGTTGTTGGCTGTCACCACATCTTGTAGCAGAGAATTCCAGAAGTTGTTATAAAATTGCTTTATTTTGTTATATAAAATTTGTTTTATAAAATTGTTGTATTTTGTTATATAAAATTATATATACTTATAAAATTGTTTATAAATGTTTTTGTTTCATTTTTTAATGTTATATTTTCCTATATGAACTGTCTGGAAAAGTGAGTTCAGGGTGTGTTCAATATGTAAAATAAATAAAATATGCCAGCCACTTTGAATGTATAAGAAAGAAAGAAAGAAAGAAA